>NC_038245.2:29764200-30071686 GCF_000004515.6 Glycine max
ATCAGGCACAGAAACATTCGGGGTGGAGAATGTTGGAACATCTTCACCAGCATCAGGAACAGAGGCGTATTTCAAAATGCTACTCACAATACTGCGGATCTTCTTATCCATCTCCGGGTCTACTTCCCTAGGACTTGTTGCAATGCTAGGGTTTTCAGAAATCTTCACTCCCTGTTGTCGTTTGGGAACCAGTTTTTCAGGAACAGAAGCTTGACCAGGAATTATTTGTATGGGTTGGATGTTGAATTCTGGTTGTTCCTGGTGCGGAGATGATGGTACAGAGGGTGAACTAGGAGCTGAAGTTTCTTTTGGTGAGGTAGCCATGGAAAAGCAGAGCGTTTGGAATGATTTCGTTAATTTCTGAGAGCTGTTGGGGAATGCAGAAAACGAGATTAACACGAAAATATAAGTTTGAATGAGGAATGTAGAGGGACGTGTGAAGCAACGGTCGAATTTGCTTTGGTTCAGTAGTGAACGTGCTATTAATGTTAAGTGATTCGTTTGGGCACGTTCAGATATCAGTAGTTGCTACAATTCCTCTAGCAGACAAATGCCCAGCTTGCCCCTCAGTTTTTCAAACTGATTTGCATCCAATGCCTTTGTGAAAATATCTGCTATTTGTTCCTCAGTGTCCACATGCTCTAGTGTGATAACTTTATCATCAACAAGCTCTCTAATATAGTGATGTCTAATGTCAATGTGCTTGGTTCTGCTGTGTTGAACAGGATTTTTAGAAATATTAATAGCACTCAAGTTGTCACAGTACAATGTCATGACATCTTGTTCGACATTGTACTCCTTCAGCATCTGCTTCATCCAAACTAGTTGTGAACAGCTGCTTCCTGCTGCAATATACTCTGCTTCTGCAGTAGATAGGGACACACAGTTCTGCTTCTTGCTGAACCATGAAATAAGATTGTTGCCCAGATAGAAGCATCCACCAGAAGTGCTTTTTCTGTCATCTGCACTTCCAGCCCAATCAGCATCACAATACCCAACCAGCATTGAATCTGAACAATGACAGTACATAATCCCATAGTCACTGGTGCCATTTACATATTTCAGAATTCTCTTTACTTGATTCAAGTGACTTATCTTGGGGTTGGCTTGATATCTTGCACAAACACCTACTGCATAGGTGATGTCGGGTCTGCTAGCTGTTAAATATAGTAAGCTCCCAATCATGCTTCTGTACAGACTTTGATCAACACTGGTGCCAACTTCATCTTTTGACAGCTTCAAGTGAGTAGGTACAGGTGTTCTTTTATGGCTGGCATTCTCCATCCCAAACTTCTTGACAATGTTCTTTGCATACTTGCTTTGTGAGAGGAATATGGAGTCTTCCATCTGCTTCACTTGAAGTCCCAGAAAATAAGTCAGCTCTCCAACAAGACTCATCTCAAATTCAGATTTCATCTGTTGAACAAAATGTCGAAGCATCTCATTCGACATCCCTCCAAACACAATGTCATCAACATATATCTGTGCTATCATCAAGTTTTCAGCATCTTGCTTGACAAAGAGAGTCTTGTCAATTCCTCCCTTCCTATACCCTTGCTGAGTAAGGAACTCTGTTAGCCTTTCATACCAAGCTCTTGGAGCTTGCTTCAATCCATAGAGAGCCTTCTTGAGCCTGTATACATGATCTGGATGAGTTGGATCTACAAATCCCTTTGGCTGCTCCACATAGGCTTCTTCATTCAGGTATCCATTCAGAAACGCGCTCTTCACATCCATCTGGAACAACTTGAATTTGAGGATGCAAGCTACACCAAGTAACAATCTGATGGACTCAAGTCTAGCAACTGGGGCGAACGTTTCATCAAAGTCCACACCTTCAATCTGAGTGTAGCCTTGAGCAACAAGTCTGGTCTTGTTTCTGGTTATAACACCTTCTTCATTGGTTTTGTTCTTGAAGATCCACTTGGTGCCAATCACATTAGTTCCCTCGGGTCTCGGAACTAGCTCCCAGACTTCATTCCTTTTGAATTGCTCCAATTCTTCTTGCATAGCATTGATCCAGAACTCATCAGTCAGTGCCTCTTTCACATTCTTGGGCTCAATTTTGGAGACAAAGCATGAATTTGAGACAATCTCAATCTCCCTTGATCTTGTAGTGACCCCTCTGTTTGGATCTCCTATAATCAGCTCCTTGGGGTGCATCTTCTGGATTCTAATGGAGGGTCTCTTGTCAGGTTGGTTGATGTCTGATTCATCTGTAGCAGGATCAGAGTTTTCTGCATTTTCTGCACTTTTAGCTGTATCTGCTACATTGTCTCCCGATGTTCTGACATCTTCTTCGACATCCTTCTTTCTTGCTGGAGTTAGATCATCAACAACCACATTGATGGATTCCATCACAGTTCTGGTTCTGGAATTGAATACTCTATATGCTCTGCTGTTTGTAGAGTATCCCAGGAATATTCCTGCATCACTCTTGGGATCCATCTTTCTCCTTTGCTCTCTATCTGCTAAAATGTAACATGGACTTCCAAAGATGTGGAAGTGCTTAACAGTTGGCTTCCTCCCTTTCCAGATTTCATACAGTGTGGTTGGAGTCCCTCTTCTCAGTGTGACTCTGTTGTGGATGTAGCATGCTGTGTTCATGGCTTCAGCCCAGAGATTATAGGGAAGTTCTTTGGCATGGAGCATGACCCTAGCAGCCTCTTGCAAAGTCCTGTTTTTCCTCTCAACTATGCCATTCTGTTGTGGTGTAATGGCTGCAGAGAACTCATGAGTGATGCCTTCAGATGTGCAGAATTCAGTGAACCTGCTGTTTTCAAATTCTCTGCCATGGTCACTCCTGATTCTCTTGATGACACAGTCTTTTTCTCTTTGAAGTCTTAGACTCAACTCTTTGAATACTTCAAAGGTGTCTGATTTTTCTCTGATAAAGTTGACCCAGGTAAATCTGGAGAAATCATCCACAACAACATAGGCATACCTCTTTCCTCCAAGGCTTTCAACTTGCATAGGCCCCATCAAGTCCATGTGAAGTAGTTCCAGCACCCTGGAAGTAGTCTGATGTTGAAGCTTCTGGTGGGACATCTTGACTTGCTTTCCAATCTGACATTCACCACAGATTCTGCCTTCTTCTATTTTCAGATTGGGAATGCCTCTAACAGCACCTTTGTCAATGATTTTCTTCATGCCTCTTAAGTGCAGATGTCCAAATCTTTGATGCCATATTCTGACTTCATCTTCTTTGGAGGATAGACATGTGGAGGAGTAACTGGTTTCTTGAGGTGTCCATAGGTAACAGTTGTCCTTTGATCTGCTGCCCTTCATTAGAACTTCACTCTTCTCATTTGTCACCAAGCATTCTGACTTTGTGAAGTTTACATTGAATCCTTCATCACACAGCTGACTGATGCTGATCAAGTTTGCAGTCAGTCCCTTCACCAGCAGTACTTTGTTCAGACTAGGAAGTCCATCATGAACTAGCTTTCCCATTCCAATGATCTTTCCTTTAGAGCCATCTCCAAATGTCACATAGCTAGTGGAGCAGGGCTCAATGTTCACCAGGAATTCTTTAACTCCTGTCATGTGTCTGGAACAGCCGCTATCTAGGTACCAATCTTCCTTAGCTGATGCTCTAAGTGAAGTATGAACAACAAGACTGACAATCTTGTGTTTTGGAACCCACATCATCTTCTTTCTGCTGTTGCTACTTTGAGTTCCATGATGTGGATGGCCATGTAGATGATAGCAAAAGGGCTTTATGTGACCATACTTGCCACAGTAGTGACACCTCCACTTCTTTCTTTTGCTCTTTTTCTGCTGGGTTCCAAGATGTCGAGACCGATGTTGTGACATCGTGGCTCCAGTGCTGTTTTTGGCAGGAACAAATTCTGTCATGGTTGTTCTGCCAGCAGACTTAGGATTAAATCCAAGTCCTCTCTGGTTTCCAACATTCTTTCCAAGTTGTAGCACCTCATCAAGCGTATCTGAGCCTTTATTCAGCATCTTTATTGATTTTGTCATGTTTTCCAGTTTAGAGTTCAGAAAACCGACTTCTCCTTTAAGCTCAGAGATCTCCTCTTCATGTGCCTCCTTTTCAGCCTCCAGATTTGCAATGACCTTCTTCAGTTGTGCTTCTTGCTGAAGGATCTTCTCACTTTTGATGCATAGTTTTCTATAGGATATAGCAAGCTCATCAAAAGTGATTTCACTATCTGTATCACTTGAATCTTCAGCAGATTCAAATCTCCCAGTGAGTGCATTTACATCTCTGTCAGAATCACTTTCTTGTTCACTCTCTGTATCATCAGACCGACATACAGAAAGTCCTTTCCTCTGCTTCTTGAGATGAGTGGGACATTCAGCTATGATATGTCCATAGCCTTCACACCCATGGCATTGAATTCCTTTGCTGTGACTGGGCTTTTCATCTGACCTTTTCTGGTTTTTACTACCTTTCCTGATGTCGAAAGGGATGTTCTGGACATGTGGTTTCTGCCTCCTGTCCATTCTGTTCAGCACTTTGTTGAACTGCTTTCCAAGGAGCACAACTGCGTTAGTCAGACCTTCATCAGTGTCCAGGTCATACTCATCTTCTTCTCCTTCATCATTGGACACGAAAGCCAGATTCTTGCTCTTCTTTTCAGCCCTATCCGAGAGTCCTAGCTCAAAGGTTTGAAGGGAACCAATGAGTTCATCTACTCTCATGTTGCAAATGTCTTGGGCCTCCTCTATTGCAGTGAATTTCATGTCAAATCTCTTAGGCAAGGATCTGAGGATCTTTCTCACCAGTTTTTCATCTGTCATCCTCTCTCCCAAGGCAGTGCAAGCATTGGCAATTTCAAGAATGTTCATGTGGAAGTCATGAATACATTCTTCCTCCTTCATCTTCAGATTTTCGAATTTTGTGGCCAATAGTTGGAATCTGGACATCTTCACTTTGGAGGTTCCTTCATGAGTGGTTTTCAGGATCTCCCATGCATCCTTGGCCACTGTGCATGTGTTGATCAGTCTGAAGATATTCTTGTCAACTCCATTGAATAGAGCATTCAAAGCTTTGGAGTTTCCAAGTGCCAATTCGTCTTCTTCTTTAGTCCAGTCTTCTTCTGGCTTCAATTCATTAGAGGGCTTTCCTTCTGTGTCCAGCATCTTGGGATGTTCCCAGCCTTTGATGACAGCTTTCCAGGTTCTGCTATCCAGTGATTTGAGGAAGGCCACCATTCTTGCTTTCCAGTATTCATAGTTGGTTCCATCAAGAATTGGTGGTCTGTTCACTGGTCCTCCTTCTTTCTCCATGTTCATCAGAATTTATCTCCCTAGATCTCACTCAGTGATTTCGAGTGCCTGCTCTGATACCAATTGAAATTCTGATACTGGGGACAGATGTCGTACAGGATGTCACGACATCACGCTTCAGAACATGCAGATTGTGTTTGACTGTATGAACAGATTAAACAAGTAAATAACACAAGAGAATTGTTAACCCAGTTCGGTGCAACCTCACCTACATCTGGGGGCTACCAAGCCAGGGAGGAAATCCACTAAAATAGTGTTAGTTCAAGGTCTAACAGCCACTGTTTACAACCTTCTCACCTAACCACTACCCGTGCGACCTCTACCTAAGAGCCACTCTTAGATATGAGAAACCCCGCTCACTCCCTCTCAATCACACTCCCGTGTTTACAATTAAATCAAATACACACCAGAGATTACTCTCTGAACAATAGAGATCAACTCCACACAACCTATAGAGATCAACTCTACACAAACTAGAGAGATCAACTCTACACAAACTAGAGATCAACTCTACACACTCAGGTCCAACACTTGATGTTAGGATAACATCAAGGTGGCTCACAAATCACTCAAGTCCCAAAACTCACAAAATAACTCTTCAATCCCGGACTTGGTACAGAACTCGTGCAGCCTCCATGATTATATAGCAATGTGCGTTTCTGGGCTGCAACTGCTTGTGCTGGATGAGATCTATCATTTTCCTGAAAATCTGCACTTAAAGATCTAAAAGATACAGTTTGATCTTTTAGTTTTTATCTTTAATCTTTAATCCCTGAACGAACTCTTCTACTTTGAAATTCGAACTTTAATTATCTTTTAATTCGTTCCAAGAGATAGATCATCTAATCTCTTGCTAACTGCACAATAATCTGTTAAAGATATAACAGATTTATGTGTCCAGTATTTTCGGGCAAGATGTCAGGACATCGTATCCGACATCGTGGATCCTGCAGCTTCAATGCTTCATTTGACATTTTATCTTGACTTATGCATTGTGCATCAACTCCAGTATTTTCGGGCAGGATGTCAGGACATTGTATCCGACATCGTGGATCCTGCAACTTCAATTCTTCATTTGACATTTTAGCTTGCCTTGTGCATTGTGCAGCCCGATCTTATTCCTTGACATAACGTTGGACATCATGTGCAGCAACTCCAGCTTTCCTTCATTGTCTAAGTGCTTATGTTTTAACAAAATCTTAGCCAATCTTTTAAAACTCCGTAGAGCTAAGCACTAACAAGGGGCAAACGAGCCTGTGGGCGCACAGAGACTAACATCGTCTTCTGCACCTTTTGCCATCCAGGGACAGCGAGTTAGGTGGCAGGCGGAGATACCTTATGGTCATCCGCACCTTTCATCAACCGAGGCAAACGAATTTGATGGTATTAGGATGATGTTGGTCGTTCGATTTTGATTATTTTCCAAATTTTTGCAGGTTTACTCTAGTCGTCCGGAGACATGCATGCCCGACGACGCACGAGATTCTTCTCTGATGGGCGGGGACGATCAAGTTCGATGGCGTAGGGAAGTGTCGTGGTTGTCCCGCTTTATCACTTTCAAGACACCAAAGTTTCGTTGATACTTCTGATGTCTTTTCTTTCTTTCTGAATGATAGGTTCCGCTGGTCGGGATATTGACTGGCCGAATAATATTCCGCTCGAACGAAATTAGTGTCTTATCTTTACTTCGCTTTTATCTCCAATAAAAGATAAGTAAAGAGGGGCAACTGTCATACCCTAATTTCGTCCGGGGACCATTGTTTGGTGGCATGCAACCTTCGCTTGACCGCCTCGAGGTACTTAACACCCGTCGTTAGGTAATCCGTAAACTTTCGCAACATTCTGAACGTCAAAAAGAAGCATTGTTGCGCAATCCGTAAAGTTCCACAATGTTTCGGAAGTCAAAAAGGGCATTGTTGCATAATCCGTAAAGTTTCGCAACATTCCGGAAAGAAAATGGGTGTCGTTACGTAATCTGTAAAGTTCCATAACGTTTCAAAAAGGAATCAGCAAAAAAACACAAAAGGGGGGTGTATTTAGTAAAAGGGGGGGTGCAAATAGCAACCAGGCCCACTTGGGCCTTCCAGGGGGTTCCAACAAAAGGCGGTGCCTTCTGGTGGAATCAACCCAGCTCGCCTGGGGGAGCTGGGCGGCAACCACCTCCCTCTTTTCTCCTATATATAGGGGAAAGAGGGTAGAACAAAAATGTTCAGCCCTTCTGGTATTTAGGATTCTCTCGAAATTAGTGAGGAAAATTATTTCCGTGGAAAAAATCCAAGCCGAGGTGCTTCCGTAATGCTTCCGAGACGTTTCTGTGAGCGATTTCGTGAAGATTCTTCACCATTCTTCATCGTTCTTCGGTCTTCAACCGGTAAGTTCTCAAAATCGAATCTTTCAATTCATTCTATGCACTCTTAGTGGTCCCCACTTGTTTCGCGTACTTTTATTTTCATTTCGTTTGGTTTTCGTACCCCCTTTTGATGTGCTTTAACCATTTATTTAAGTCGTTTTCTTACCTAATAAAAAATAAAATGAATTTTAAATTGTAATATCGCTTAATCACTGTTAAAATAAAATCCAACCACGCAGTAATCTCGTTTAAATCGAAAAAAGACAAAATAATAATAAAATAATCAAAATATCTTTGAATAAAATAATAAAAAAAATCTATTGGACGTTTTTCTTTGAAAGTTTCCTTGAATGAATTGACTAATAACCAAAGTGAAACTAAAGCTAAAATTAATTCACAAATTAAGATTTGTCCACAAAAATCACTAGAAACCGTTAAAGGTCCAACGCCTTAAGACGGTCTTCTTTGCTTTTATTGGTTAAATATGGACCATTCAAAATCATAAAATCAACATGTAACTTTGCCGCCTTTGTCAAAAACCAAAGAGATCGTTAATGGTCCAACGCCTTAACGTTTCTCTCCTTTCAAAAATCAAAAGATCGTTTAATGGTCCAACGCCTTAAATGACCTTTTGTTCGGTAAAAATATATCTTGCTAAAAAAGTTAAAAACAACTTAACCAACATTTAGTTCTTGGTACGAAAATTGACCAAGAGGAGTTGAAAATCAACACAAGTGACATTCAAAGGGAAGTTAATGGCGTGGGGGCTGTTTGGAATCCTCATCAAGGGTTGAGTTTAATTACTTGGCTATTTTAAGCATTTTCATCAGTTAAGACAAATAAAATTCAGCCATTCAAAACCTTTCCAAGATGGTTACAAAAGAAGCATAAATGGGACATTCAAGGCCTTAAATAGGCGTGTGGCTAATTATGGAAAAGGAATATCATGAGCTGATTGCATTAAGTCATTAATTGCATTTTATTACTAGTTTTATTGTGTTTAATTAGGCCTTACTGTTTTTTTCGGCCATATATGGCTGATTGCATTAAGTCATTAATTGCATTTTATTACTAGTTTTATTGTGTTTAATTAGGCCTTACTGTTTTTTCGGCCATATATGGATGTAATTTGATCATTTGCAGATTATTCAATAAACAAGAACAATTCAGTCCAATTAGAAATTGTGTTTACATTTTCGCCCGATTATTCGCAAGCGTCGTCTTGAAAATAGTCCGATTAGCTCAATTGGTGTTGAGTGCTAATCTCGTATTAAGCTATTGGTGTAGTTTAATATTGCTTATTTTTCCTTGCTGATTTTTCGTAAAAACCCAAACACACAAATACCAAAAATACTTAAAAGAATTCGACTAATAAGGGTGGTACCTAGTACCTTCGTTATTGGTTGTTTGCTTCCGTTACCACACTCTGATTTCGTATCATTAGTGGCATCAGAGCACGGTTCTGATTCCGTGTTACGTGACAACAATGGATTTCAACAGTGATGATTTCATGGACAAATAAAGATAAAAAATACAAAAAAATCATAAAAACACAAAAAAAGACATAAAAAGGGAAAATAAAATATTTTGAAGTCATATTTGCACACTTGATTAAAGGCTTCTGTCCATTGTGATGGACGCGTGGGGTGCTAATACCTTCCCCGTGTGTAAAAACAACTCCCAAACCTTTAACACTTAAAGTTCTTAGACCACACTTTTTCCGGTTTTTCCGACGTTTTCCTCGAATAAACATTGGTGGCGACTCCGTGCATTTTCCTTTCTTGGAAGACGCACCCGTGAGTCTCGCGTCGCCCTCCCACCGAAGGGTAGGTTGTGACACCAAGCCATTACATTGTTAATAGATGGACAAAGTTGGCAACTAGTAGACCCATTTTTGAGTATGATAGGAGCATACATGAGGACCGCTCTAAATTGGAAAGTGAGAACAAGTTAGTTTTAGATGCATGGGCACAATTATTTAAATGCATGCATATGGCTAGTACATGTAAAGAGAAATTTCTCCTTATTCTTAATGCATGTTCTAGTATTGAAGTTAAATTGGCGAATAAGGAGATTGAATTTCATCCACCTGAACCTTCAAATACTAAAGGATGTGGAAATCAAATTAAAGGGGGAAAAGAAAAGGCAATGGCACAACAACAAAAGAGAAAAAGACTTTGTAAGGTTTGTATGCAATACGCATATCATGATAGTCATAATTGCCCTACGAAATCATCTTCCTAATTTTTGGTAAGAAAAATTATTTAACAAGTATGCCTTTCAATTATGTCATTACTTATAAGCTGTTAATGTTTGTTCTTAATTTTACTTTCACTTTCATGTAGGACAACATAGGACCATCTGCCTTGCTTATATGATGGAATTTTCTACACTTCTCGGGACCATAACTTACTAGAAAGGATGATACAACAATTTTAGACATTATTTTTTAAGTATATTTTGGTTTGAGACAATTATTAATTGTGATTAACATCAAACAATGTGTTGAGATCATTTTTTTGGTTGTGCTTTAGTTATTTTTCATAGTTTTAAGTTCTGCATTTTTGGGATGAATTAAATTGTCTAACAACTTGAATGATTGCCTTAAATAGTGATAATATTTATGCATTATTATTGATATTTATCCATTTTTTCAGCATGGTTGTCTAATCCTATGATCTATATTTGTTGCGGTATCTATATTTTTTGGAACTTTAGCATATCAATTACTAGTCTGGAATCAGTAATATGAGCACTAATATCACGAGACAACAACAGGACGTATCAGTAATAGATACATGCTAGTTTATATGTACTTGAACAGAGTATATAGGGAAAGGTCTTTTGTACTAGGGACATGGTGGTAAAAGTGTTGGCAACACATTACTGATTTTGTTAAACATATGGCATCTTGAAAGGGTAGTTTATCTAATTACCTAGTTCGGTCTTTGTGAAGCTACATACTTTTCTTGGAAGCTGTATGATGCAATCCTACCCCGGAAGGGCATTGGATAGAAGACTCCAAGTAGATTGGGCCAGAGATGCAAGAGAAGGCCCTTGGGTTCTCATGAGCCTTAGGGCAGATTTCGGGCCCATGGGCTAAGTATGAGCCCACTTATCTTTGTACATATTAGATTAAGGTTTCATTATTTTTGGGGCATGTATTTAGGGCTCCATAATGTAGGTAGGGTGTTCGCAACCGGCAAGTGCACTGGATCGCACAAGTAGTATAAAATGGTAAGAACCGAGTATCGAACTCTCAGGGAACTTGTGTTATCTGGCAAGTTATTTCGATAAATAAGCGTCTGGTATGAAAATATGACTATGGTTATGAACAAGTATTTAAACTATCTAGGCAAAAAGAAAGAAAATCACGCAAGAGAAATACTGTGTAAAAATAAGTAGAGAAAGCGTTGGTCTTCCTCATAGGTTCCTGATGCTAAAAAGGATGTTCTCTATCTAACAATGCTCATGTGTTCCTATGTTGTCTCCTGGACTGCTAGACCTCGATTCCTCATGATAGCCTAGCCTAGTCCTGATCAAGCCTTGTCCGCAGATTCCTCTTGTAAGACTAAACTCAACCAAGACCGCATTAAGACACACATATACAACTAAGTTCTTGTACCCCGATCCCTCGTGATAGCACAATAACTTAGTCCCGTACTATCAAGGACTTTAGAATCAAACTAGTTCCCATTGTTGAATGACCCTAACAAAGCATGCATCTACGTGATCAAGGTAAACGCACACTGGAATGAAAAGTAGATAGCACAAAGAACACATAAAACATGATTACATAGATAGAAATATATTTACATCAGGTACCTACAGGGAAGATCCAACAGAGGATTTAGCTTTCCATAGTTCGGAAACCTCCTTTACAACAATGAGAATAACAAGATGAAAGACTGCAAAAACACAAGTGATGAGGATGTCTCCTTCACCTCTAGGATCTCACAAACTCATCTCAAGCTCTCAGAAAGGCTTCCGCTTCGAACTCGCTTTTCTGTAGATCTTCACACAGCAAAATCTCTCAGAACTCTCTAGAACTTGGACCTTTCTCTCTCTAGAACTTCCTAAACATGCAAAAGCTTCAAGCCAAGGCCAGACTCTCGTGCATGCAGAGGCTTCTTCAAGAAAAATGCCAAACTCCCTTTGCAAATATGATTTCAGGCTTAAATAGGTGGCCTTGTTCGTGCTCGTGCGCTTAGCGCACGTATGGACCGCTTAGTGCACATTAGTGATTTTTGGCTTAGCGCGCTTCTCTCGCTTAGTGGATGAGCTGAAGCGGTGCGCTTGATGACTTGGAGCGGTGCGCTCAGCGAACCTGACAGCTCATCTTCTTCTGGATTCTTCCTCGCGCTTAGCCACTGAGTGTCGCGCTTAGCGAATGCTCGCTAAGCCAACATATTGGCTTAGCGAGAAGATGAAAACAACACTTTTGTCAATTTTCCTGATTAACCTAAAATTGAGAGAAATTGATTATTAAACACACAAAACAAAAGTATAAATTATCTATTACCTATATTTAACAAAAAGTACTTATAATATTATGAAAACAACTATAAATTGGAGAAGTTTGATACAATATACACAAGTTTTATACACAAAAGTTAGTCGTTTTCACCGACTAACATAGGGTACCCTAGAAATGTGGGATTTTTCAGCCCTTGTATTTTAGGGCACCTAGACTAGTTTTTGTATTAGGGGTAGTTTTGTAATTTCACATACATTAAGTGAATATTTGATGTGTGTGTTGGAAAATAAATTTAATTGAATTGGGAGAAGCCCAATCCAATTAAATTTTAGAGGGGGGTGAGCATTTGCTTGTTACACCCTATTGCCACATCATATAGTCACACTTTGTGCATGTCCTTCATGCTTTACATGCCTCATGACACCTAAGCACACTTAGTGGAGAATCTAGGACTTGTTCTTGGATTAGTGGGCTGAACCATAACTAAAATTCACTAATCATAATTACTGAAATTTTGGCTCCACAAATTCAATTTCAAATCCAAGTAAAATTTGAATAGAAATTCAAATTTCCCTCCAATTTTGTGACAGGGCTATAAATAGAGGTCATGTGTGTGCATTTTTTTCAACTTTGATCATTTGAAAATTAAACTTCAAAGTTCAGAATTCTTTAGAGGTACTAAATTTCGTGTTCTTCTCTTCCTCTCCCTTCATTCATCTTCTTCTACCTTCAAGCTCTTATTCATGGCTTCCTATGGTGGTGAGTTTCTTCTAAACTCATCTTCTACTTGAAGTGGCGTCTCCATTCATCTTTCTCCTTCTCCATTCCACTGCAATTAGACCTCAAGAAGCAAAGGAATCCATTGATGAAGAAGATCCAAGGCCTACAAGCTCCACATGGAGCTACATAACTGTATAATGTATGACAGTATGATTTAAGCACTGCATGGTAGTATTTTGTGCAGCAACATAAATGTAGTGGACAAAAGAGCATGAACACGTGTGAAGTTAGTATCTATTTGCTTCCAGGACTATTGAATAGTGGCTAACCTAGGAATTGTGTATACGGATTCTAGGTACCCCTTGCACCTATTTATTAATATATATTTCTTTGTTGATAAAAAAATGAATTAAGCATTGCCTTTTTTCTAATAATAAAACATTTATTTTTTTTAAAAAAAAATTGAAACAAGTCTAGTCGATTAATAGAGATGTGAAACATGTAATAGAATAAATAGGTGTAGTAGAATAAACATTTTTGCCATATCAGTTTTCTCAACAAAGGTATCCAAGTTAAGTGGAAATATTATAAAAAAGGAAAGATACAAGATGTGAAATACAATTAAATGCAAAAGTCTAGTGGGAGACCCATTGCACATATCAAAATCCTAAATCACTACCACCTATCCAATAACGTGGTGAAATGCTAATCAAAGATGATGTGCTAAAGAATAGAATGCCAAAGCCAATAAAAATCACTTTCTTCATTACCTAATCAGGGAAAGGTTCAGCTTCACTAAGACATGTTGATGGTGACAATTGTTTATTTCCACACTTCCTTCATATATACACAACCTTGTATGCAGAGAAAATATATATATTGACCATATGCATCAACCATAGTAGGAAAATGATAAATAGACTGACAGCCAAAGAAGAAAATAGGACCAAATCAAATTAACAATTATACTTATAATATCCTTCAAAGGCATTTGATAGTTGTGGAAAGAGAATTTTTCTAATTGCAATTAACTCAATGTAATGTAATGTATTCCAAGAGACTGGATGCCCTTAAATTCCTGCAAACGCTCAATGTTAGTATCAATAAATCAGCATCTAAAGACATAGTAGAGGTTGGACGATCCATTCATTCACGATACTCACTTTAATCTACTAGGATTCCATGTTAAACCCCCCAAACAAATAATCATCAAATTTATTGCAACAAGAACCTAAACACGTGTAATAATACCAACAAAAATTATAGTAAAAAAATTGTCAATGATTCTAACTGACAAAAAATTAAACTAAAAATTCCAACAAAAAAGTAAGAGGCTGAAAAATTTGCAAAACCAACATGAAACATTAGGCATCAAATTAGCTTAAACATCACCGAACTCCCCTGGAGATCACAGAGAAATGTGTCCATCAAATTGAGTCGAGAATGAAACATCGTTGCTTCACGCTTCACTGATTGACAAAGAACCGATCATGGAAAAAGAGAACACACACAAGCTCTTAGTCACAAAAACCTTCAACAAATAAAAATGGTAATGTAGTTTCATGAAAAAGAAGAAACAAAAGACAAAGAAAGAGTTTGTGATTACACTTCCTTATGTGTGACATTAGCACATACAATTAGTGGGCATTCAGTTGTGGGTGTGGTAGGATGTCGAATTATTGAATTTGGAGGCATTCTGTTAGAGACAGAGGAAAAGGAAACAAGTGCACTCCCTTGAATTCAAAGACAAGGTGCCTTCTCTCAACATTAAAATTTCTGCTAATTGTTCTTCTGTTTGTTTATAGGTATACAAAATTATCTTGTAATAGAATCTCATAACAGAATTAATTCTTCCCTTTAATAGATTTCACCATCCACTACTAACAAACTCTAACAAACTTTGGCATTTTCCTAAACACTAAGACATGATGTTGTTACTACACCCTGCAGCCCCTACACGAATTCATTAAGATAAACTGGTCTGGTAGTGCTCCTCTTGGGCCTGCCTTCTTGGCTTGATGGAATCTCTAGTTGGACTGCTGGTTCAATGTTCTCTAGTGGTGATGGTTCTGGTTCTTGATTGCTATCAATACCTCCCCCTAACGAACTCACCTTGTCCTCAAGGTGAAATTTGTCACGCATCGCGGTGCATTTCTCCTAAGTAGCTTCTTTAGGAGGAATTCCTTTCCATTGAACTTGGACCATCCTTGAGGGTTGGTTAGTGGAAGAATCCATTTTGGAGTTGAGCACGACCAAAGGTTCCAAAATGGGATTGTTATTAATCGCATGAGGGTAAAGGGTTGGAGTTGGGACTCAAGGGTCCATGATGAGGGTGATGTGCCATCATTTTCTTCTATTTTCTAAACCCTTTTTGCACCATTTTAATTACTGATTGGTCTTAATTGTCAATTAATCAGGCAGTTTTATTATTTGGGCTCATTTAGCTAATTTGATGTTTTTAATCTAATTTCAGGAATTAATGAAACATTGGGCTTAATCCGGATTTTGGTTATGGACTTGAAGAGGGCAAATTAAGCAGCGCTTACCTTAGTTAATTAGGAAATTTCGCAATTTTATTTTATGTTGTTCAGTGTTTATTTCGTTTTGGGCCAGAGTATTGTAATAGGGCCCAGTGACTTTGAGTGACTCTTTTTAAATAGCAGTCTTGGGATTCGTGCAAGGCATTCTGTTATGCTATTCATTATTCAGAGCTTTTGTTTGAGGGTTTTCGTTTTTCTGCTTAATGCTACTGTTCATGTAATGCAATTTTACGTTTTCTGTTTCTAATTACAATTTCGTTCTTGCTTCTTCTTCTACTCTCATTTACGTTTCTGTTTCATCTATGTTTCTATTCATTTACGTTTTTGTTCATTTACGTTTCTGGTTCATTTACGTTTCTGCTTCATGTTTCATTTGCATTTTCTGTTTGAATCCATGGAAGGCTAGATTTTCTGGTGTTGTTTCCTTTTGAGGATGAAGCCCAACTCTCTTTGAGGTTTCGCTTGTAATGTGGTTTCCTGGCAGTTTTCCCTTCACTAGTTATCCCAAATTCGTGAATATTAATCAGTGCATGCTTCGTGTTCGATTAATTGCCTCTGAGCCTAACTTGCGTTCATGCTTAATGGACGAAGGGCTAACTGGTGTATGTGGTGCCTAATCACGTATTGAAAACCCTAAGTTGATTTTCACTTAGTAAATTGAAAGAGGGTTGGATTAAGTGGTTGACTGTTAGGGACAAATTCTCCATAACCCAGGATAAGAGAATGGCTTCTGAATCAGAGGAAACAACCCGTTTTTAATATTAGTAGTTTCGTATTCCAGTTTACTTGTTCTGCTCTTTAATCACAAAACAAACAAACCCCCCCCCCAATCGTTACTGTTACTGCAAGTATATTATGAACATTTGGTTTGTCACTGCTCGTTGGGAAACGACCAAGGATCACTTCCTAGTTACTGCATTTTCATGTTTATTTGATTCGGGTACGACCTCGATCAGAGGGCGAAGTAATGAGCAATGAAAAACCGGGTGGATTTTTTGAATTTGCTGGTAAACAAAGCCGATAAGCCACTTTAACAATGCATTCAATTATTTCGAACGGGATGAAATATCATTTGGTAAGTTTTTGATGGTTTCCTCCCGAAACCGATGTCTGCCGGAACGGCTGGAGTTTCACGTTAACCCATTGTCCAACCTGGAATTCTTCGTGGTGGCGCTTGGTATCTACATAATGTTGCATACATGCCTGGGCCTTGGCAAGATGACATTTAAGTGACTCATGGATGTTTTTCCTTGTGAATAAGAGTGAATCTACTGCTTGATTGATTGAGGATCCCAAGATGTAGTGAGGGATCAACGGTGGTGGTTTACCATACGCCACCTCATACAGAGTGACTCATGTACTAGAGTGAAATGTTGTGTTGTATGACCATTCGGCTAGTGCCAAGAACTTGTAATAGTCAGATGGGCAAGAGTGGATAAAAAAGTGTAGGTAGTACTCAAGGACGCAATTCATCACTTTTGTTTGGCCATTTGTTTGAGGATGGTAAACAATGCTCATCCTCAACGAGGTGCTTCTAGGCTTGAATAATTCCCGCCAGAAGTTGCTCACAAAAAATAGGGTCTTGGTCAGATACCAAACCTTGAGGAAAATCGTGGAGTTTACAGACATTATCGAGGAAGAGTTATGCGACTCTATACGCGTTGAATTGGGATTGGAGAGCCCCGAAATGCACAACTTTAGAAAATATGTCAACTACCGCCATGATGATAGTATACCCCTGCGAATGTGGAAGACTGGTGATGAAATCCACTGATAGATCTTCCCAAATGCCCGAAGGAATGGGTAAAGGTTGTAAAGGTCCCATCGGTCATCGTGTACTACACTTGACTTGTTGGCAATTCTAACATTGTTGGGCAAATACCTTAACATCGTGCTGCATGTTATCCCATTTAAAATTTGCTTGAACACGGTTAAATGTTTTGGTTACCCCAAGATGACCACCCAGAGGTGTACTGTGGAACTCATGCAAAATAGTTTGAATGAAGGGATTGTCCTTATTGAGCCAGATACTTTCTTTGTAAAACAACAAGTCATTATGGAACTTATAATCTGGAAATTCAGTAATGTTTGAAGTAATGATCTGAACCTTTTCTTGGAATGAAGAATTGTTTTGGAGTAACTCTCGGAGTTAGTTCATGAATTCAAACTGAGGAATTGAAAGGAGGAAAACTTGAGCGTCATAGTTCATGTACACTCGTGATAATGCATTTGCAACCACATTTGCTTTTCCACTTTTATATTGTATCTTGTAATCATAACCCAAAAGCTTGGCGAGATAATATTGTTGTTCCGACATTTGGATAATATGTGTCAGCAAGTCCTTTAAACTCCAATGGTCGATGAGTATAGTGAACTGATGCGCAATCCTCTTTTTGAACATGGTCTTGAAGGAAGTGATGCCTTATTTCAATATGCTTTGTTCTAGAGTGCAGAATAGGATTTTTGGATAGATTGATTGCACTTGTATTGTCACAGCAGATAGGTATATGATCAAGTTTTAAGCCATAATCAGAAAGTTGTTGTCTCATCCAAAGGATTTGTGCACAACAACTTCCAATAAAAATATATTATGTTTCTACAGTTGATAAGGAAACACTATTTTGCTTTTTACTATATCATGATACTAGAGCAGAACCAATAAAATGACAAGTTCCACTAGTACTTTTTCTATCAGTTTTGCATCTAGCAAAATCAGAATCAGAGTATCCTACTAAGTTGTAAGAGGAATTCTTAGGATACCATAACCCTAGATTTATAGTGCCTAATAAGTATCTCATTATTCTTTTAACGACACTAAGGTGAGATTCTTTGGGATTTGATTGATCTCTTGCACACATACAAATGCTAAACATTATAGCAGGTCTACTTGCTGATAAATAATTAAGAGATCCGATTATACCTCTATATTTCTTTATCTCTATTGATTGACCGGTTTCATCTTTATCCAGATAGCAAGCAGTGCTCATAGGATTGGCCATTTGTTTAGCATTGTTCATCCCAAACTTGTTAAGCAGTTCTTTGGAATATTTTGACTGACTAATAAATATTCCATTCTTTGTTTTTATTTATTTATAGTCTAAGGAAGAAATTCAACTCTCCCATCATGGACATTTCAAACTCACTTTGCATATCTTGAGAGAATTATTTGCACAGAGAATCTTTAGTAGACCCAAAGATTGTAGCATCAACATAAATCTGTACTAAAAGAATATCATTCATTTTTCTTTTGATAAAAAAGTGTGGTATCAACCTTTCCTCTAGTGAAGCCCTTTTTCTAAGATAAATTTGCTCAAACATTCATACCAAGCCCTAGGGGCTTGTTTTAAACCTTACAGAGCCTTTTTCAATTCAAAGACATGATTAGGCATATCTGAAATTTCAAAACTAGGAGGTTGATTAACATACACTTCTTCTTGAATAAAACCATTTAAAAAGGCACTTTTAACACCCTTTTGATAAAGTTTAAAATCCATTTTGGATGCAAAGGCTAATAACATTCTAATGGCTTCTAATCTGGCTACTGGAGCATATGTTTCTTCATAATCTATTCCTTCTTCTTGATTATATCCTTTAGCCACTAATCTAGCCTTATTTCTAATAACTATTCCGTGTTCATCCAATTTGTTTCTAAATACCCATTTAGTTCCTATAACTAGATGATCATTAGGTTTATCAACTAATTCCCCAGACTTGATTTCTTTCAAACTGATTCAACTCTTCTTGCATAGCAATGATCCAATGTTCATCAATTATGGCTTCATTTAAGTTTTTAGGTTCAATTAAAGAAACAAAAGCCATATTATTGCATGCATCTTTGAGAGAGTGTCAAGTTGTTACCCCTTTTGAGATGTCACTGATGATATTATCAAGAGGATGGTATCTTGAAGTTCTCCACTCTTTAGGAATATCTGTATTTGTTTTAGTTTTATCAATTTGAGAGTCTTCATCATTTTCATCTCCTTTGCCTTTGTGCCCTTCCTCATGAATGTGCATGTTTTCTAAAGAATCTGTAATATCATCAAGTGTTTTGAGAAATAGCAAAGGAATATACCTTCATCTGATTTTACATCAAACTTAGCTAAGTTGTCTTTCTCATTGTTTAACACAAAACACTTGCACCCAAAGACATGAAGATGATAAATGTTTGGTTTTCTTCCTTTGTACAACTCATATGGTGTTTTCGTTAAGATAGGTCTAATTAAAACTCTATTCATTATATAGCATGCAGTATTAACAGCTTCAGCCCAGAAATACTTAGGAAGATTTGTATCATTTAGCAAAGTTCTAGCCATTTCTTCTAAAGATATATTTTCCTCTCAACTAATCCATTTTGTTAAAGGGTTCTAGGTGCAGAAAAATTGTGTTCAATACCATTTTCATCACAAAATAATTCAAAATCGTTATTTTCAAATTCTCCTCTGTGATCACTCCTAATGGATGTAATGTTAAGATCTTTCTTGTTTTGAATGAGTTTAGCAAGTTTCTTAAAAGCATGAAAAACATCTCTTTTGTGAGTAAGAAATAATGTCCGTGTGAATCTTGAATAAGAATAAACTATAACAAGAGCATAATAATTTCCACCAAAAATCATGGTTCTAGAAGGACCAAAGAGATCTATCTGCAATAGTTGTAGGGGTTGAGTGGTAGAAACAATATTTTTTATTTGAAAGAGACCCTTACTTGTTGTCCTTTTTTACATGCATCACATACTCTATCCTTTTCAAATTTGAGTTTTGGTAACCCGATTACTAAATCTTTATAAATTAATTTATTTTAAATGTTCCATATTTATATGAGCAATTCATCTACTTCCTTTGAAATTAATTTATGTAAATGTTCCATATTTTTCCTTGAATGTTAGTTTTGATTAAAGATCCTTTTGGAACCCATATCATTTTAATATTATTACTATTTTTCCTAAAATAGCATGTTGATGCACTATGTCTTTTTCTTACCACAGTAAAAACATGTCAAGAAAGGAGAACTATTCTTTTGAGTAGATGCAAAGAAGTTTTTATACATTTTTTGTTGTTTGTCAGGTCTATATCCTAATATAGCCTTATCAAACACACATCTTTGCTTTCCTAGTATAATATCTAAATTATTTTTGCCAATAGTAAATTTGGCAAGAGAATTTTTCAGATCTTTGATTTCTTCTTTAAACTTGTTTCAACATTTACATGAGTTAGATGCTTCATTACTATCTTGTATCAATTTTATGGTAGAAGATTGATTTGTATCAATTGGTTTTAAAGTTTTGACTTCAGTTTTAAGATTTTCTAATTCTTCATTTAATTTCAAAACTTTCTTTTCTAAATTTGAAATAGTTTTCTTAGAAATTGAAACTAGTTTGGCAAGTTTGACTGATTCTTTATGCAAGTAGTTGAATGCATCTTGAAGTTCATCAAAGGAAATAGATAATTTATTGTTAGATGTTACCTCTTCTTCGCTTTCATAGTTTTTGGCCATGAGACTTAGATTCACAACTTCATTTTCTAAATCTCCGGATGAATCCATATCGTTATCTTCCCAAGTGATGTAAGCTTTCTTTGCATTCTTATCTTTGAAGGTTTTCCTATCAGACTTTTCAATTCTTCTCTTGAAACTAGGGCAATCAACTCTTAGATATCCAGGTTGATTACATTCATAGCACTTTGGAATAGAAGATGAATCTTCTTCTTTTTTCTTTGGATTGAAGTTTGTTCTTCTTTAATTTCCTTTGTTCCTTAGAAACTTATTGAATCTCTTTACGAACAAAATAAAATCATCATCTTCTTCTATTTCATTCAAGTCCTCTTTGTCACTTTCTTCTTGAATAGAAGATGAGGCTTTAAATGCAATTCCTTTCTTTTTCTTGTCATTTTCTTCATGTTGGTTTAGTCTTATAAGTTCCATTTCTTGTTCCTGAAGCTTCCCAAAAAGAGTTGCAAGAGACATGTTGGTGAGATCTCTTGATTTTGCAATTGCAGTTACCTTAGGTTGTGATTCCCTTCTTAAACGTCTTAGTACTTTGTTAATGAGATCCTTGTTAGGAAATATCTTTCCTAATGATGCAAGATGATTAACTATATGTGTTAATCTCTTTTTCATATCTTGTATGGTCTCATTTTGATTCATGTTGAAAAGTTCATATTCATGTGTGAGGGTGTTTATTCTAGATCTATTTACATCAGTTGTTCCTTCATGGGTTACTTGTAATGTATCCCACATTTCTTTTCCATTCTTACAATTTGAGACTCTAAAGTATTCATACATGCCTAATGCAGAAGTAATTATATTTTTGGCCTTTAAGTTATATTGTACCATTCTTCTTTCCTCTTCATCCCATTGTTCCTTGGGTTTTTCTATAGTTGCATTTCCTAATATCATTGTAGGGATGTAAGGACCAATTTCAATGGCTTCCCAGATGTTTAAGTCTATAGCCTCTATGAAGATTTGCATACAGGTTTTCCAGTAATGATAACCCACACCATTA
Source organism: Glycine max (assembly GCF_000004515.6). Classification (NCBI taxonomy): domain Eukaryota; kingdom Viridiplantae; phylum Streptophyta; class Magnoliopsida; order Fabales; family Fabaceae; genus Glycine; species Glycine max. The sequence continues at coordinate 29,786,040 of NC_038245.2, forward strand.
AATATAGGAGGCCTATTAATGGAGTTTCCTTAAGCAAATAGAAAGTTTGATGAGACCATAATTATTCTTGAAGTTTGTAAACTTTATACAAGAATCAAGCTCTGATACCACTTGTTGGACAAGTGGCCTCAATAACTTAAGAGAGGGGGTGAATTAAGTTTTAAAATTTTCATACTAACAAATTTTAGCCATCCTTTTAAATGATATATGATAGGCTCAGAATGCAGAAGAAGAAAAACAATCAATTTAATAATGTTCTTTTAAATGCACAAGACAAAGTAAACTGCAATAAAATAACTGAGATAAGGGAAGAGAGAAATGCAAACTTGATTTATACTGCTTCGGCCACTTCCCGTGTCTATGTCCAATCCTTAAGCAACCCACTTGAGATTTTCACTATCTTTATAAAACTCTTTTACAACTTCTGAACCACCTAGGAATTCCTCTTCATTGTGTTTAGGATTCTCACAATTCAAGAGACAAACAGTCTCTTGATCACAACAATTCTTTTCAGAAAGTACAGAAGTTTTTCTCTCTTTTAGAGAAGATGATATAAGTTGAAGATCTTAGAAGAATAATTAATTGATTTGCAAGTGTTTGGCCAATGATTTGTTTATGAGTGAATAAGACAATAGGGTTGTGAAAAACTTTGAAGATATTCATAGACAAGTCACATATTTATAGGCCCTTGGTGGCTTTTAAAAACTTTTGAAGAGATGTGACTTTTCAGAATGTTTTTCAAAAATTTTCTCACTGATAATCGATTACAGCTTCTTGCTAATCAATTACACAGTTATACATTGAGGGGTCATGACTTTACAATTTGAGTTTCTGAAGTTTCGTTATTGGTAATCAATTACAGTTAATAGGTAACCGATTACAATTTTCAAAATTCAAATTTTAAACTTCTTTTTGACAAACCAATTTGCAATCAGTCTCTAGTAATCGATTATAATTCCTGGTAATCGATTACCAGTGGAAAAATACTTATTTTAGCAATGATAAAATATTTTTAAAACTTTTTGTAATCATTTGAAAATCATGTTTTTGAGGAAAAACCATTTTAACCAATGAGAGATTCTTTTAACAAAAATAAACTAAGTCTTATCTTTCACTTGATCTTGAATTTTGACTTAAAGTAATCTTTGTGTTTCTTACATCTTGGTATCATAAAAACCTTCTTACTCATACATTCACAACTAGCACCCTAGCCACCATATGATTCGCACATTTGATCGACACATGCAGAGCCTTATTATGCCTCTTCCCTTCAATTGGTAACTCATCATCAGTGAAAGTCAAATAATTACTTGTAGTGATATTATTGATTATTCCTCCAAACTTCTCTACTGAGATGTCATGCGCAACGTGGGCCTCACTTAAAATTTTCATCAACAACTTCCGATGAGGCTTAGAATGCATGATCAGTCCCAACAAGGAGATCCTGGCTGGCACCTTATTCAATTGTTCGATTACCAGGAATTCACTCTACTAAATGATCCTAAAAAATTTTGTTGCTTCCTTAGCAGATATCTCCTTCTTGCCAAAATTTTCCTTTTCCTCCGCAAGCTTTTTGATAGGGGCCTCGTTATTCGCCACAAGGCCTATTTTCTCCCTTTCAACTGCATCCTCCTTCACCTTTCCCTTGTCCTTCGACTTTGCCAGTAGTTTGGGAGGAGCAAAAATACGTCCACTACGAGTCATGCCACTCATACTGGAAATATTTGTGACTTTAGCAGTCGGAATGCTAGCCCCAAAATGCATGATGGACGCGTCCTACCTTCTGTCAGATCCCTGTATACCATACCTCCATGGCACCGCCTTGTCACTTTTATAAGGGAATGGTGATGGTGTCCTCATCACAGCGGGTTGGAAATCTTAAGGTACTTGAGTGGTAACATCTCTGGTAAAATGAATTACCAAAGGTTTAGGTTTACCCAGGTTGGTGTCACTTAACTGCATAAACACCTCTCATTCCTCTCTCCTTACGCCGCCAATTTCAATTTGACCTTCTTTTATCAACCCCTACAACAACTCCTGGGATACTGGGCACATTTTCTACATCATGAAACTCCCCTGGATGTAACGTGCATCGATCCCCTTTATCATCGTTGTATTCAACCATTCCAGCCTTACGTAACGCCTCCAAAATGAATTGTTTTGGGGTCGACACATCCTCTATTTTCTTCAACTCCTGAGACTCCTCTTTTTCAACAGCGTTCACCGATGAGCTTCCATGATTTTTGAGCAGATTAGTTCTTACATTGGGACTATCCTCTTGAAACGTACGCCATCCTGCATCAATCAAACTCTGCACTTTATGCTTAAAAGCTACACAGTGCTCAATGGAGTGCCTCGGGACCCCACCATGGTAGGCGCATGTAGCGTTAGGATTGTACCATTGGAGAAATGGAGGTTGATAAACCCTTCCCAGGCTCACTACTGCCATTTGGTTGCTAAGTAAGGATGATAGTAGGTCGGTGTACGACATTGGAATTGGGCTGAATTCTACAGGTTTTCTTTTTAGGAAATTCCTCTACGGGTTAGTGTTTGTGTTGGGATTGGGAGTTGCATTTGGTAAGGGTTGTATAAGGAATGGATTTTGTTGGTGATGTTGGGGAGGTCTCTATGGTTGATTAGGTGCTCTCGGTCGGAGGGGTGTTGGGCAGGGGGGAAGGCTGAGTAGTGGTACTAGTGTGAGGGATATTGATACATAGGGTTGTGAGGGGTTTGCGGGGTGGTCGGCCATGTGGGCATTACAGTCATGACAATGGTTTCTCCCTCTTTTTCCTTCGCTACATTTGCCCCATGCCTCCTATTACTAGAACTTGTAGTAGAAGCATAATCAAATTTCCCTCTTCTCCGACCCACTTCGATCCTCTCGCCAGCAAACACTAAATCTACAAAACTTGAAGGCATGTAACCTACCATCTTCTCATAGTAGAACACCAATAATGTGTCCACTATCATGGTTATCATCTATCTCTCCATCATTGAGGGTGCTACTTGAGCTGCCAGATCTCTCCACCTTTGAGTGTATTCTTTGAAAGATTCATTATCTCTCTTGCACATATTCTGTAGTTGCATTCTATTTGGAGCCATATCAGAGTTATACTGATACTGCCTAATGAAAGCAGCCATTAGGTCCTTCCAGGAACGGACCCAGGTAGGTTCCAGATTGGTATGCTAGGTAATAGCTGCCCCAGCAAGACTCTCCTGGAAGAAATGCATCAACAACTTTTCATCTTTCGCATACACCCCCATCTTCCTACAATACATTTTCAAGTGATTCTTTGGGCAAGTGGTTCCCTTATACTTATCAAAATCTGGCACCTTGAACTTTAGAGGAATAACCACGTCGGGTACCAAGCACAACTCTGTTATGTCAGTAAAGGCATAATTTCCTCCTCCTTCAATGGCCCTCAGCCTTTCCTCTATGTGATCAAATTTTTCCTTCTCAACTATAGCAGTAAGTCCTCTTCCCCTCACTAATTGATACTAAGGGCTCCCCGGAGCGTTCGGCACGAGGATACTAGAAAATGTTTGCCCTTCAATGGTATGTCCGGGGCGGGTCCCGAAATCGGCTAGAGTGTGGTCTTGGGGAGCTTCATAGGTTGAGAGATATGGGCACGATCAGGTTGGGGTTATTGATTCTCGATGAGTATGGGTGCAAAATTACTGATATTCTCACCAGGAGCGTATACAACAACGGGTGGTGTATAATTGGGAGGCAACACATATAGTGAAAGGGAATGCTTGCTCTGAACCTGAACATAATGGGGCCCACCTACATTTTCCATTGCCTCGCCCCTTGACCTACTACATTTGAGACTAGATGACTCACTCGATTGAAACTGGACGGGTGAATCGGGTCCATCTCAGTAGCAGTACTTGCAGCAACAACTGTAGTAGTGTTAACCTCCATCATCTTCCTCATGCTCATCATTGCTTCCATCATCGTTGTCATATGCTCTTTCATGGCCTCCGTGTCAGCCTTCATCTATTCATGTACCTCTTCTATCTCACTCATTATTCTAGCTTTGGCACGTGTTTAGTATGGGTGTTGTAAAGTGTGTTCTTTCTCTTTCATTACAATGATTACGATTCTGATTTCAAGGAAAGAATGCAATGAGCAATGCAACGACCAATAAGTGTGAATACGTGATAAATCGACACGATTTTTGGTGCAAATTTCATGCAAGCCGTTCAAAAGAAACATGAGGTCAAACTAAGCCCATTTTTTTAACAAAACTAGGTCCAAATACATTGTGTGAAGGTACAATTAAAAAAATAGCAGGTGCATCAGCGGTTCCAAATTATGTGGGTCATTAGCTCGACCGTGTGTTGGCAGTAGTCAAAAAGACTATGAACTTCACCGGGTGCAGACGATGTTTCAGCCACTGTCTTGGCTCTAGCTAATAGCCTTGGAAGCTCTAGACTTCCATTTAGAGTGAGAGCAAATTTGTCCATCCACTTCATGCAATAACTCTATCACCTCTTCCCTTGCCTCCCTTTCAACTTGAAAGGCCGACACCTTTGCATGTTCATCCTTCAACACCTGCCCCCGACCAGCAGGTAGGTTTTTCTTCTCTTTATATTGATCAATGATTATCAACATGTTCTTTTCCCTCTTGCTCAATTGCTCTTTCAAACTTCCCTTTGACTCCTGACAATTCCTTAACTCATCTTTTAACATTACGTTCTCCATCCTTGATTTGTCTGTCTCAGCCTTTCTAAGTTTGAGCTCATTACTGCTGCATAACAAAGCCCCTCAGAACTTGTTTCTACTCCACTCTTCCTTTCTGGCTTTCTTCATTTCCTGCTCTAGCGCTTCAGTCGCAGACATGTTGATATCTATTAGCCTATCACATTCTTTCCTAACTCTAGTGACTACTACCTTCATCTTCTTCTTCACTACTTTTGTCTTTTCCAACTCAGCCTTCAAGACTTGCACCTTTTCACTTTCCTCAAGCACTTATGTTTCTTCCCTATTCAGCCCTTTTAGCTTTTTGATCCAAGCTACCCCTTGCACTCTAGATTTCAGCCATTTGTGATAGTTGCCTATGACACCATTGCTTCTTCCTCTAAGCTCCTTATCTTTTCTTCCCACTTTATTCCATGCCTTACGAATCTTCTGAAGTATCTTCGTATTAGCTTCGTTGAATCCTCGTGCGATGAAAGGCATGATGGTTTCCTCCAATGGCGCACCTCTCATATGATACCTTAACTGTCTTATGGCCAACACAGGGTTATAATTAATGCAACCCCTCGTCCCTATCAAAGGGACATTTAGAAATCCTTCACATGAGCACAATACTCTTGTCCCCCCTTCTTTCCACCGTGGGAACCAACTAATGGACGCTCCCATCATGCTTGCCAGGAACTCTTCCCAATTACTCTATCTTTTCCCGAACACATGTGATGACCTTGTAGAGGACAGTCAGACCTACTTATGATTAAAGATGTGGGATACCAACCATACATAAAGAGCAGGTGTACAACAGACAATTCTCGCACCACTTTTCTCACATATTAAGTCAAATGTATCATATGCATTTGCTAAAACAGCAATGACCAGGCTTTCCTTGTTGTGGTGATAAGCAAGAAAGGCATCAACCGTTGCTAGATCTACAAGTCCATCTATATTCGGAAATAGTACTGCCCCAAACACTAATAGTGCTAATACATCCATGAATGATAACCACTCTCCTTAGCTTGCCAGGATTTTTGTCTTCTCCTCTAAGCACTTCCTTGGTATTCCCGCTACTCCATTCCTACTTTGCCTCACTCAATCTAACTCACATTCTAAGATCTTGACTACTCCCACTACTCTCTCCATAGAAGGGTAGTACCCAGAAAAGAGGTATGGCTTCCTTCCTCCTATCGGGCATCCTAAGATCCCCTCGAACTCCTCTATGGTTGGTGCTAACTGAAAGTCCCAAAAAGTGATGCATCTGAGCGATTGGTCATGGTATTGGATAAGAGATGCAATGGCTTCAACTAACACTTCTATCATTGCCAGATCCTAGATCTTTCCATATACCTTGCTAAAAGACTGACGTTGAACCTGATCCATCTACTGCCCCAACTTTCGCAAGTGGCCTACTTCTAGATTTTTGAGTTTGACATGATAAAACCTTTTCTTAAAAGATTGCATTTGGTTCGACCTCATGTTCGCAAGAATAGAAATTTGATTGCCAATACTTCAACACCCTATCATAGAGGAGATATGATGAATGATCAGGGCATAGTTATGCTATGCATGACAATCGTATTTATCAAACTGACACAAGACGCCCGAAAAACCACCCCTTCTTATTAATGATGCATTGGGTACCATGTTCATGTGACTTTCAATCATCCTTGGGAGAAAGAATTGTATAACCCCAACACGGTTTGTTTATAGTTATTACCATGGTACCCAACACATGCAACTAAGAACGCGGTGTAAACTTTCACACTTCATTGTGACTTTGGTGACAAAGAAAAGAATGCAAGGCATGAGCAACTATATGGCAGGAGTATGCATGAGTGAACATAACATGTGACTAATGACAATGTAAGGTATGTGATTGGCAAAACAAAAACATGCTAAATGAATATGTATGACAATGCAATGACTTATGCAAATGCAATGTGTGAATATGATAAATGGTAAATACATGAATGATATGTCCATTATGGCACTATGAAGAGATGCATGATGCGATCAAGGAAACAAGACATGGTGTGAGTTTTCTCTGTGTCCCTAATTCAGGAACCTAATGGAAAGGATCCAAAAGTTTGCTATCTAGTGACAACTCCCAAAGGTAGTTTCATGTAACCTTACCGGCCTCTAGAGATATCATCCTCTTAGGTAACAACATTGTGGCAGTAAGGACTATCAGCGACAATGCATCACCAAAAGAGGAAAACTCTAGATGAGGCTTCACTGTTATTAAGCGAGTTGGAGACCCAGCATGATCACAGATTGACCTTCACTCCTTATGGCTCACATAGACCTGGGTATAGGGCCTAATATCTCAAAGTGTGTGCAAAAAAGTGTAGGTGTCACGTGTGAATGAAGCAACCTTAGAATTAACCAACCCTACCTGCCAAGCAAACAAAAAATTCCCAGGTAGATACAACAAGTACATCACATTTCGTTGACCCCAGGATTCAATGGCACAAATTATTTCTATCTATGAAGGTAATAGATACAAAGATACACACCAAGAGGTAACAACATGGCAAAGGTTATATACAAGTATGAACAAAATAAAGGATAAAAGAAACAAGGTTAAAGCAAAAACCACAAAAAAGAACTATAGTGAAATGAAACGATCATGAACGTGAGCATAACATAAGGATGAAAAAGAAAATGGGACATAAATAAAGAAAAAGTCACGATAAAATTGTACACTGATCAAATGGCTTAACTCTCTAACAATGTCCCCATTAGAGTCACCATCTGTTGCAACCTACCTTACGACAGGACGACGAAAGAAAATATGATAAATAAAAGCAAGTTCATCTCCTAAGGAGAAAACGAGTGGGAGTCGCCACCAATGTTTATTTGAGGAAAACATTAGAAAAAACCAACAAAGGTTTGCAAATTTTGAAAAGAAGGGTTCGGGAGTTGTTTACGCATAGGGAAGGCATTAGCACCCCACGCACCTGTCATAAGGGACGACAGCCTTTAATCGAGTGTGCAAAATGTGACTTCAAAATTATTTATTTTCCCCATTTTTTATTATTATTAGTTTTTTTGATCGACAAGTGTGTTGCCCTTGCTCTTACGCATCTCCAGGTGCAATGAGGAAATCAGACATACGTAGTTCTTTATAAGGTTTATGTTTTTTTTAAAGATTCATTTTAAATGCAAACAAAAAGTCATTAAGGCGTTGGACCTTGAAACAATCTCAAGTGATATTTGTCAAAAAGAAATTTGATTGTGAATTGATTTCTTTTTTAATTTTGATTTTGTTTATTACTTTCCAGTCTTACTAAAAAAACTCAATTTCATGACACTAGTGATCAATTAGAACTAAGTCTTACGAATAAAATGAAACTACCAACAATAAGTGGAGAAGATAAATAACAAAGGACCTATAAGGGTACATAGATTACATCAAAATATTAAGAAAAACTAACCAATTGTTGCACATGGTACAAGGACAGCAAGAGAAATGATGTAGGAAATGATCCACGATTCGATTCGGCAACACCTCAGCTTTTCTTTCTTCTTCTTCTCTTTCTCCTTTCTGTGTTTTTCCTTTCTTTCTTCAATTTTCAAAACCCTTAAACTCTTCCCCTGCATGGCTATTTATAGGAAAAGGCCATTTGGTGTAGGGGAAGCTCGCCAAGTGAGTTGGAGCCATTTGCTTAGGGCTAAAGAAATTTCATGGCCCAGGCGAGCCAGATGCTAGCCTGGGCGAGTTTAGGTCCAGAAAATTCTAGGAAATGACCATTTTGCCTTTTTCCTTGGGGCTTTTTGTTTCTGGATCTAACAATCAACCATCAAACCCGGAGCGACCCCTTGGCCTTGCGTTGCAACTGGTGCCAAACACCGAAATTCGATTATTAATGATCAAAACATCATATTTGAATGATAAAAGTATTAACCCAGATGAAATTAGGGTTTGACACCCAGCATGGAGTGCGTGTAACATTGATGGATTATTTATTTGAGAATATTACCATTTTAGAAAAGACTATAGTTTTGTGGTAAACTTTGAAGTCAAACAAGTCGAAGATTCAACATAAAGTTTACAAAATTTACTCACACGTTATTGAAATACCACCAAACAAGTTGAAGACCCAGCATGGAGTGTATAGAGCGTAAGCATATACTAAAGTATCATAATATGGATTTGCAAAAATAAATAAATAAATAATTGACATAGTGCTAGGAAATCAAATAAACAGAATGAGAAATGGGTAGAAAAAAAAGTGGGGAGTACACTTAGTAATTAAGGATGCAGGATTAAAACATGGGAGAAATAAGATGAATAATGAGATATTTACAATTCATTATTAATTAAATTGACTAGCTAGACAATAATAATAATAATAATAATAATAATAATAATAATAATAATAATAATAATAATAAAGAGTCATCCATTATTATTATTATTATTATTATTATTATTATTATTATTATTATTATTATTATTATAAAATAAAAATAAAGAGTCATCCATTAATATTTATAATATATTTTTTTTTATTTATTTATTTTTTTATTATTCTTTTTTAATATAATTAAAACATAACAATTTAACCAATTTCTTGAAAAATTAAAACTACAAATCCATGAATAATTGATGTGTCATTATTTTCTCCTATTTCTTAACCCTTTTTGTCACCATTTTAATTACTGATTAGCCTTAATTATCAAATTAATTATGCGGTTTTATCATTTGGGCCTACTTGACTAATTTTGTGTTTTTAATTTAATTTCAGGAGAATTATAAGCAATTGGCCTGAATCCGAAATTGGGCTTGGACTTGAAGAGAGCAAACAATTTTATTTTATCAAATCATATCTTATCAAAATTTTATTTCATCTAGATTTTATTTCATCCAATCTAATCTTATCTTATCCAGATTTTATTTCATCTAGATTTTATTTCATCCAATCTTACCTTATCTTATCCAGATTTTATTTTATTTAAGGGCTTGGACTTAAAACAGATTTGTAAGCTTTGGGGCTGAGGACCTATATAACAACACTAGGGTTTTAGTTTAGGGAGTTTTTTTGGAGGAGGAGAATAATTCTAGGGTTTTAGAATTCCAGTTTTTACTGTTCATGCGCACTGTTCACGTAGAATAAAATTCATTTTCTGCTTCGTTTTTGCTTCAATCTACAATTTCGTTTTCTACTGATTAATGGAAGGCTAAGTCTCCAACGTTGTTTTCTCTTGAGGATCAAGCACAACTCTCTTTGAGGTTTTGTTATTACTATTGAATTCTGATTAGTTTTTCCTCTTCACCAATTACTTTGTATTTGTTGCTATTAATCCATGCATGCTTAGTGCTTGATTAATTGTCTCTGCGCTTAATTTACGTTCATGCTTAATGATCAGTTTCGTTCATGATTAATTGGTGTTATGTGTTGCTTAATCACATAATGACAACCTTATGTTAATTTTCGCTTAGTAATTTAATTTAGGATTGGATTAAGTGGTTGAACTGATTAAGGATAAATTCTCGTAACCTAGGATAAGAGACTTGCTTGTGAATCAAGGGGAAACAACATGTTTTAATTATGTTATTTTCTAATTCAAATTTGCTTGTTGTTTAATTTACAAAAACAAACAACCCCCCCCCCCCAATTCGTTACTGTTTTATTACTATCTGTTATGAACGTTTGGTTGACCATTGCTCGTTGGGAGACGACCTAGGATCACTTCCTAGATACTGCATTTTTAATGTTTATTTGATTCGGGTATGACCTCGATCAAATTTGGAGCCGTTGCCGGGGAGCTGTGGGCCAAAGGTTCATAATAGTGTTTAGTTTTTTTGTGTGTAGCTCTATCGTTTAGGTTGTGAGTGTGTGCTATTTTGTTTTGTTTAGCGTTCTGTTTTGCATTTCGGTCGCGTCCCCTGTTTAGCGACTGATTTTGTAATTTAATTAGCGATTTTTGTTTTGATAGTTAGAGTTGTTATTTTTGGCTGATTTTTTGTGTGGTAGTTTCTTTTGATCCATATTTTGTGTGAAAAATACCAGGAGCATTTGGTGTGGTTGAATTTGAGAGAGACAAAAATTTTAGGAACTTGTTTTTAGCAAAACTTAAAACGGCCATAACTTTTGCTCCGAGTATCAGAATGACTATTATTATATATGCATTTAGGGTAGAAGAACTTAAACTTGCGGTCCATTGCCGTTTTAAACCTGATGAGGGTGTTCCATATGTTCTCAAGACTGGACTAATACATTTGCTGCCCAAGTTTCATGGTCTTGCAGGTGAAGATCCTCATAAGCATCTTAAGCAGTTCCATATTGTTTGTTCCACCATGAAGCCCCCTGATGTCCAAGAAGATCATATCTTTCTAAAGGATTTTCCTCATTCTCTGGAGGGAGTGGTAAAAGATTGGCTCTACTACCTTGCTCCTAGGTCCATTTTCAGCTGGGATGACCTTAAGAGGGTGTTCTTGGAGAAATTCTTCCCTGCATCTAGGACCATTTCCATCATAAAAGACATTTCAGGCATCAGGAAATTTAGTGGAGAGAGCTTGTATGAGTACTGGGAAAGATTCACGAAATTGTGTGCAAGTTGTCCTCACCACCGGATTTCTGAGCAACTCATTCTTCAATATTTCTATGAGGGACTTAGCAACATGGAGAGGAGTATGATTGATGTTGCCATTGGTGGAGCTCTTGGTGATATGACCCCTGCTGAGGCTAGGAATTTTATTGAGAAGATGGCTTCCAACTCCCAACAATTTAGTGCAAGAAATGATGTTATTGCCCTTAGAGGAGTCCATGAGGTGGCCACAGATTCATCTTCATCTACTGAAAATAAAAAGCTTGAGGGAAAACTTGATGCCTTGGTCAACCTAGTAACTCAGCTTGCCATGAATCAGAAATCTGCACCTGTTGCAAGAGTTTGTGGTCTATGTTCTTCTGCAAATCACCATACAGATCTATGTCCTTCTTTGCAACAATCTGGAGTCAATGAGCAACCTGAAGCTTATGCTGCAAACATTTATAATAGACCCCCTCAACAACAAAACCAACAACAACAGAATAATTATGACCTTTCAAGCAACAAATACAATCCAGGTTGGAGGAATCATCCAAATATGAGATGGGCAAGTCCTCCACAACAACAACAGTCTGTCCCTCCTTTCCAGAATGCTACTGGTCCAAGCAAGCCTTATGTTCTTCCTCCAATGCAGCAACAACAAAGACAACAAGCAGCTGAGGCCTCTTCTCAACCTTCCTTAGAGGAGTTAGTAAGGCAAATGACCATCCAGAATATACAATTTCAGCAAGAGACAAGAGCCTCCATTCAAAGTCTGACAAATCAGATGGGGCAGATGGCTACTCAATTGAACCAAGCTCAGTCCCAAAATTCTGACAAATTGCCTTCACAAACTGTGCAAAATTTGAAAAAATGTGAGTGCCATCACCTTGAGGTCTGGCAACCAAATTCAAGTGCCTCCACTAGTAGCAGTACCTGCACCTGAACCTGTCAAGCTTCATTCTACACCTAAAAAAAAGGATGAGATAGTTGCACTAAAGAGAAAGCTTCCTAACAAAAATGTTCATGCAGGTGGACCTTCTTCTAGTAATTCTGACTTACCGCAACCTCCTATCCCTCTTCCATTCCCACCTAGAGCAATTCCAAACAAAAAAATGGAAGAAGCGGAAAAGGAGATCTTGGAGACCTTTAGGAAAGTAGAGGTGAACATACCTCTGCTAGATGCCATCAAGCAGATTCCAAGATATGCCAAGTTTCTAAAGGAGCTGTGCACCCACAAAAGGAAGCTTAAAGGCAATGAAAGGATTAGCATGGGCAGAAATGTGTCAGCATTGATAGGTAAATTTGTTCCTCACATTCCTGAGAAATGTAAGGACCCAAGTACTTTCTGTATACCTTGCATTATTGGGAACAGTAAATTTGAGAATGCCATGCTAGATCTAGGAGCATCAGTTAGTGTCATGCCTCTGTCCATTTTCAATTCTTTATCTCTTGGACCTTTGCAATCTACAGATGTGGTGATTCATTTGGCAAATAGAAGTGTTGCTTACCCCGCAGGTTTCATAGAGGATGTGCTGGTTTGGGTTGGTAAACTTATTTTTCCTGTTGATTTTTATGTTCTTAATATGGAAGAGGGATTTTCCCATGGTTCAGTTCCAATTATTTTAAGCAGGCCATTTATGAAAACAACCCGAACCTAGATAGATGTTTATGCTGGCACATTGTCTATGGAATTTGGTGATATTGTTGTTCATTTTAACAATCTTGATGCCATGAAACATCCATCTAAGGATCATTCTGTCTTTCGTGCTGAGATACTTGATCAGATTGTTGATGATTATATGTTTGATTTTGATTCTCTTCATGGTAGGAAACATCCATTTTTATCTGATTTGCATACTTCTTATTCCTCATGCAATGAATCGGAATCTGAGTTTGAATTTGATCCTGTATCTGATTTTTATGCTGTGAGTAAATTTGAATTTGAATCTGGTTCTGATTTTTTGGGTGTTGTACCTCTTGATGTTGATTTTTTAGAGTCAGAATGCACTAACCATGTTGCGGGAAGCACATATACTTCTGACTTGCTTTATGAGTTACAGGCTGAGCAACCTTCTTCTTCTCCTACCCTGGTTCCTCCCACTGTTCGGCCACCACCCACACCAGAGTTGAAGCCTTTACCAGCAAACCTCAAGTATGCTTACTTGGAGGACAAGGATACATAAAAGTTCTAAATTATCTAATTTCAGTTTCTCGCACATCGGGGAAAAAAAGACTTCGCACTGAAGAATTCGATGGGAAAGGGGACAAGAAGAGGAAGGAATTTTGCAAGAAGAAAATGATGGTGGTGAAGCTTCTGGAGATGGAATTGTGCAGCAAGAAAATGTTACTTTATTTTTTTGATGCTAGAGTCTAGACTCATGCACATTGACCCAAGGGATTTGTTTCCCAATATAGATGTTCGCACCAACCTTAGTTGTTATTTTTTCGTTATTTATTTTTGAAAGTATTTTTGTCCGGTGTGAGTACATGCTTTTTTAAAGTATTTTCATTTGATTTGTTTATTTTTTGAATGGTTGGGTTAAGCATGGTAGGTACTTGATCTCATCATTGTATGATTTTTAGCATGTTCTTCATGCCCATATTTTTCTTCCCCTCTCACTTTTGCATACGCATAATTATATTTTGATTTACTATTTTTTTTCTGTATGCATAGAAACAAAAAGTTAAATTATGAAGAAGGAATCCATATTTGGGTTCACTCACTTTCAGGTTGTCTCACACTTTATTGTACGTAGTTAAAATGGAAATTTAGTGTGTTTTTCATTTTTTTGTTTTGCCTTTCTTTTTCCTATAAATTATCCTATTGATATGCACTTTTTAGCAGAATTTTAAATTTAAAATGTGTATAAATTAGTTGTTTATCTATAGATTTATTGATTTAATATAAACAAGCATATAGAGTTGATTTCTTCTTATTTTTTTATTAATTTTAAATTTTAAATTAACTTTTCCATTCTTTCTTCTTATTCCAACTTTTCATTTTTCTCCTAGAAATATCATCAACAGATATGGAAACCCATTCACAAAAATTATGAAGGCAAGTGAATTCACATTATTAATTCCAAGGTTAGCATAACAATAAGTTTTTTTTTATTTCACATTAATTATGTGTGAGCATCTTTATTATCTTTATCATTTTTTCTGTGTCTTCTTAATTGTTAAACTAAAACTAACATATGTCACTATGTAGTATAATATATAAAAAGATAAATTATTGTAAAATATCAAATTTAACTCTTACCCAAGCTAACAAAAATGTGTAGAGATAGACATATATTGAGAAAAAATAACTTTATAAACTAAAAATAACACAGTAAAAAAAATCACAAATAAACATTCATCATGTAGAAAATAAATTATTCAATAAATTAACATACTCATCAATACATAATTAAAAAATATAATAATAATATATTGTAGTAATATAAAATTTAATTCTTTAAATTTATTTTATGTATTTTTTGTATTTTATATAGTTAGTGTTAAAAATTTATAATATTTTGATTTGAATAAATTTTAACACAAAACACATAATAGACAAATAGAAATGTGGATACACAAATGCAACAATACATGTGTTTTTGCTAATATATAATAAAGATAATTTAATAATATATCACTTAATTAAATTTTTCATGCTTGAAAAATAGATCATTTTCATATTACGGCCTAACATTTATTTTTTTTTCAACTAAGTATTTGAAAAAAAGAATTGTTTCAATTTATTACCTTTTAGTAATTACCTTCAAGTGATGTTTTGACAAACGAAGTATCACGTCATCACGTCTTATCATTGTATCTCATTATCATGTCATGATGATGTGATAATGACATGTCAGTGATGTGATAACGTAATACTCTGTCGGTTACATAATCACTTGACGGATGAAAAGTAACGACAAGTAGTAAGTTAACATAATGTTTTTTTCTAGATAGTTATTTGACAAAAAATAAATTTTTAGGTAGTGATATGAAAACGTCCTATTTTCCAAGTATGAAAAACTTATTTAACTTAATCTGAAAAAATAATTTTAGTTAAAAAATGATAAGAAAAAGTTTTATCAAAACAAATAATTTAATTTCAGATAAAATGATAAATTTTATTGAAAATAAAAATAAAAATGATAATCGTAAATTTAAGTTATGGTTAAATGCAAATTTTATAAGTCAATAAGAAAAAATCTTTTCTCAAACACTTTTATTTAATCAAATATTTAACTTGTCAAAAAACTAAAAATTAATTAACATAACTTGATGAACATATATATAATTTACTTTTATATAGACTTAAGAAACTTTATCCTATTTATTTTTAAAGATAATTCCTCATTCAAAATAAGAAATACATTAAGTTAATAAGATATTTTTTTATTGGTTGAAATAAAAAAATATTATTTAAAATTACAATAACTCACTTATCAATTTATCATGTTTAACCACTAAACTAGATTAATAAGATAGTATTAAAGGTGAAATTAAAGAGTTAATATGCATACATTTAATATCTGGAAAAAGCTAAAAGAGAATCTAACAAGATTAAATGGTGGAATATATATTTTGGGTCTAGAGAAGAGTGAAGGAAGGCCTAACATGTTCTATACTTACATTTGTTAAACAAGTGACCTCAATAACTTAAGAGGGGGTTGAATTAAGTTTCTAAATTTTCCCACTAAAAAACTTTAACCCCCTTTAAATGATAGGCTTTAGAATGCAGAAGAAGAAGAAGAAGCAATCAATTTAACAATGTTCTTTTAAATGCGCAAGACAAAGCAAACTGCAGTAAAATAACTGAGATAAGGGAAGAAAAAAATGCAAACTCAATTTATACTGGTTCGGCCACTTCCTGTACCTACGTCCAATCCTCAAGCAACCCACTTGAGATTTTCACTAATTTTGTAAAAATCATTTTTACAACTTTTGAACACCCAAGGGATCCCTTTACCTTGTGTTCGGGAAACTCACAATTCAAGAGACAAACAGTCTCTTCATTACAACTGACTTTTTGAGATGAATAGAAAAATTTCTCTCCTTTAGAGTGGATGATGCAACTTGAAGTTCCTAGAGGAGTTTCTCTCTTTTAGAGATGATAATACAATTTGAAATTCCTAGATGAACTCTTAATAGATTTGCAAGTATTTGCCCAAGAGTTGTTGAGAGAGCATTTTTCAATGAAGTTCTCTTAGAATATCTCTCTCTTTAAGAGAAGGATATTACAATGTGAAGATCGCTCAAGATTCCTTATTGAATTTGCAAGTGTTTGGCCAAGGAATATTTTGAGAGTGATAAGACAATTTTTTTTTGAGAGGATAAGACAATTTTTTTTTGAGAGGATCTAAGGAATTTCGTATCTCAAGTCACCTATTTATAGGCCTTAGATGGTCATTCAAAAATTTCATGAACAGTTGTGACTCTTGGGAGTTATTTTCAAAAATTCCTTACTGCTAATCGATTACATAAAAGTGGTAATTGATTACAAAGTTAGTTTCTAAAGAGTTGTGACTCTTCAAACTTGAAATTTGAATTTTTCGTGTCTGGTAATTGATTACACAATTGTTGTAATTGATTACAGGCTTTTAAAATTTAAATTCAAATTTCAAAAAGCTATTACAAACAGTTTTAACTTCTAGTAATCGATTACGATTACATGCCCTGTGTAATCAATTACAAACTTTTAAATTCAAATTCGAAATTTGTAAAACTATTTCAGAAATCATTTTAGCTACTGGTAGTCGATTACATCATCTGGTAATCGATTACCAAAGAGAAAATATCATATTTTTTTTAAAACAAAATTTTCTTAAAAAGATTTTGTAAGATATTTTCCTTAGCCAAACCATTGCAGCATCAATTAAGGAATTCTTTCTAAGATCCTATCAACTAAGTACATCGGTCTTCTTAAATTTCTGAATTCTTGACTTGAATTGTGCTCATCTTTGGCATCATCAAAACTTCATATCATATATGCTTCTACAATCTTCTCCTTTTTGATGATGACAATAATATGAAATCAAGATAAAAAATATACAATTGATAATGCGTGCTCTCAACCCTTACTCCCCCTTAAGATTGGAATTTATGCCTAACTCCATAATAAATTCTACCCTTATAAGTTCTCTCCCCCTTTGGCAACATTCAAAAGCAAAAAACATCCAAGGAAAAGAACTAAGTCAGGAGCTTAAATATATCCAGAAAATGACAAACCACAACATAATCCATAACATAATTCAAGCAAGTCTATTCAAACCAAGACAAGAGCCAAACAAAGGCTAAAATCACCAAACATAAAGCAAACATAACTGGAAAACATCCATGACAACCATAACTAAAAAAGTAATCAAAGTACTAAGCTTTAAAAGCCAAAATACAAGGCTAAAGAAATAACCATAAAGCTTAAGGAAATAAAACATGAGAAAGATAACTAAGAGTCGGCTGAGGGATCAAAGTAACGCCTGATGAAACTCATATCATCTTCAAGTTGAGTGATCCGGGTATCCATGGCATCAAAACGCTCACCCACAAATGTTCGAAGATCGCGGAGCTCTATGAGGACTTTAGTCAACAGAGAAGAGGAAGCGTCCCTTTGTGGTGGAGGAGATGGTGTACACTCATCGGGAATAGGTGGTGGCAAATCTTGCTTGTAGACCCACTGACCATTCGCGTCCTTCCGGTAACCAAAGGAGATAACAACATCGACACCAATGGAAAAAGACCTTTTAACCTTAACAAAGGGTTCATCATCCAAAGGAACATTGAAATGATGAAGAAAGAGGGTAACAAGGTGGGGATATGGTAGAGGTGCATTGGCCCATGATGCCTTATGCATCCGGTGTCGTACAAGATGGGCCTAATCGATCTGATGACCAATTTAAAGGGCCCACAACAGAATCAAATCCTCCTCAGAGGCTTGGGCAAGATTTGTAGACCGAGGAAGCAAAATGCGAAAAATAATGTAGTGCATGATGTGACAATCGAAAGTAAATGACCCATCAAGTAATCTGCCGGTCATGTCAGCCTAGTCATTGTAGACCATTCTACGAGCATCATGACTTGAATAATCAAATTTCCAATCATCAACAAGAGTGCAAGGAACACCTTGACTTGGTAGTTTAGTCAATGAATAAAATAAGGACTGATCAACAATAATAGGAATGTTATGCACCTCAGAATAAAGAACACCATCGTGAATTTTTAAATTATTATAGAAAACCTTAACTAATTCAGGAAAATAGGGCAGTTTAAGAGACATGAAATCGACCAAAATAGAGTTTTGAAATACTTGGTAACAATCAAATGTTTCTCCATCAAAAAATTCAAGGTCAAGGTACTTAGGGTCTTGAATAACTCTATTACAAAATTGAGAGTAGTACCTCTGACGTTGATCATCGGAGGAAAATAAGGTGGATGATTGGGGAGATGAAAGAGAGGGAGGAATTGGTGCTGGTGTGTCTCCGGAGGTTCCATGGCGATGGCCAACAGCAGCGGTGGTAGAGGAAGATCCCTTTCGTTTCTTTAATGATTCGACCATTTGAAGTTGTTTCAGCTGATTTTAATCGGTGGGTTTTGAAGAGAAATGAAAAAGATGAAGATTGGGCTTTGTTTTAAGCGATTTGGTTAAGAAATAAGGAAGATATGAGGATTTGAAGTTTTGGGAGAGTGGGGCGCCATCACACAAAGGTAAGGAATGAGGGTTCTGCAGAAAATGCAAATATTTATAGTCAGGGACGCTTTGTAATCGATTACAGACCCTTGTAATCAATTATAGGAATATCCTGTAACTACTTGAGCCTACTGGTAATCGATTACAGATTTGTGTAATCGATTACAACCTTGTTGTTCTAAGGTAATCGATTACAGGGAATGGTAATCAATTACCAGACCCTTAAACAAGGCTTATTCAAATAAAACTAACTATTCTTAAGTCATATACATACTTAATATTGATAATCAAGCACAATCAAATACATTCAATTAACAAGCACAATTAAATACATTCAATCAACAATCATCAAGCACAAACAAATCTACTCAATTTAACAATCAATTAACTACAAAAAAAAATATTATTATTAAAAATTCAAACAAAGGTAATAAAAAATAATTATTAAATGACAAACAACAATTAATATGACTATCAATAACACAAACAACTACAATCAAAGACAATCATTTGATCATAAGGAAGATAAAACTCAATTTGAGTTACCTATAAGTCTAGATCATTGATATCTAAAAGACCTAATTCTCTCCTAATTGCAAAGAATGTTTCTTTAGGGAGAGTTTTTGTAAAGATATCAGCTAACTAATTCTTTGTATCAACGAATTCTAGTACACAATCTCCCTTTTCAACATGATCTCTCAAGAAATGGTGTCTTATCTCCATATGTTTGGTTCTTGAGTGCTGAACAGGATTCTTAGATAGATTTATAGCACTCGTGTTATCACATCTTATAGGAGTATGATCAAGAAATATTCCATAATCAGAAAGTTGTTGTTTCATTCAAAGTATTTGAGCATAATAACTTCCAACATAAATATATTCCGCCTCAGCAGTGGATAAAGCAACACTATTATGTTTCTTACTATGCCAAGAAACTAGAGCAGATCCAATGAAATGACAAGTTCCACTTTTTCTCTTTCTATCCGTTTTAGAACCGACAAAATCAGAATCAGAATATCCTATTAAATTGCATTTGGAATTTTTAGGATACCATAATCCTATATTCATAGTGCCTATCAAATATCTTATAATTCTCTTAACTGCACTAAGTTGTGATTCTTTGGGATTTGATTGAAATCTAGCACACATACACACACTAAACATGATATCAGGTTTGCTAGCAAATAAATAAAGAAGAGATCCAATCATACCTCGATATTTCTTAATGTCTATTGACTGACTGGTTTCATCTTTATCCAAATAGCAAGCAGTGCTCATTAGAGTAGCCATATGTTTAGCATTTTCCATTCCAAATCTATGAATCAATTCTTTGCAATACTTTGATTGATTGACAAATATTCCATTGTTGGTTTGCTTGATTTACAGTCCAAGAAAGAAATTTAACTCACCCATCATTGACATTTCAAATTCACTTTGCATGTCTTGAGAGAATTCTTTGCACAGAGAATCATTAGTGGATCCAAATATAATGTCATCAACATAGATTTGTACTAATAATATATCATTCAACTTCCTCTTAATAAAAAGAGTAGTATGTACTTTACCTCTAGAAAAATCCTTTTCTAAAAGGAACTTACTCAGACGCTCATACCAAGCCTTAGGGGCTTGTTTTAAACCATATAAAGTCTTTTTCAATTTAAAAACATGATTAGGCATATCTGAGTTTTCAAAACCAGGGGGTTGATCTACATATAATTCCTCTTGGATAAAGCCATTCAAAAAGGCACTCTTCACATCCATTTGATAAAGTTTAAAATCCATTATGGATGCAAAGGCTAATAACATTCTTATGGCTTCTAATCTAGCAACTGTAGCATATGTTTCCTCATAATCTATCCCCTCTTCCTGATTATATCCTTTGGCTACTAACCTAGCCTTATTTCTAATGACTATGCCATTTTCATCTAACTTGTTTCTAAATTCCCATTTTGTTCCTATAACTGGGTAATTTTCAGGCTTCTCAACTAATTTCCAAACATTATTTCTTTCAAATTGATTTAACTCTTCCTGCATAGCTATTATCCAATGTTCATCAATTATGGCTTCTTTCAAATTTTTAGGTTCAATCATAGAAACAAAAGCCATATTATTGCAAATATCTTTGAGAGAATGTCTAGTGGTTACCCCTTTTGATATATCACCAATGATGTTGTTAAAAGGATGATATCTAGAAACTCTCCATTCTCTTGGAAGATCAACATCTATTTTTATTTCATCAATGTGAAAATCTTCATTATTTCCATCTCCTTTGCCTTTGTGATCTCCTCCATGCATGGTTGTCAAACTCCAGAGTCAACTCATAGACTCTTAAGAGTTTACGAGTTTACTTCAGTCCCGCGAGTCAACTCGAAAGCAAACTCATTTTTGAGCAAACTTGGAGCAGACTTGGGGGACTCGGAGTGGACTCGTGCAAACTCGCGAGTCTGGTCCGAGTTGCACGAGTTTAGTTGAAAAAAAAAATTCTCGTGAAACGACATCGTTTTTGCTGTGACTGGTTTAGGGATTTGCTTCGTGCTTGCTCGTGCATTTTTTCTTTCTCCCTCAAAGCCTCACACTGTCACACAATCACCCCATAGGAGAGTTGGAGGAGTTGCTTAGAGCCTCAGAGAACGACCTTGTTCTGTTGGAAGCCGCAACACGCGACACCAGACAACGTGCGACGCGGAAGTGTGCGGTGGTCCACGATGGCAGCAGACAACCTTGTTCATTTGGAAGCCACGAGTCCCAACTCCCACGAGGTCCACGATGAGCACAACCCATGTAAGAATTTCTAAAATTTTTGAAATTTCATGGTGTTAGGCACAGGCTGGTATCAATGTATTTTGCTCTTGTGCCACACATTAGCCTTGCTGCTTCATCATAGGCTCTAGCTGGCTAGCTGCATCCTTAGCAGTTTCAAAAGTTCCTAGCCATATCCTAGCTGCATCCTTCAGAATTAGCAGCAAGCCAACAACAAAATATATTTGTTGAATTGAATCACTTGAATTTGAATGAATCCAAATTAGTATTTGCTTCTGTTAGTAAAGAGGATTGAGGTCAACCACAAGCTAAACCAAGACCTCTATAACTCTATTA
Source organism: Glycine max (assembly GCF_000004515.6). NCBI lineage: Eukaryota > Viridiplantae > Streptophyta > Magnoliopsida > Fabales > Fabaceae > Glycine > Glycine max. Next base: position 29,808,047 of record NC_038245.2, read on the forward strand.
GTGTATAGCAACAAGCCAACAACATTAATAAACTAAACAATTCTCCTGCTTCATATATTTTGAGCTTATTTGCATATATTACTACAACAAATTTATATCTAAGTTGTTGTAAAAAAAATTAATTAATTAGGTTTTTCCATAACAATCTTTACTTGAATAGGTTATTGTTTCCCTTCCCACATTTGATATATAGCAACTTAAATAAGGAAACAATTATAAAAATAACCTAAGCAAGTAGGCAATGAGTACTCATAATACAAAAAAGTAAGGTTCCGTGACACACCGGAAATTTGTTTGGTCCTTGTGAGGTGCTTGGCACCCATCATTAGGCAATTTGTGAAATTCCGGGATATGCCGGAAAACAAAAGAAAATATTGATTCACAATCCGTAAGGTTCCGTGACACACCGGAAATCAAATGGAAGCATCGTTGCACAATTATTGAGGTTCCGTAACATTCCGTAAGTCAAAAAAGGGGATGATTATGTAATCCGCAAGGTTCCGTAACATTACGGAAAGAAAACAAGTATCGTTACGAAATTCGTAAGTTTCCGTAACTTTACGAAAAAAGAATCACCAAAAAAAGGTAGGGGGTGTACTTAGTAAAAAGGGGGGTGCAAATAGCAACCAGGCCCACTTGGGCCCTCCAGAAGATTCCTCCAGAAGGCTGTTGCTTTTGGGGGAAGCAACCCTGCTCGCCTGGGCGAGCTGGGTGGCAAGCTTCTCCCCCAATTTTCTATAAATAGGGGGAGAAGTGAAGTAGAAAAGGGTTCAGCCCCTTAGGCACTTCTCTCTCTTTCGAATTTGCTTAGGAAAATTATTTCCGTGAAGAAAATCCAAGCCGAGGCGCTTCCGTAACGTTTCCGTAACGTTTTCATGAGTGATTTCGCGAAGGTTTTCGACCGTTCTTCGACGTTCTTCATTCGTTCTTCATCGTTCTTCAGTCTTCAACGGGTAAGTACCTCGGACCAAGCTTTTCGATTCATTTTATGTACCCGTGGTGGTCCACATTTTGTTTCATGTATTTTTATTCTCGTTTTCATTCGCTTTCTATACCCCATTTTGACGTGCTTCAGTCATTTATTTAAGTTGTTTCTCGTCTAATCTAAAAATAAAATAAATTTCCACCGTTCATTTTAATTGTAGTATTCGTTAATTTCTGTTAAAATGAATTCCGACCGTTCGGTCGTGCCGTAACCACGTTGAAATTCAAAAAAGAGGTAAAATAATAATATAATAATAAAAAAAATATTTTAGTAAAATAAAGCGAAAAATCAATTGGACGTTTTCTCTTTGGGATTTCTCATTCTTAATCGAATTGACTAATAACTAAAGTGAAACTAAGGCTAAAATCAACTCGCCTAGTCAAGCTCGTCCACAAAAATAGGTTTTTGAAAGTTTATCATTTCAATTTCTTACTAAGTAAAATAGATCATTTATAAGGTCCAACGCCTTAAAATGATCACCTTTCAAGTAAAAAGAATCACTTGATTCATGCATAAGAAAGAACTACGTAGGTTTGATTTCCTCATCGCAATTGAGGAATACGTAGGAGCAAAGGGAAACACCCTTGTCGACCACAAAAAGAGAAAAAATATAAAAAGGGTATAAAGGATATAAAGACATAAAAAGGGAACGTAAAAATCAAAGTCATATTTGCACATTCGATTAAAGGCTGCCGTCCCTTGGGACGGACGTGTGGGGTGCTAATACCTTCCCCGTGCGTAAATACAACTCCCGAGCCTTTCACTTAAAAAGTTCGTAGATCGCGTCTTTTCCGGTTTTTCCGACGTTTTCCTCAAATAAACTTTGGTGGCGACTCCGTGCGTATTCCTTTCGTGGAACACGCATCCCGCGAGTCTCGCGTCGCCCTCCCGCCGAATGGTAGGTTACGACAGTTGGCGACTCCACTGGGGACTATTTTTTGAGAGTTAGGCCATTTAATCTTGTGCAAGTGTTTTATCATGACTTTCTCCTTTGTTGGTTTCCCTTTATTTTTTATGTTCTTGTGTATATAAACTCTTTGTTGCTTTTAGTGCGTTTTAAAATGTATGCATGAGGTAAATACTTATTCATTTGATGCACACAAACACCAACACTATTTGCACACACTGTGAGTTGAAAAAGGGCCCTATACCTGGGTTCATGGGAACATAAAGGAGTGGAGGTGAATCTGTGATCATGCTAGGTCTCCGACTTGCTTGATTACAGTGAACCCTCATCTAGAGCTTTTCTCTTTGAAAACTTATTGTTGCTAGTAGCCCCTACTGCTGCAATATGTTCTTCAAAGGGGATGATACCTCTAGAGACCATCAAGAGAGATATAACCACCTTGGGGGTTATCACTAAAAGCCTAGTTAGCTCTCTCCCTTATAGGTCCCTTAAATAGGGGCACGGAGCAAACATGTTGCGTGCCATCTTTCACACTGCCATGCATAAGTATCATATACCCTTTTGCTTATATTTTGTGAATATTGTCATACTATGTTGCGCCTTTCGCATATGCATCACACGCGGGTTCCGTCTTGATCCCCTCTGTAAACAAACCAACGGAGGGTCCGTGTCACCTTCTTAAATACATACGTTGGGGCACGTTGCTACCCCTAGACCTTGTATCTAAGAAGGAGACAATTCCTCGGGCCCCCGCATTCCTAAATTGCATCTGTGTCATATGCATTCCTTCATGCATTCATCCATTCCACCCATGAGATATCGGAGTTTTGATTTGCACCAGCTTTTTGTCTCACTTTAGTAAGCATGGGGACAAATCCAACCGGCAAGAGGTTTTACCAAGTCAAGGTTAAAGGCCTAGATACCACCAGAATCAAGGAATTAGGACGGTTGATGGAACCTCTCCAAATGCAAGCCTTCCGCAAGACTTACGGAAAGATCTTAGATTTGACCATAGCAGAGATATCCATAGAGGCCATTGTGTCACTCACCCAATACTACGACCAGCCTTTGAGATGCTTCACGTTCGGAGACTTCCAATTGGTACCGACCATTGAAGAATTTGAGGAGATTCTAGGATGTCCTCTCGGGGGAAGAAAACCATATCTTTTCTCCAGGTGTCTCCCCTCTTTGAGCAGAATTGCAACTGTGGTCAAAGATTCAGCAAGAGGTTTGGACCGCGTAAAACAAACTCGAAACGGCATAGCGGGCCTACCACGGAAGTACCTAGAAGACAAGGCGAGGGATATGGCAAATCAAGAAGAGTGGGTCCCGTTTATGGATGTGTTAGCATTGCTAATCTTTGGGGTCGTCCTCTTTCCTAACGTAGATGGTTTGGCGGACCTAGCCACCATCGACGCTTTCCTTGCATACCACCATAGCAAGGAAAGCCCGGTGGTAGCTGTCTTGGCAGATTTATTTGACACATTTGACCGAAGGTGCGAGAAGAGTAGCGCACGGATCATCTGTTGCTTGCCCGCTCTCTGTGTTTGGTTGGTTTCACACCTGTTCCCGCAAGACACGAGACACCCGTGTCCGCTTCAAAGTTATCGCTCATGCACCGAAAAAGGAAGAGTCGATTGGGATCAACATTTGGCTGGGATAGGGGGCAGCGCGATCAATTGGTTTCCTCGTTGGAAAAAAGGCAAGGAAGGAATTCTTTTCTCGTGTGGGGACTACCCTAATATTCCATTGATAGGGACTAGGGGGTGTATTAATTATAATCCCGCACTTGCCATAAGACAACTAGGGTACCCCATGAGGGGAGCGCCAACCGAAGAAAGTCTCTCGCCTTTCCTTGCGAGGAATCTAGGCGCGCAAAGTCTCAAGGCGATACAAAGAGTCCACAGGGCGTGGAGAAGTCCGTTAAGGAAAGATCAAGGACTTAGGGGCATCCGTAATGGCATCATTGGTGGTTACCATGAATGGCTGAAAGTTCATATACGAGGTCTAGATTGGATCGCCAAGTTAAAAGTCGTCAGCGAAGAGAGTTTCGAAGCACCCGAAGAGGACGAAGAAGTCCAAGCCCTCAAAAGCGAGTTAGGAAAGGCGAAACTTGCCAAGGAGAAGTTCAAGTTAGCTGCTACACAAACCCGGAAGGAATGTGCCGGATTACGGGAAGAGAATGCAACTACCGTAAGAGCCCTTGAACAAGAGACCAAGAGGGCTCGCAAGGAAGAGTATGGCCGTAATAAATTTCGCGGAGCTCTGTGGGGTAGCAACAGTGAACTCAAGCTACGAAGGGAAGAGAGGGACCAGTCGCGAGCACATAGCATGGTCTTGAAAGAGGAGTTAGTTGCCTGTTCAAGGTCCAAAAGGAGCTTGTCTCAGCGTTTATGCGAGACGGAAACCAACATGCTAGCTATCGTCGCCAAGTACCAAGAAGAGTTAAGTCTAGCCACGGCCCACGAGCATAGGGTCGCGGACGAGTATGCCCAAGTATACGCGGAAAAAGTGGCTAGAGGAAGGGTGATCGACTCTTTACACTAAGAGGCAACCATGTGGATGGACCGGTTTGCTCTTACCTTGAACGGGAGTCAAGAACTTCCCCGATTGTTAGCCAAGGCCAAGGCAATGGCGGACACCTATTCTGCCCCCGAAGAAATTCATGGGCTTCTCGGCTATTGTCAGCATATGATAGACTTAATGGCCCATATAATTAGAAATCGCTAGAAAACTTGTATGGTCTCTCAGACCTTGACTAGATACGACTTTCTGAAATAAAATGAGTTGGTCCCATGTTTCTACTCCAAAAAGCTTGTGCGAATCAAATCACTCCTGCATTTTATCTCTAGCATGCATTCTTTCTTTCTTTACCCACTCCTCACGTTTGGTTTTTTAGGGAAAAACACCATAACTAAACGCGCCACAAGGCATCCCTATCGCACCAGATCCAAATCTAGAACGATGGGTGATCAAGAGGAGACACAGGAACAAATGAAAGCCGACATGTCGGCTCTGAAAGAACAGATGGCTTCCATGATGGAGGCCATGTTAGGGATGAGGCAGCTCATGGAGAAAAACGTGGCCACCGCTGCCGCTGTCAGTTCAGCTGCCGAAGCAGACCCAACTCTCTTGGCAACCGCGCGTCATCCTCCCTCAAACATAGTAGGACGGGGAAGGAACACGCTGGGGCACGACGGCAACCCTCATCTAGGATACAACCGAGCGGCTTACCCTTATGGATTGCCGCCCAACTACTCACCACCTATCCTGCAAGACGATGCGGGCCATATTGCTTCTCCCGTCCTTGAAAGAGAGCCTCCTCAACAGCCCGACGAGGTCCACGAAGACCCTCAAGACTATGCTCGAAGGGATGTCGAGTTCTATCCCCCGATCCCCGAAGGGCCGGCACCCAGCACGTTGCCTCAGCCCAACATCACGACACAACCAATAGTTCTGTCCATGGAAGGACCGCCCCCGGCAACTGAAGAAAGGAGGAAGCTCGATCTCCTCGAGGAGAGATTGAGAGCCGTGGAAGGATTTGGGGACTATCCGTTCGCAGACATGACAGATCTTTGCTTAGTACCCGATGTTGTTATCCCCCCGAAGTTCAAAGTATCGGACTTCGACAAGTATAAAGGGACGACTTGTCCCAAGAACCATCTCAAGATGTACTGTCGCAAGATGGGCGCACACTCTAAGGATGAGAAGCTATTAATACACTTTTTTCAAGATAGCTTGGCCGGAGCCGCGGTAGTTTGGTACACTAATTTGGAGGCTTCCCGTATCCGTACTTGGAAGGATCTGATTACTGCCTTCCTAAGGCAATATCAGTATAATTCCGATATGGCTCCCGATCGCACTCAGCTGCAGAATATGTTCAAGAAAGAGGGCGAAACCTTTAAAGAATACGCACAGCGGTGGAGAGCCCTGGCGGCACAAGTGGCTCCTCCCATGGTTGAGAGAGATATGATCACCATGATGGTAGACACTCTGCCAGTGTTCTACTATGAGAAGCTAGTAGGTTACATGCCGTCCAGCTTCGCGGACCTAGTGTTTGCCGGGGAAAGAATCGAGGTAGGGTTGAAAAGAGGAAAGTTCGATTACGTTTCCTCCACCAGTGCGAATGCCAAAAGAATCGGGACAACGGGGGCAAAAAGGAAGGAAGGAGATGCCCATGCCGTCTCTTCAATGCCCGCGTGGGTCAAACCCCCGCAGACACCTCATGGTACCCATCAGTACGCGCAACATCACCCGAGCTTCTCGGCTCACACCGGGAACGCCTCTAGTTCAGCACCTGTGCAGCCTAAGGCACCCACCCAGAGGGAAGCTCCCCAAGTTCCAACTCTGAACACAACTCGCCCGGCCGGTAATTCCAACACAACAAGGAACTTCCCTCCGAGGCCATTTCAAGAATTCACCCCACTCCCAATGACGTACGAAGACCTATTGTCGTCCCTCATCGCCAACCATTTGGTCGTGGTAACTCCCGGAAAGGTCCTCCAACCCCCTTTCCCAAAGTGGTATGACCCTAACGCAACTTGTAAGTACCATGGGGGTGTCCCGGGGCATTCCATTGAAAAATGCTTGGCCTTTAAATACAAGGTCCAACATTTGATAGATGCTGGATGGCTGACTTTCCAAGAGGATCGGCCCAATGTGAAAACCAACCCGCTCGCCAATCATGGAGGGGGAGCGGTTAACGCCGTTGAGTCCGATAGGCCGCGCAGGTCTAAACCTTTAAGGGATGTGGCAACCCCTAGGAGGTTTATCTTTGAGGCCTTACAAAAGGGAGGTGTGATTCCTCATAGTGGGCGTAAGGAGGATTCCTGTTTGCTGCATTCCGGCGAGCTGCATGACATGGAAACGTGTTTGGGAGTAGAGGAATTGTTGCAGCGAATGATAGATCAAGGTCGACTGGAGGTTAGCAGTGAAGGAAGAGAGGAGCAACATATATGCATGCAGTCCACGGATGGGAGCAGTGTTGCGAAGCCCAAACCCTTGGTGATATACTTCACCAAGGGCACAGCTTCGCAAAAGCCCGGACACCCCTTAGCAGCTAAACCTGTTCCTTTCCCATACCAAAATAGCCACGCAGTCCCATGGAGATATACACCTCCGAGGGGGAAGGAAGAAGAAGCCACCGACGTCAGCTCGTTGTCGGCTAAGGTAACAAATATCACGGGACTGAGTGGTGTGACCCGTAGCGGTCGTGTGTTTGCGCCTTCGAACCTACCAGTCCAACCCGCGAACGACAAGGGGAAAGGAAAAGTGGTGGAGGAACAAGATGGCGAAGCACCCCATGCTTCGAATAAAGATATTCCGGCGAAAGGTCTTCCGGAGAAAAAGGATGGTAAAAAGGAGGTGTCGCTAGAGGAAGCCAGCGAGTTCCTCTGTATAATTCAACAGAGCGAATTCAAGGTTATCGAACAGCTCAACAAAACCCCGGCCAGGGTCTCGCTGTTGGAGTTACTCATGAGCTCCGAGCCTCATCGGGCTCTGCTAGTAAAAGTTCTGAATGAGGTCTGAAATTCTGATACCAGGGGACAGATGTCGTACAGGATGTCACGACATCACGCTTCAGAACTTGCAGATTGTATGTGTCCGTATGAACAGATTAAACAAGTAAATAACACAAGAGAATTGTTAACCCAGTTCGGTGCACCTCACCTACATCTGGGGGCTACCAAGCCAGGGAGGAAATCCACTCTCAATAGTGTTAGTTCAAGGTCTAACAACCCCTGTTTACAACCTTCTCACCTAACCACTACCCGTGCGATCTCTACCTAAGACCCAATCTTAGATATGAGAACCTCTGCTCACTCCCTCTCACTCACACTCCCGTGTTTACAATTAATTCAAAGACACTCCAGAGATCAACTCTGTACAAAAGGGATCAACCCTACACAATAGAGATCAACTCTAGACACAAGGTCCAACACTTGATGTTAGTATACCATCAAGGTGGCTCACAAAAGACTCAAGTCCCAAAACTCACAAAATAACTCTTCAATCCCGGACTTGGTGCAGAACTCGTGCAGCCTTCATGATTATATAGCCGTGTACGATTCTGGGCTGCAAGTTCTTGATGCTGGAGGAGATCTATCTTCTTCTGAAAAATCTGCAGTTAAAGAACTAAAAGATACCTTTTGTTCTTTTAGTTTGAATCTTTAATCTTTAATCTTTAATCCCTGAACGAACTCTTCTACTTTGAAATTCGAACTATAATGATCTTTTAATTCGTTCCTAAAGATAGATCTTCTAATCTCTTGCTAACTGCACAATAATCTGTTAAAGATATAACAGATTTATATGTCCAGTATTATCGGGCCAGATGTCAGGACATCGTATCCGACATCTTGGATCCTGCAGCTTCAATGCTTCACTTGACTTTTATCTTGCATTGTACAGCACTTCCAGTATTCTCGAGCAGGATGTCAGGACATTGTATCCGACATCGTGGATCCTTCAACTTCAATTCATCACTTGACACTTTATCTTGCCTTGTGCATTGTGCAGCCCGATCTTATTCCTTGACATAACGTTGGACATCATGTGCAGCAACTCCAGCTTTCCTTCATTGTCTAAGTGCTTATGTTTTAACAAAATCTTAGCCAACCTTTTTAAACTCAGTAGTGCTAAGCACTAACAATCTCCCCCTTTGGCAAATTTTGTCTAAAACATACTTAGACACTTCCTGAGCAGGTACGAGCAGTTATGCAAGTGGGATCAGCAACATTCATTATCAGAGTAATCAAGCACAGCGGAAATTCTTCAAGTTGCTAATCTACAAGTCTTCTCCAGGATGTCAAGACATCTCGCGTGACATCAGCTTTCTGCTTCTGCTCCCCCTGTCTCCATGCTTACTGCTTCATCTTCTATCAGCTACTAGTCTTTTCCAGGATGTCGAGACATCTCATGTGACATCCGCTATCTGCTCCCCCTGTCTTCATGCTCCTACTGCAGCATCTTCTAGTAGCTTACATCAATCATCAGTCATCATCAGCAGCAGCAGTCTCCCCCTCAACGTCATACAACTCCCCCTCAAAATCATGAATCATGCATACATCGTTTCCTACTGCCATACATCATACATAGTATCCTACTACTCAGAATCATGCATAATAGCAAGCATAATACTATTACTCCCCCTTTTTAGACATAAATTTGGCAAAAGTAGGATGCATGAAATTAATGTGCAAATAGTACAGACCAATAACAATGAATTGTTCAAAGGAACATGCCCCTATATCTAATAAAAGTAAAAACAAAATTAAAGGTCTGATGATCATGGGGTGGCTTCAGAATCATCATCGGATTCTGTCTCTTCTGCTGCATCTTCCTCTTCCTCAGCAGCTTCTTCTTCTTCTTCAGCTGCTTCTCCTTCTTCCTCAGCTGCTTCTTCATCATCAATGCCACTCTCTGAGAGCCTTTTGATCAGCAGTTCTAGCTCCATCTTCTTCTCTGTGGTGGCTTTGATGGTTGCTTCCAGCACCTTGCATGTGTCCTTGAGTTCAGCAATCAGAGCATCCTTGGACACAGCACCTGAAGCAGCAGCTTTCCCTGATGTCGAGACAGATGTCGAGACAATGTCTGGGACATGTGTCCCTTCAAACAGTTTGTAATGCAGGGATAGAGGAGATTCTCTCTTCATCACAGAGTCAGTGTAGTTTAACATATTGGGATGCTGACTCAACATAATGCCACACAATACAGTAGGGAAGGCAATGGGTAATTTGACAGCAAATGATTCTGAATGCTTAACAGTTTGATCAAAGATATAGTTTCCAAAATTAAATTTGGATTTGGTTCCAACAGCATACAGAAATTTACCCAAACCTGTGGCAACAGTGGAAGTATGATTGGTGGGAACCCAGTTTGCAGCTCCAATCCTGTGCAGAATGGCATACTTCACACTTAGCTTTCCTGCTGAAAGCTTCCCTTTCTTTGGCCAATGCTGGACTTGTTTGGCAGTGATTTCCTTGGCAATTTGATGCTCAGAAACATCAATATCTATCACTCCATCAGTAGGTCTGCCCAGATATTTGTTAATCACAGCAGGGGAGAATTTAACACACTTTCCTCTGACAAACACCTTTTGATACTCATCACTTTTTCTGTTAGATATGTCAGAGGGAATGTTGACAATGAATTCCCTGACTAAGCCTTCATAGCAATCTCCCAACTTGCTGACAGTCTTCAGCAGTCCAGCAGCCTTGATGAGGTCCATGATCTCCTTGCAATCCAAGGTAGCTCTTCCCAGTTCTCTTTCCAAGGCCAGTCTTCGTTGATACACATATTTCCACTTTTCAACATTGCCAATGGAGTGGAAAGAGATGTTGTCCAATGGTGCATCAGGGACATTTCCAGGCACCTTTTTCCCTGAAGTCTTGGCCTTCTTAGATGTCGAGACATCTAGTTCGACATCCTTATCAGAATCGGATGACGAAATTTCTTTCCTCTTCTTGGAGGGGATAGCAACCTTGCTTCTTCTGGATGTGGCAGGAGTGATTGGAGTACTCTTCTTCTGGGCCATTGTTTTGATTCGTCCAGACCTCTTAATGGGGGTCTTCCCTTTTCTGCTTTGTAACCTTTCTGCAATGCCAGGTGCCAACCGGTTGGCAATGGGTTCTTCATCAGATTCGACTTCTTCTAAGTCAATGAGATCACCTGGAGCAGGTTCTGGTGCCCGTGGTGCAGGAGTCTCCTCTGCGGCTTGATCATCTTCCTCAGTTGATCCCTCTTCACCGGGTGAAGGGAGTGCTTCAGCATTTGGAGCGGAAGATGTTGGAACATCTTTCTTGACATCAGGCACAGAAACATTTGGGTTGGACGATGTTGGGACATCTTCATCAGCTTCAGGCACAGAGGCGTCTTTCAAAATGCTACTCACAATGCTGCGTATTTTCTTGTCCATCTCCGTGTCTACTTCCCTAGGACTCGTTGCAGGGCTAGGGTTTTCAGCAATCTTCACTCCCTGTGGTCTTCTGGGAACCAGTTTCTCAGGGACAGAGGCTTGACCAGGAATAATTTGGATGGGTTGGATGTTGAATTCAGGTTGTTCCTGGTGTGGAGATGACGGGACAGATGGTGAACCAGAAGCTGCAGTTTCTTTTGGTGAGGTAGCCATGGAAAAACAAAGCGTTTGGAATGATTTCGTAAGTCTCAGAGAATTATTGGAAAATGCTGGTGAAAACACGAATGCCAAGCAGATATAAATTTGAATGAAGAATGTAGAGGGGCGTGTGAGGCAACGGTCGAATTTGCTTTGTGGTGAACGTGCTATTAATGTTAAGTGATTCGTTTGGGCACGTTCAGATTGCTGTAGTTGCTATAATTCTTCTAGCAAACAAATGCCCAGCTTGCCCCTCAGTTTTTCAAACTGATTTGCATCCAAAGCCTTTGTGAAAATATCTGCTATTTGTTCCTCAGTGTCAACATGCTTCAGTGTGATCACTTTATCATCAACAAGATCTCTGATATAGTGATGTCTAATGTCAATGTGCTTGGTTCTGCTGTGTTGAACAGGATTTTTAGAAATATTAATAGCACTCATGTTGTCACAGTACAATGTCATGACATCTTGTTCGACATTGTACTCCTTCAGCATCTGCTTCATCCAAACTAGCTGTGAACAGCTGCTTCCTGCTGCAATATACTCGGCTTCTGCTGTAGATAGGGACACACAGTTCTGCTTCTTGCTGAACCATGAAATAAGGTTGTTTCCCAAATAGAAGCATCCACCAGAAGTGCTTTTTCTGTCATCTGCACTTCCAGCCCAATCAGCATCACAATACCCAACCAGCATTGGATTTGAACAATGACAGTACATAATCCCATAGTCACTAGTGCCATTTACATATTTCAGAATTCTTTTTACTTGAGTCAAGTGACTTATCTTCGGATTGGCTTGATATCTTGCACAAACACCTACTGCATAGGTGATGTCGGGTCTGCTAGCTGTTAAATATAGTAAGCTCCCTATCATGCTTCTGTACAGACTTTGATCAACACTGGTGCCAGCTTCATCCTTTGACAGCTTCAAGTGAGTAGGTGCAGGTGTTCTTTTATGGCTGGCATTCTCCATCCCAAACTTCTTGACAATGTTCTTTGCATACCTGCTTTGTGAGAGGAATATGGAGTCCTCCATCTGCTTCACTTGAAGTCCCAGAAAATAAGTCAGCTCTCCAACAAGACTCATCTCAAATTCAGATTGCATCTGTTGAACAAAATGTCGAAGCATCTCATTCGACATCCCTCCAAACACAATGTCATCAACATATATCTGTGCAATCATCAAGTTTTCAGCATCTTGCTTGACAAAGAGAGTCTTGTCAATTCCTCCCTTCCTATACCCTTGCTGAGTAAGGAACTCTGTTAGCCTTTCATACCAAGCTCTTGGAGCTTGCTTCAATCCATAGAGAGCCTTCTTGAGCCTGTATACATGATCTGGATGAGTCGGGTCTGCAAATCCCTTTGGCTGCTCCACATAGACTTCTTCATTCAGGTATCCATTCAGAAATGCGCTTTTCACATCCATCTGGTACAGCTTGAATTTGAGGATGCAAGCTACACCAAGTAATAATCTGATGGACTCAAGTCTAGCAACTGGGGCAAAAGTCTCATCAAAGTCTACACCTTCAATCTGAGTGTAGCCTTGAGCAACCAGTCTGGCCTTGTTTCTGGTTATGACACCTTCTTCATTGGTTTTGTTCTTGAAGATCCACTTGGTGCCAATCACATTAGTTCCCTCAGGCCTAGGAACTAGCTCCCAGACTTCATTCCTTTTGAATTGCTCCAATTCTTCTTGCATAGCATTGATCCAGAACTCATCTGTCAGTGCCTCTTTCACGTTCTTGGGCTCAATTTTGGAGACAAAACATGAGTTTGAGACGATCTCAACCTCCCTTGATCTTGTAGTGACCCCTCTGTTTGGATCTCCTATAATCAGCTCCTTGGGGTGCGTCTTCTGGATTCTAGTGGAGGATCTCTTGTCAGGTTGGTTGATGTTTGATTCATCTGTAGCAGAATCAGAGTTTTCTGCATTTTCTCCACTTTTAGCTGCATCTGCTACATTGTCTCCCGATGTTCTGACATCTTCTTCGACATCCTTCTTTCTTGCTGGAGACAGATCATCAACAACCACATTGATGGATTCCATCACTGTTCTGGTTCTGGAATTGAATACTCTATATGCTCTGCTGTTTGTAGAGTATCCCAGGAATATTCCTGCATCACTCTTGGGATCCATCTTTCTCCTTTGCTCTCTATCTGCCAAGATGTAACATGGACTTCCAAAGATGTGGAAGTGCTTGACAGATGGCTTCCTCCCTTTCCAGATTTCATACAGGGTGGTTGGAGTCCCTCTTCTCAGTGTGACTCTGTTGTGGATGTAACATGCTGTGTTCATGGCTTCAGCCCAGAGATTATAGGGAAGTTCTTTGGCATGAAGCATGACCCGAGCAGCCTCTTGCAAGGTCCTGTTTTTCCTCTCAACTATCCCATTCTGTTGTGGTGTAATGGCTGCAGAGAACTCATGAGTGATGCCTTCAGATGTGCAGAATTCAGTGAACCTGCTGTTTTCAAATTCTCTGCCATGGTCACTCCTGATTCTCTTGATGACACAGTCTTTCTCTCTTTGAAGTCTTAGACTCAACTCTTTGAATACTTCAAAGGTTTCTGATTTCTCTCTGATAAAGTTTACCCAGGTAAATCTGGAGAAATCATCCACAACAACATAGGCATACCTCTTTCCTCCAAGGCTTTCAACTTGCATAGGCCCCATCAAATCCATGTGAAGTAGTTCCAGCACCCTGGAAGTGGTCTGATGTTGAAGCTTCTGGTGGGACATCTTGACTTGCTTTCCAATCTGACATTCACCACAGATTCTGCCTTCTTCTATTTTCAGATTGGGAATGCCTCTAACAGCACTTTTGTCAAGGATTTTCTTCATGCCTCTTAAGTGCAGATGTCCAAACCTTTGATGCCATATTCTGACTTCATCTTCTTTGGAGGATAGACATGTAGAGGAGTAGCTGGTTTCTTGGGGTGTCCATAGGTAACAATTGTCCTTTGATCTGCTGCCCTTCATTAGAACTTCACTCTTCTCATTTGTCACCAAGCATTCTGACTTTGTGAAGTTTACATTGAATCCTTCATCACACAGCTGACTGATGCTAATCAAGTTTGCAGTCAGTCCCTTCACCAGCAGTACTTTGTTCAGACTAGGAAGTCCATCATGAACTAGCTTTCCCATTCCAATGATCTTTCCTTTAGAGCCATCTCCAAATGTCACATAACTAGTGGAGCAGGGCTCAATGTTCAGCAGGAATTCTTTGACTCCTGTCATGTGTCTGGAACAGCCGCTATCTAGGTACCAATCTTCCTTAGCTGATGCTCTAAGTGAAGTATGAACAACAAGACTGACAGCCTTGTGTTTTGGAACCCACATCATCTTCTTTCTGCTGTTGCTGCTTTGAGTTCCATGATGTGGATGGCCATGTAGATGATAGCAAAAGGGCTTTATGTGACCGTACTTGCCACAGTAGTGACACCTCCACTTCTTTCTTTTGCTCTTTTTCTGCTGCATTCCATGATGTCGAGACCGATGTTGTGACATCGTGGCTCCAGTCCTGTTTTTGGCAGGAACAAATTCTGTCATGGTTGTTCTGCCAGCAGACTTAGGATTAAATCCAAGTCCTCTCTGGTTTCCAGCATTCTTTCCAAGCAGCAGCACCTCATCAAGTGTATCTGAGCCTTTGTTCAGCATCTTTATTGATTTTGTCATGTTTTCTAGCTTAGAGTTCAGAAAACCGACTTCACCTTTAAGCTCAGAGATCTCCTCTTTATGTGCCTCCTTCTCAGCTTCCAGATCTGCAATGACCTTCTTCAGTTGTGCTTCTTGCTGAAGGATCTTCTCACTTTTGATGCATAGTTTTCTATAGGATGTAGCAAGCTCATCAAAAGTGATTTCACTGTCTGTATCACTTGAATCTTCAGCAATTTCAAATATCCCAGTGAGTGCATTCACATCTCTGTCAGAATCACTTTCTTGTTCACTCTCTGTATCAGATTGACATACAGAGAGTCCTTTCCTGTGCTTCTTGAGATGAGTGGGACATTCAGCTATGATGTGTCCATAGCCTTCACACCCATGGCATTGAATTCCTTTGCTGTGACTGGGCTTTACATCTGATTTTTTCTGGTATTTACTGCCTTTCCTGATGTCGAAAGGGATGTTCTGGACATGTGGTTTCTGCCTCTTGTCCATTCTGTTTAGCACTTTGTTGAACTGCTTTCCAAGGAGCACAACTGCATTTGTCAGACCTTCATCAGTATCCAGGTCATACTCATCTTCTTCTCCTTCATCATTGGACACGAAAGCCAGATTCTTGCTCTTCTTTTCAGCCCTATCCGAGAGTCCTAGCTCAAAGGTTTGAAGAGAACCAATGAGTTCATCTACTCTCATGTTGCAAATGTCTTGGGCCTCCTCTATTGCAGTGACTTTCATGTCAAATCTCTTAGGCAAGGATCTGAGGATCTTTCTCACCAGCTTTTCATCTGTTATCCTCTCTCCCAAGGCAGTGCAAGCATTGGCAATTTCAAGAATGTTCATGTGGAAGTCATGAATACACTCTTCCTCCTTCATCTTCAGATTTTCGAATTTTGTAGCCAAGAGTTGCAATCTGGAAATCTTCACTTTGGAGGTTCCTTCATGAGTGATTTTCAGGATCTCCCATGCATCTTTGGCCACTGTGCAAGTGTTGATCAGTCTGAAGATGTTCTTGTCAACTCCATTGAATAGTGCATTCAAAGCTTTGGAGTTTCCAAGTGCCAATTCGTCCTCTTCTTTAGTCCAGTCTTCTTCTGGCTTCAATTCATCAGTGGGCTTTCCTTCTGTGTCCAGCATCTTGGGATGTTCCCAGCCTTTGATGACAGCTTTCCAGGTTCTGCTATCCAGTGATTTGAGGAAGGCCACCATTCTTGCTTTCCAGTATTCATAGTTGCTTCCATCAAGAATTGGTGGTCTGTTCACTGGTCCTCCTTCTTTCTCCATGTTCATCAGAATTTATCTCCCCAGATCTCACTCTGTGATTTCGAGTGTTGGCTCTGATACCAATTGAAATTCTGATACCAGGGGACAGATGTCGTACAGGATGTCACGACATCACGCTTCAGAACTTGCAGATTGTATGTGTCCGTATGAACAGATTAAACAAGTAAATAACACAAGAGAATTGTTAACCCAGTTCGGTGCACCTCACCTACATCTGGGGGCTACCAAGCCAGGGAGGAAATCCACTCTCAATAGTGTTAGTTCAAGGTCTAACAACCCCTGTTTACAACCTTCTCACCTAACCACTACCCGTGCGATCTCTACCTAAGACCCAATCTTAGATATGAGAACCTCTGCTCACTCCCTCTCACTCACACTCCCGTGTTTACAATTAATTCAAAGACACTCCAGAGATCAACTCTGTACAAAAGGGATCAACCCTACACAATAGAGATCAACTCTAGACACAAGGTCCAACACTTGATGTTAGTATACCATCAAGGTGGCTCACAAAAACACTCAAGTCCCAAAACTCACAAAATAACTCTTTCAATCCCCGGACTTGGTACAGAACTCGTGCAGCCTCCATGATTATATAGCCGTGTACGATTCTGGGCTGCAAGTTCTTGATGCTGGAGGAGATCTATCTTCTTCTGAAAAATCTGCAGTTAAATAACTAAAAGATAACTTTTGATCTTTTAGTTTGAATCTTTAATCTTTAATCTTTAATCCCTGAACGAACTCTTCTACTTTGAAATTCGAACTTTAATGATCTTTTAATTCGTTCCTAAAGATAGATCTTCTAATCTCTTGCTAACTGCACAATAATCTGTTAAAGATATAACAGATTTATATGTCCAGTATTTTCGGGCCAGATGTCAGGACATCGTATCCGACATCTTGGATCCTGCAGCTTCAATGCTTCACTTGACTTTTATCTTGCATTGTACAGCAATTCCAGTATTCTCGAGCAGGATGTCAGGACATTGTATCCGACATCGTGGATCCTTCAACTTCAATTCATCACTTGACACTTTATCTTGCCTTGTGCATTGTGCAGCCCGATCTTATTCCTTGACATAACGTTGGACATCATGTGCAGCAACTCCAGCTTTCCTTCATTGTCTAAGTGCTTATGTTTTAACAAAATCTTAGCCAACCTTTTTAAACTCAGTAGTGCTAAGCACTAACAAGGTCCACGTGGCCCAAGACATCTCGGTAGAAGGTTTCGGAGGGCTGGTCAATAATATCACTGCCAACAACTATCTCGCCTTCGCTGAAGAAGAAATCCCCGCCAAGGGGAGAGGACATAATAAAGCTTTGCACGTGTCAGTCAAGTGTATGGACCATATCGTAGCCAAAGTGCTCATCGATAATGGTTCCAGTTTAAACGTGATGCCTAAGAGCACTTTGGAGAAATTACCATTCAATGCTTCCCACCTAAAGCCGAGTTCAATGGTGGTTCGTGCCTTCGACGGTACCCGCCGAGAGGTTAGGGGGGAGATCGATCTCCCGGTACAGATAGACCCTCACACCTGTCAAGTTACCTTCCAAATAATGGATATTAACCCCCCCTACAGTTGTCTGTTGGGACGGCCGTGGATCCACTCAGTGGGAGTTGTTCCCTCCACACTCCACCAAAAGTTGAAATTCGTAGTGGAAGGGCATCTGGTCATCGTATCAGGCGAGGAAGACATCTTGGTGAGCTGCCCATCCTCTATGCCTTATGTGGAGGCCGCAGAGGAGTCATTAGAAACTGCTTTCCAGTCTTTTGAGGTGGTAAGCATTTCCTCCGTGGACTCCTTCTCTGGGCAAGCTTGCCTGTCCGATGCAGCAGTAATGATGGCCCGAGTTATGTTAGGGAACGGTTACGAACCCGGAATGGGTTTAGGCAAAGACAACGGCGGCATAACTAGCCTAATAAATGCCAAAGGAAATCGTGGGAAGTATGGGTTAGGCTATAAGCCCACTCAGGCAGATATAAAGAGAAGCATCGCAGGAAGGAAGAACGGTAGTCAAAGCTCGCGGTTGAGACAAGAAGGTGAAGGAAGCCCGCCCTGCCACATAAGTAGAAGCTTTATAAGCATGGGTCTGGGGGACGAAGGTCAAGTGGTCGCGATATACGAAGATGATGTTCCGAGTACATTGGATTTGGTACGACCATGCCCTCCTGATTTCCAGCTGGGAAATTGGCGAGTGGAGGAACGCCCCAACATTTACGCAACGAGCATAATGTAAACCTTTACGGTTTTAAAAGCTCTACAGTTGGGCCTAGGCTTTAGATTTTTTATTTTGTTAAGGCTTTGTGTCTTTTGTTTTTGAATTTATAATACAAGGATCTTTCTTCATCTGTTCCTACGTCTCTACCCATTCTCATCCATTTGCATGTTTACTTCTTTATTTCTGAAACGGCAGATCCGATGACGAGTCCCCCGAAGGTACTAATACCTGGGACCCGCTGTCGCAACCTACCTTTCGGCGGGAGGGCGACGCGAGACTCGCGGGATGCGTGTTCCACGAAAGGAATACGCGCGGAGTCGCCACCAACGTTTATTTGAGGAAAACGTCGGAAAAACCGGAAAAGACGCGATCTACGAACTTTTAAGTGAAAGGTTCGGGAGTTGTATTTACGCACGGGGAAGGTATTAGCACCCCACACGTCCGTCCCAAGGGACGGCAGCCTTTAATCGAATGTGCAAACATGACTTTGATTTTTTATGTTCCCTTTTTATGTCTCTATATCCTTTATACCCTTTTTATATTTTTCTCTTTTTGTGGTCGACAAGGGTGTTTCCCTTTGCTCCTACGTATTCCTCAATTTTGCGATGAGGAAATCAGACCTACGTAGTTCTTTCGGAAGAAAGTGTTTGGTTAAGTTATTTTTGTCCCTTTTTTTTTGTAAAATATGTTTTTATTGAACAAAAGGTCATTTAAGGTGTTGGACCATTAAATGGTCTTTTGATTTTGAAAGGAGAGAAACGTTAAGGCGTTGGACCATTAACGACCTCTTGTTTTTGAAAGGAGAGAAGCGTTAAGGCATTGGACCATTAACGATCTCTTGTTTTTGAAAGGAGAGAAGCGTTAAGGCATTGGACCATTAACGATCTCTTGGGGTGGTCGACAAAAGCGGGGCTTTTGCTCCTACGTATCCTCAATTGCGATGAGGAAATCAGACCTACGTAGTTCTTGCTTTTTGTCAAGTGATTCTTTTTTTTGCTTAAGTGGTGATCATTTTAAGGCGTTGGACCTTAAAAATGATCCATTTTACTTAGTGAGAAATTGAAATGACAAACTTCAAAAGCCTATTTTTGTGGACGAGCTTGACTAGGCGAGTTGATTTTAGCCTTAATTTCACTTTAGTTATTAGTCAATTCGATTGAGAATGAGAAATCCCAAAGAGAAAACGTCCGATTGATTTTTCGCTTTACTTTACTAAAAAAATATTTTTTGATTATTATATTTATTTTTTTACCTCTTTTTGATTTCCAACGTGGTTACGACACGACCGAACGGTCGGAATTCATTTTAACCGAAGTTAACGGATAATACAATTCAAACGTTCGGTGGAAATTGATTTTATTTTTAAGTTAAGCGAGAAATGACTTAAGTAAAATGGCTTAAGCACGTCAACAGGGGGTATAAAAAGTAAACAAAACGAGAATAAAAATGCACGAAACACAATGTGGACCACTACGGGTACATAGAATGAATCGAAAAGCTTGGTTCGAGGTACTTACCCGTTTGAAGATCGAAGAACGATGAAGAACGAATGAAGAACGTCGAAGAACGGTTGAAACCTTTGCGAAATTCCTCACGGAAAACGTTACGGAAACGTTTCGGAAGCGCCTCGGCTTAGATTTTCTTCACGGAAACAATTTTTCCAAGCAAATTCGAAAGAGAGAGAAGTGCCAAAGGGGCTGAACCCTTTTCTTCTTCACTTCCTCCCCTATTTATAGCAAAATAGGGGAGGTGGTTGCCGCCTAGCTCGCCCAGGCGAGCCAGGTTGCTTCCTCCAGAAGCAACAGCCTTCTAGAGGAATATTCTGGAGGGCCCAAGTGGGCCTGGGTGCTATTTGCACCCCCATTTTTACTAAGTACACCCCCTGCTTTTTTTTGGTGATTCTTTTTTCGTAAAGTTACGGAAACTTACGAATTTCGTAACGATACTTGTTTTCTTTCCGTAATGTTACGGAACCTTGCGGATTACATAATCATCCCCTTTTTGACTTACGGAATGTTACGGAACCTCACTTAATTATGCAACGATGCTTCCATTTGATTTTCGGTGTGTCACAGAAACTTACGGATTGTGCATCAATATTTTTTTTGGTTTTTCGGCATGTCCTGGAATTTCACAAATTGCCTAATGATGGGTACCAAGCACCTCACAAGGACCAAAGAAAGGTCGCATGTCATCAAGCAAAGGTCCCCGGACGAAATTAGGGTATGACAGTTGCCCCTCTTTACTTGTCTTTTATTGGAGATAAAAGGAAAGTAAAGATAAGACACTAATTTCGTTCCTCTCGATTTGACGAGAGTCGCGGGTGACCATAAAATCTCCACATGCAAATGACTTGTTGTTCCCGAATTTTCACAAATTGCCTAATGATGGGTGCCAAGCACCTCACAAGGACCAAAGAAAGGTCGCATGTCATCAAGCAAAGGTCCCCGGACGAAAATTAGTGTATGACAATAATTTCGCTCCTCTCAGTTGACGAGAGTCGCGGGTGACCATGACTTGTCATTCCCGGATTTTCACAAATTGCCTAATGATGGGTGCCAAGCACCTCGCAAGGACCAAAGAAAGGTCGCATGTCATCAAGCAAAGGTCCCCGGACGAAAATTAGTGTATGACACTAATTTCGCTCCTCTCGGTTGACGAGAGTCGCGGGTGACCCTGACTTGTCGTTCCCGGATTTTCACAAATTGCCTAATGATGGGTGCCAAGCACCTCGCAAGGACCAAAGAAAGGTCGCATGTCATCAAGCAAAGGTCCCCGGACGAAAATTAGTGTATGACACTAATTTCGCTCCTCTCGGTTGACGAGAGTCGCGGGCGACCATGAAATTTCCGCATGTAAATGACTTGTTGTTCCCGGAGGAACAAAAGGTGCAGAAGACTATGTCAGCCTCTGCATGCTATCAAGCGTTCTGTCTTACAGATAGCAAAAGAATGTTTATACGGATAACAACTCGGGTATTTCCGCGTATCATTGGGCCCGCCGCCTTTGGATGACACAAGGGTGCGGATAACCGTAAGGTATCTCCGCGTATCATCGGGCCCGCCGCCTCTGGATGACACAAGGGTGCGGATAACCGTAAGGTATCTCCGCGTATCATCGGGCCCGCCGCCTCTGGATGACACAAGGGTGCGGATAACCGTAAGGTATCTCCGCGTATCATCGGGCCCGCCGCCTCTGGATGACACAAGGGTGCGGATAACCGTAAGGTATCCTCGCGTATCATCGGGCCCGCCGCCTCTGGATGACACAAGGGTGCGGATAACCGTAAGGTATCTTCGCGTATCATCGGGCCCGCCGCCTCTGGATGACACAAGGGTGCGGATAACCGTAAGGTATCTCCGCGTATCATCGGGCCCGCCGCCTCTGGATGACACAAGGGTGCAGAATGACCAAATTTTGTCTCTGCTTGTCATCGGGCCCGCCGCCTCTGGATGACAAAAGGGTGCGGATAACCGTAAGGTATCTCCGCGTATCATCGGGCCCGCCGCCTCTGGATGACACAAGGGTGCATGTCACATGACCTCAGGGTCAGTATGACAAAGATTATGGGGCGGCCGACAAAAGCAAGGCTCTTGCTCCTACGTATCCTCCAATGAGGAACTCAGACCTACGTAGTTCTAGATAACTTGTGAGACTTGAAAAGTCTCCATCGGAAAATGCTGACATCTCCGGAAAGGGCGCAGATGACCACATTGGCCTCTGCTCGTCAATCACACTTGGGGTCACTGAATGACGAGGTGCGGATAACCATAAGGTGTCTCCGCGGGCTACCAGCTCTTGGGTCATGGCAACAAAAGGCGGTGTGGTCGACAAAAGCGAGGCTCTTGCTCCTACGTATCCTCCAATGAGGAACTCAGACCTGCGTAGTTCTGGATAACTTGTGAGACTTGAAAAAGTCTCGGTATTTTCTTCACTAAAATGCAAACATGCTTTTAGCAAAGAGACAAATATTCCAACTGATTTAGAGCAGCATATGCTTTTTTGAGTGAAAAACAATGCGTCTACCGGGGAAGGAGAGTCTGCTGATGAAATCTCCCATAACCATAAATGAGATTTTGGATGTTAGCATTTCGTTTCTAAATGACCATTTAGAGGAAACACTGGGTTCGACAAAAATAGAAGAAATCCACTCAAAGTGTATCAATCTCGCACAGGTAAGTGTTTCATCCTAATTCCGAACCATAGATATGTCATGACTTGACTTTGCAAATTATTTCCTATCAAATCAAAAATTACATGCGTGATCATGGATCAATAGGACTTCCCTTGGGAATGGGTTCTTTTGATGGGTTTTTTGGCTTTTGTGTGTTTTTGGCTTTTCCTTTTCTGTTTTGGTTTTGCGCGAGGCGAACAAGTCACCGACGCATAGGATTTTGGTTGGTAATCAAAGGGAGAAGACCACTTTAGGTCATGGTTTCCTTTTCTTTCTTTTGTTCATTTGATGACAATTCTGTACTGTTCAGATATTGTCTGGTCCAAAGACCTCTCTGCACATTTCTTCTGGTTTCTTTGACCAGGAGCTTCCTTCTTTTTTACTTTCTCCCATTCTTTGGTTGGGAATTTTCTTTCTTTTCTTTTTTCTTTCTCCCACTCTTTGATTGGGAATTTCCTTTCTTTTCTTTTTTCTCTTTCTCCCACTCTTTGATTTGGAATTTCCTTTCCTTCCTTTTTTGCTTTCTCTTTGATTGGAAATTTCCTTTCCTTCTTTTTTTTTTTTTTTTGCTTCCGAGGGTAAGGTTTATGGTGAGTCAGGATTTTGGCTCAAGGCTTGTAGAATGGCTAGACATGATACATGTCAGGGTTTGGTTTGGTTCAAGGATAAAAAGGGATGCCCCACATTATTTCCATGACACAAATGCAAAAATGATGATTTGGAAATTTTATGCAAAAATGGTTATGCATGCACCTATGCGGACACTCAAGTGTCAAATTTTTATGGTCATGTGATGCTAGGGCTCAGGATTCATTTCCTCTATTTTAGTCAACCCAACGTTTCCAAAATATGTTCTTTTATCAATTTGTGCATTCATCCGAGTCCATTTTGGGCGTCTGGGAAAATCTTCACAGCATTCACCCTTCAGGTGTATACACATTTTTTCAAAAACTAGTTATGATCAGTGAATTTTTCCAAAGAAAAGTTGGAAGTCATCTCTTTTCAAAAGCATGTTGGTTTTTCAGCTTGACAACTTATTTTTTCTTTTTTCTCCTTTTTTTTTATCATTATCATTTGTTTATTTCTTTTTCTTGTTTGTTTTTTTTTCTTCTTTTTTTTTCATGAGGTATTTTGCTACCTAAACATGTGCATATTTTTGTGAGGTATTTTTGCTATATACATGCATATCCAAGGTATCTTGCCACCTAAACATACATATATATGTTTTGTGAGGTATTTTTTTGCTACATACACGCACATCTAAGGTATCTCTCTACCTAAACATACAAATATATATTTTGTGAAGTATTTTTTTGTTTACATACATGCACATCTAAGGTATTTTCACTACCATACATATATATATTTTGTGAGGTATGACTACCTTCCGAGCTTGCGCTTGTTTTATTTAAATCCCCAGGATCATGAGCAACTAGGTGCGTCCTACTATAAAAAGTGATCAAATAACAAGCATAGATTCAAAAGGTACTAGGTTGCCTCCTAGTAGTGCTTCTTTAACGTCTTTAGCTGGACGCCTAATGATTTGTCGGTCATGGACCTAGTACTTTGCTTACCTTTGGCTTTGGACTTGGTCGCCTATTGGTCGGCCATGTGGTGTAGGCAATACTCAAACCTTTTTGTGGATGAGCAGAGGTGAACTCTAAAGGTGGTGGCGGTGTGTCTGTTTCCTGCTGCCGGCCATCCCCAGGCTGCTGTGGTGTTTCGCCCTGCGCCTGCCTGGAGACGCAGTACTTCTTGATGAAAGCTCGATTAGTAGGGGGCCTGATGCCCTTGCTGGAGGTGACAGGTACTCCGTAGAACTGACAGAGACCCGTAATTAGAGCTTGACAACTCCAAGACCCTGTTGGACTTCTTCGGGTCCACTGGGTGTCTTGCAAGCGCGATCCCTGCAAACAATAGATGAAATCAGAAATCAGTTGAGCGATGTGCATACTTACCTATGATGATGTGACCTTGTCGGGGGGGTACGAGCACCCTGTAGGACTGATAGAGGCCCGTAACCAGAGCTGGAAACCCCAGGGCCCTGTTGGACTTTTCCGGGTCCACTGGGTGTCTCTTGGGTGCGATCCCTGCAAACAATAGATGGTATCAGAAATCAGTTGAACTATATGCATACTTACCCATGTCGGGACGACACAGACCAACTGATACTTTTGCAGGGGGAGATTGGCATTGCGGTCGCTGGGCAGAATGTTGCTAAGTAGCAATGTCATCTATATCTGTGTAAGAGTGGTCATGTTGGTGCGCATGATCCGCACTCGTCTCTTTGCAGCGGCACGGGTGAAATCTTACCCCGGTATGCATAGTAGCAGTGTAATAGCCTCCCTCTTTGGTTGTGCTCGCACAGTTGGCCCTCCTCCAATATCAGGGGGTGGCCCAAGAATCGTTAAAAGGAAACTACTGGCCCCTTAACCGGGAGTGCAAGTCTCGGTTAAGCATATAAGGGCAGAGGACCTTAAATTCTCTTAAGGTGTGGATGTGGAGCACACTGAAAATGAGGACACATAGCCCTCTAAAGGTGAGGGCGTGCAGCCCTTTCAAGGCGAGGATGTGTAGTCCTTTGGAGGTGAGGGCGTGCAGCCCTCTGTTGGCGAGGACGTGTAGTCCTCTCAAGGTGAGGGCGTGTAGCCCTCTGAAGGTGAGGACATGCAGTCCTCTGATGGCGAGGGCGTGTAGCCCTCTGAAGGTTAGGGTGTGTAGCCCTACGAAGGTGAGGACATGCAGTCCTCTGATAGCGAGGGCGTGTAGCCCTACGAAGGTGAGGACATGCAGTCCTCTGGAGGTGAGGGCGTGCAGCCCTCTGATGGTGAGGACGTGTAGTCCTCTCAAGGCGAGGACGTGTAGTCCTCTCAAGGCGAGGACGTGTAGTCCTCTCAACGGTGAGGGTAACTAGTACCCAAGGTGAGGGCGTGTAGCCCTCTCAAGGCGAGGACATGTAGTCCTCTGGAGGTGAGGGCGTGCAGTCCTCTCAACGGTGAGGGTAACTAGTACCCAAGGGTCCATCCTTATGAGAAAGTAAGAGATCGACTCATCGAGAGAGCCGGTCATCCCAAATTCAAAAGATTTGGACATTTAGATGTAGGGGATCTATGTAGTTAACATGATTTTTAGGGATGCAGATGCATGCAACCTTTGTTGTGAAATTTGGTAAATGCGGATTTCATATGAAATAATGCAATGAAATGGAAAGTTGTACAATGTTCATGTCATTCTTTCCTTGTTTTGTGATTTTGGTTTTGATTTAATTTTTTTATTTTTTATTATATTTTTTTTTTTTGGAAAACACAGATTGACTGTCCTTTTGAAAGAGGTGATAATTCATGCAACCTCATCGTATCTTTCTGCAAATCTCCCCGGTAACTCCCTCAGAGTGTATGTTCTGTTTGATTTAGTCACTTGATCATTTTGGAGTGACGGGAATGGAGCCGTTTGATGTTTAATCAATCTATTGAAATTCCAGGGCTTGTCTCCCCCTTTTTTTTTCTTGTTTAAAAACATCGACGGGTGAGAACTTTTGATCTGCCCCTATGTTCACTTGAGGCTCATGCACGATGCCCCTCATTGCCCCAGTGTAAGGCTTTGAGGTACCAATCGTTGTCTTTCGTCATGACCTTGTAGGAGGGAACCTATTGGGTGAGAACTTCTAATCTGCCCCTAGGTTCATTTGAGGTTTTTGCATGGTGCCTTTCGTTGCCCCAGTGTAGGGCTTAGAGGTACCAATTGTTGTCTTGTTTTCACAACCTCGTAGTGAGGAAGAATGAAAGAAGCAATTGATTTTTGCAAAAAGAATTTTCCAAGGACGAGAAATAGTTGAAGGATTTTTTTTCAGTTGATGGATTAAGTCAAATGACTCCTATGTAGAAGAAAGATGTTTTGATGTCTTGATGATGCTAAAGGATCAAGTGCTTTTAAGTTTTATTCAAGACAAGAATCCAAGAAAATCAAGATATATGATCAAGTTTGATCTCTTAGAATCTTTAGGAAGAAGTTTCCAAATTGAAACAAACAAAAGGTTTGACCAAAGAATTCTATCATTTCAAATTGAGATTTGCTCTCTGGTAATCGATTACTAGTAGTTGAAAATGTTTTAATTCAAATTTTTAAAACCTATAATCGATTACATAAGTCTTGTAATTGATTACCAGAGGGGATTTTCAGAAAATAATTTCCAAGAGACATATCTATTCAAATGTTTTATGAACGGCCATTCAAATGTTTTAAAGAGAGTTTTCATTGCCCAAACAGTTTTATCCTCTCGAAAGATCAAGAGTTTTTCTGAACTGAAATGTCTTATCCTCTCAAAAAGATTCCTTGGTCAACCACTTGCATATTCAATAAGGAATTTTTGATTGATCTTCATTTTACAATCTACCTCTTTTAAGAGAGATTTCTTCTTCTCTTCTTATTTCTGAAAAGGGATTAAGAGACCGTGGGTCTCTTGTTGTAAAGGATTCCTGAACACAAGGGAAGGGTTGTCCCTGTGTGGTTCAGGTTTTGTAAAAGGAGTTTTACAAAGAGAGTGAAAAATCTCAAGTGGGTTGCTTGAGGACTGGATGTAGGCACGGGAAGTGGCCGAACCAGTATAAATCAAGTTTGCATTCCTCTCTTCCTTTAAACTTCTTTTATTGCTATTTATCTTTTGCTTTAAAGAAGTTTATTTTGATTTGTCTTTTGAGTAATTCATGTTAAGGGTGCATTGTTAATCCAAAAAGAAAGAGTGATAGTTCAATTGGGGAATAGTCTTTACATCTTAATTGTCATACCCTAATTTCGTCCGGGGACCTTTGCTCGATGACGTGCGACCATTCTTTGGTCCTCGTGAGGTGCTTGGCACCCATCATTAGGCAATTTGTGAAATTTCAGGACATGCCGAAAAACCAAAAAAATATTGATGCACAATCCGTAAGTTTCCGTGACACACCGGAAATCAAATGGAAGCATCGTTGCATAATTAAGTGAGGTTCCGTAACATTCCGTAAGTCAAAAAGGGGATGATTATGTAATCCGCAAGGTTCCGTAACATTACGGAAAGAAAACAAGTATCGTTACGAAATTCGTAAGTTTCCGTAACTTTACGAAAAAAGAATCACCAAAAAACAGCAGAGGGGGGTGTACTTAGTAAAAATGGGGGTGCAAATAGCACCCAGGCCCACTTGGGCCCTCTGGAATATTCCTCCAGAAGGCGGTTGCTTCTGGAGGAAGCAACCCTGCTCGCCTGGGCGAGCTGAGCTCGCCTGGGCGAGCTGGGCGGCAACCACCTCCCCTATTTTGCTATAAATAGGGGAGGAAAGCAAGAAGGAAGGGGTTCAGCCCCTTAGGCACTTCTCTCTCTTTCGAATTTGCTTGGAAAAATTGTTTCCGTGAAGAAAATCTAAGCCGAGGCGCTTCCGAAACGTTTCCGTAACGTTTTCCGTGAGGAATTTCGCAAAGATTTCAACCGTTCTTCGACGTTCTTCATTCGTTCTTCATCGTTCTTCGATCTTCAACGGGTAAGTACCTCGAACCAAGCTTTTCGATTCATTCTATGTACCCATAGTGGTCCACATTGTGTTTCGTGCGTTTTTATTCTCGTTTTGTTTACTTTTTATACCCCCTGTTGACGTGCTTAAGCCATTTTACTTAAGTCGTTTCTCGCTTAACGTAAAAATAAAATAAATTTCCACCGATCATTTGAATTGTAACATCCGTTAATTTCGGTTAAAATAAATTCCGACCGTTCGGTCGTGCCGTAACCACGTTGGAAATCAAAAAGAGGTAAAAAATAATATAATAATCAAAAAGACATCTTTTAGTAAAATAAAGCGGAAAATTAATCGGACGTTTTCTCTTTGGGATTTCTCATTCTTAATCGAATTGATTAATAACTAAAGTGAAACTAAGGCTAAAATCAACTCGCCTAGTCAAGCTCGTCCACAAAAATAGGCTTTTGAAGTTTGTCATTTCAATTTCTCACTAAGTAAAATGGATCATTTTTAAGGTCCAACGCCTTAAAATGATCACCTCTTAAGCAAAAAAAAGAATCACTTGATAAGAAAGAACTACGTAGGTCTGAGTTCCTCATTGAGGATACGTAGGAGCAAAAGCCCCGCTTTTGTCGACCACCCCAAGAGATCGTTAATGGTCCAATGCCTTAACGTTTCTCTCCTTTCAAAAACAAGAGATCGTTAATGGTCCAATGCCTTAACGTTTCTCTCCTTTCAAAAACAAGAGATCGTTAATGGTCCAATGCCTTAACGTTTCTCTCCTTTCAAAAACAAGAGATCGTTAATGGTCCAATGCCTTAACGTTTCTCTCCTTTCAAAAACAAGAGATCGTTAAATGGTCCAACGCCTTAACGTTTCTCCCCTTTCAAAATCAAAAGACCGTTTAATGGTTCAACACCTTAAATGACCTTTTGTTCAATAAAAACGTATTTTGCAAAAAAAGACAAAAACAACTTAACCAAACACTTTGTTCCGAAAGAACTACGTAGGTCTGATTTTCTCATCCCAAATTGAGGAATACGTAGGAGCAAAGGGAAACACCCTTGTCGACCACAAAAAGAAAAAAATATAAAAAGGGTATAAAGGATATAGAGACATAAAAAGGGAACATAAAAAATCAAAGTCATGTTTGCACATTCGATTAAAGGCTGCCGTCCCTTGTGACGGACGTGTGGGGTGCTAATACCTTCCCCGCGCGTAAATACAACTCCCGAACCTTTCACTTAAAAGTTCGTAGATCGCGTCTTTTCCGGTTTTTCCGACGTTTTCCTCAAATAAACGTTGGTGGCGACTCCGCGCGTATTCCTTTCGTGGAACACGCATCCCGCGAGTCTCGCGTCGCCCTCCCGCCGAAGGGTAGGTTGCGACATTAATTCAACCCCCCCTTTCTTAAGATAACTGAGGCCATTTGTCCAATATCCTATTCTTGACAACTCGCTTCTCTAAGAAGATAAACTTTCCGGCATGATAAAATGAGGTCACATGAACGTCTATATTTTTACTTGAAAACACAGTCAATCAAATGCCCTCTCTTCTTTTTTTTTTTTTTTTTTGAAACTTTTTTTTTTTTAAACTTATTTGTTTTGAACTTTACTCGTTGTTTTACAGCACCCCCACCAACGTGCAAGACGAGTAATCTCTGATTGAACAGTCTTGGAAGTCAACACTCAGGAGCGCAGGTCGCTTGAGCAAACAGACCAATGGCTTGCACCCACATTCCGGTGAAAGTTGAATAAGCAAACATGCGTTTGTGAGAGGATGAGGGACAAAGATATCAACTTTATCCATTTCATTTAACATTGTAGCTGTGGTTTACAATAATGGCATAAACTTGGAAACCCTGATGAGTCATTAGGGACACCTAACAACAGTTTTCAAAATTGCCCCATGTGTGGCATCTCTTGTCAATGTCAGGATTTACACTCAATTCTCCTCAAATTTCAGCCAGCCCGCATCAATTAGACCTTGCACCTTACGCTTCAGAGCCCTACCATGCTCAATGGAACGCCCCGGGGCTTCTCCGTGACAAGCACACGTTGCGTTCGAGTCGTATTCTCGGATAAATGGAGGTTGATGAACCTTGGCTAGGGTTATGGCTACCATTGAATTATCAAGTAGATATGGGAGCAAGTCAGCATAAGACACTGGAATTGGGGTGAATTCTACAGGCTTTCTCACTGCAAAATTCACTTCTTGGTTGGTGTTTTTGGTTTGTGCTAAAGGTGGTGTTCGTCATTGGAAGTGCGGTAGACAGACTTTGTGGTAGATTTAGGGATGGCCTTTGTGGATAACTGGGTGGTGGGTAAGGAGAAAGTTTGTTATTGGCTGAGTAAAGATATCGTTGGGTTGGTGGGAAACTTGGCCGTACAGGAATGGCAGTCACAGCATGGGTTTCTCCCTCATCCTCACCCTCTTTATTTGCCCCAGTTTTCTCAGTCGTCCTAGTAGGATGATCAAATTTGCCTCTTTTCGGACCCACATTGATCCTTTCACTGGCAAAGACCAAATCTGCAAAGCTTTGAGGGTGCGCAGCCCACCATCTTTTCATAGTAGAGTACCGATAATGTGTCTACCATCACGATTATCGTCTCCCTTTCCATTATTGGGGGTACCACCTAGGCCGCCAGATCCCTCCACCTTTTGGGCGTGTTCTTTGAAAGATCCGTCCCCCTTTTTGCACATGTTCTGTAGTTGCATCCTATCCGGAACCATATCAAAATTGTACTGATACTACCTAACAAAGGCAACCATTAGGTCCTTCCAAGAATGGACTCGGGAAGGTTCCAAGTTAGTGTACCAGGTAACAGCTACCCCAGTAAGACTTTCTTGGAAGGAATGTATAAGCAATTCCTCATCTTTTGCGTATTCCCCCATCTTCTGACAATACATCTTTAGATGGTTCTTGAGACAAGTAGTCCCCTTGTACTTGTCAAAGTCCAGCACCTTGAACTTGGGAATGACCATGTTTGGGTATTAGGAACAACTTTTCTAGGTTAGCAAAGGCATAATCTTCTCCTCCTTCAATGGCCCTGAGCCTTTCCTTTAGATGATCCACCTTTCCCTTTTCAGCCATAGCAGGAGGGGCTCTTCCCACCGCAAAATGCAATGGTTGTGGTTGTGGGCGAAACTGAGGGCCCTCCAAAGTGTTTTCAAAGGGTATACCACCAACTGCTTGCCCTTCAGTGGCATATCCGAGCCAAGGCTCGAAGTCAGCTAGATTGTGGTGGGGAATTTCATGTGTCTCCCCCATGGTTTGAGAGATATGTGCCTGATGAGGTTATTGGTTCTCAATGAGTATCGGAGTGGAGTTATTGAGATTTTCATTGAGAGTGTATGCCACATTGGGTGGTGTATAGTTGGGAGGCAAGCCATATGATGGGAAGGCGTGCTCGTTTTGAATTTGCACATCATGGGGTCATCCGTACTTCCCAAATCTTTGCCTACCATATTTGAGGTTGGATGATTCATTTGCTTGAGGCCAGATGGGAGCATCGGGTTCACCTTAGCGACAGCGCTAATAGCGGCAACTATAACCGCATTGGCTTCCATTATCTTCTTCATGCTCATCATGGCCTTCATCATTGTGGCCATTTGCTCTTTTATGGCCTCCATTTTCGGCCTTCATCTTCTCTTGCACCTCCTCTACTTCACCCATTACTCTAGCTCTAGCACGAGTTCGGTAAGGGCGCCGTAAAGCGTGTCCTTTTCTTTTTGATAAGTTCATTTTATTTTATTTTATTTTATTTTTCAAGGAAAGAATGCAATGAGCAATGCAACCAATGAAAAGCATGGATGCATGCGAATGATGTACAGTCGAAGTATTGCGAATTTTTACGCAGGATATGGGGTTGAATCAATTTAGATTTTCAACATGGTCCATGACATCTTTGTCAAGGTGAAACTGGAAGTAACAAGGACATCAACAATCCTAAATATGTTTGGCAGTAGACGAAGCAGTGATGTGACTCAATTCATCTTTTGCCCCAATTTTGCAGGATGGTTACTTCCATATTTCAACTTGACTTGATGAACCTTTTTGTAAAAGCATGAGCTTGGTTCAACCCTATAATCCAAGGAATGGCAATTCTGATCGCCAATACTTCAACAACATCTCATAGGGATGAATGACTCGGGCATACTTTAAGCTTATGCACGGAAAATGTAATTATGAAATTGAGATGCCCGAAGAAACACCATTTCCTAGTTAACCATGCATTAGGTACCATGTTCAATTATTTTGTTTTGTTGTTGTGTGTTTTTTTTTTTTTTTTTTTTAGAAATGGGTTTATGATCCCAACATGGTTGGCTCATGGTGCCTAACACATGCAACTAAGAAGGTAGTGTGAAGTTTCACGCTTCCCCTTTTTTGTTTTTGTTTTGTAGAGGAAAACGCAAGGATGAGCAAACATGAAAACAAATGGTATGCAATTTTGCAGATCAAAAAGTTTGTTGAACGCATATGCATGATGATGCCATGACTCATGCAAAATGTGAGGCTGGAATATGATAACGGACAAATGCAGGAACGATATGTTCATTATGATGTTATGAAGAGATGCTTATGCGATGCATGATATGAACGCATTTTACGGACACGAGAGCCCGGAAAATTATCTCTTCTTACTTGCGCATTTGGGGGCGCAGTGCCCCATGTGTACAATTAAGAAGGTGATATGGACCTTCCGGCTTCCCGTGACATACAATGCATGCTAGGGATAAAATGCGGGAGTGACTTGATTCGCACTGATTTTTGGAGTAAAAACGTGGGATAAACTCATTTTATTCAAAAAGTTATAACTAGTCAAGATCTGAGCGACAATACGAACTTCCTAGCGGTTTCTAATCATATGGTCCATAAAGTCTATCATATGTTGACAATAGCTGAGAAGTCCGTGGATCTCTTCGGGAGCGGAGTAGGTGTCCACCATTGCTTTGGCCTTGGTTAGCAATCGAGAAAGTTCTTGACTCCCGCTCAAGGTAAGAGCAAATCGGTCCATCCACACAGTTGCCTCTTGGTGCAATGAATCAATTACCCTTTCCCTTGCTTCCCTTTCTGCTGATATCTTGGCGTACTCATCTTCTAGCCTTTGCTCGTGAGTCGCCGCTAGATTTAGCTTCTCTTGGCACTCATCGATGATTGCCCACATATTCCCTTCAGTCTCACTTTAACTGTTGGGACAAATTTCTTTTCGACCTAAGGCAAGCCTTTAGCTCGTCCTTCCAGATCATGCCTTTGACCCATGATGATTCCTTTCACCTCTTCAGAGTTTGAGCTCACTATTGCTGCCCTATAAAGCCCCTCAAAACTTGTTTTGGTCGTGTTCTTCCTTTCGGGCCTTCTTGGTTTCTCATTCCAAGGCTTCATCGGTGGCCATATTAACGTCCCTTAGTTCATCATACTCTCTTCAGACTTTGATGGCTATGGACTTGAACTTCTCTTTGACTACCTGGGCTCTTTCAAGCTTTGCCTTTAGCGCTTGCACCTCATCACTTTCTTCCGAAGCTTTAACCTCATTGTCTCTCACAGTCTTTAGATTTGGGAGCCAATCCAATCCTTGTGTCCGGACTCTCAGCCACTTATGATAGCCACCGATGATCCCATTACTGCTTCCCCTAAGCTCTCTGTCCTTTCTTCATGCCGCATCCCATGCCTTGCGAACTCCTTGGAGTACCTTTGCATTGGGGTCACTGAAACCCCGTGTAATGAAAGGCGTGATGCTTTCGTCTAATGGCGCTCCTCTCATGGGGTAGCCAAGCTGTCTTATGGCGAGGACGGGATTATAATTAATACAACCCCATGTTCCCATCCAGGGAACATTTGGACATCCTTCGCATGAAGATACAATCCTGATTCTTCCTTCCTTCTAGCGAGGGAACCAATTAACAGACGTCCCTCCATGCTAGCCAAGAGTTGGTCCCAATTCGCCTTTCCTTTTTCGACGCACGAGCGGTGACCTTGTAGCGGATAGACGGGCCTACCTTCTTGGAGAAAAAGGTGTGAAACTAACCACACATAGAGAGCCAGTGCACAACAAACAATTCTTGCGCTGCTCTTTTCACATCCCCGGTCGAACGTGTCATATAGGTCGGCTAGCATAGCGACAACCGGGCTTTCCTTGTGGTTATGATAGGCGAGAAAAGCGTCGATCGCTGCCAGGTCCACCAACCCATCCACATTCGAAAAGAGGACTCCTCCAAAGATCAACAGTGCGAGAACGTCTATGAACGGGGCCCATTCGTTTCTACCTGCCAAGATTCTTGCTTTTGCCTCCAAACATTTTCTCGGTATCCCGACCACCCCATTTTCGACTTGCTTTTGGTGGTCTAATTCCTTCGCCAAGATTTGGAATATTTTAGAAATTCTAGCTAATGAGGGATAGAACCCTGAGAAGAGGTATGGTTTCCTTCCCCCTAGAGGACATCCTAGGATTTCTTCGAATTCTTCCACCATGGGTGATAGTTGGAAGTCCCCAAAAGTGAAGCACCTCAACGGATGATCATAATACTGGGCAAGGGAGGCAATGGACTCTGTGGAGACTTCTACCCTAGCTAGGTCCCAAATCTTACCATAGGCTTTGCGGAAGGCTTGCCGTTGAAGTTGACCCATTAATTGCCCCAACTCTCGTAAACTAGTGACCTCTAAGCTCTTGATTTTGACTTGATAGAACCTCTTTTTAAACGAAGGCTTTTGACTTGATCCCATGTTTTACTAAAGTGAAATAAAATCTAGTGCGAATCAAAACTCCGACATCTATCATGGGTGGAATGGATGAATGCATGAAGAAATGCATATGACACAGATGCAATTTACGAATACGGGAGCCCGAGAAACTATCTCCTTCTTAGATACAACGTCTAGGGGTAGCAAAGTGCCCCAACGTATGTATTTAAAATGGTGACACGGACCCTTCGTTGGTTTGCTAAAGTGAGGGGATCAAAGACGAAACCTACGCATGATGCATATGCGAAAGGCACAACACGGGGATGTACATAGTACGACAATATTCACAAACAAATATAAGCAAAAGGGTATATGATACTTATGCATGGCAGTGTGAAAAATGGCACGCAACGTGTTTGCTCCGTGCCCCTATTTAAGGGACCTATAAGGGAAAGAGCTAACTAGGCTTTTAGTAATAATCCCCAAGGTAGTCATATCTCTCTTGATGGTTTCTAGAGGTATCATCCCCTTCGAAGAACATATTGCAGCAGTAGGGACTACTAGCAACAATAAGTTTTCAAAGAGAAAAGCTCTAGATGAGGGTTCACTGTAATCAAGCAAGTCGGAGACCTAGCATGATCACAGATTCACCTCCACTCCTTATGTTCCCATGAACCCGGGTATAGGGCCATTTTTCACTCACAGTGTGTGCAAATAGTGTTGGTGTTTTGTGTGCATCAAATGAATAAATATTTACCTCATGCATACATTTTAAAACGCACTAAAAGCAACAAAGAGTTTATATACACAAGTACATAACGAAGGAAAACAACAAAGGAGTAAGTCATGGTAAAGCATTTGCACAAGATTAAATGGCCTAACTCTCTAAAAATCATCCCCAGCGGAGTCGCCAACTGTCGCAACCTACCCTTCGGCGGGAGGGCGACGCGAGACTCGCGGGATGCGTGTTCCACGAAAGGAATACGCGCGGAGTCGCCACCAACGTTTATTTGAGGAAAACGTCGGAAAAACCGGAAAAGACGCGATCTACGAACTTTTAAGTGAAAGGTTCGGGAGTTGTATTTACGCACGGGGAAGGTATTAGCACCCCACACGTCCGTCCCAAGGGACGGCAGCCTTTAATCGAATGTGCAAACATGACTTTGATTTTTTATGTTCCCTTTTTATGTCTCTATATCCTTTATACCCTTTTTATATTTTTCTCTTTTTGTGGTCGACAAGGGTGTTTCCCTTTGCTCCTACGTATTCCTCAATTTTGCGATGAGGAAATCAGACCTACGTAGTTCTTTCGGAAGAAAGTGTTTGGTTAAGTTATTTTTGTCCCTTTTTTTTTGTAAAATATGTTTTTATTGAACAAAAGGTCATTTAAGGTGTTGGACCATTAAACGGTCTTTTGATTTTGAAAGGAGAGAAACGTTAAGGCGTTGGACCATTAACGACCTCTTGTTTTTGAAAGGAGAGAAGCGTTAAGGCATTGGACCATTAACGATCTCTTGTTTTTGAAAGGAGAGAAGCGTTAAGGCATTGGACCATTAACGATCTCTTGGGGTGGTCGACAAAAGCGGGGCTTTTGCTCCTACGTATCCTCAATTGCGATGAGGAAATCAGACATACGTAGTTCTTGCTTTTTGTCAAGTGATTCTTTTTTTTGCTTAAGTGGTGATCATTTTAAGGCGTTGGACCTTAAAAATGATCCATTTTACTTAGTGAGAAATTGAAATGACAAACTTCAAAAGCCTATTTTTGTGGACGAGCTTGACTAGGCGAGTTGATTTTAGCCTTAATTTCACTTTAGTTATTAGTCAATTCGATTGAGAATGAGAAATCCCAAAGAGAAAACGTCCGATTGATTTTTCGCTTTACTTTACTAAAAAAATATTTTTTGATTATTATATTTATTTTTTTACCTCTTTTTGATTTCCAACGTGGTTACGGCACGACCGAACGGTCGGAATTCATTTTAACCAAAGTTAACGGATAATACAATTCAAACGTTCGGTGGAAATTGATTTTATTTTTAAGTTAAGCGAGAAATGACTTAAGTAAAATGGCTTAAGCACGTCAACAGGGGGTATAAAAAGTAAACAAAATGAGAATAAAAATGCACGAAACACAATGTGGACCACTACGGGTACATAGAATGAATCGAAAAGCTTGGTTCGAGGTACTTACCCGTTTGAAGATCGAAGAACGATGAAGAACGAATGAAGAACGTCGAAGAACGGTTGAAACCTTTGCGAAATTCCTCACGGAAAACGTTACGGAAACGTTTCGGAAGCGCCTCGGCTTAGATTTTCTTCACGGAAACAATTTTTCCAAGCAAATTCGAAAGAGAGAGAAGTGCCAAAGGGGCTGAACCCTTTTCTTCTTCACTTCCTCCCCTATTTATAGCAAAATAGGGGAGGTGGTTGCCGCCCAGCTCGCCCAGGCGAGCCAGGTTGCTTCCTCCAGAAGCAACAGCCTTCTGGAGGAATATTCTGGAGGGCCCAAGTGGGCCTGGGTGCTATTTGCACCCCCATTTTTACTAAGTACACCCCCCTCTGCTTTTTTTTGGTGATTCTTTTTTCGTAAAGTTACGGAAACTTACGAATTTCGTAACGATACTTGTTTTCTTTCCGTAATGTTACGGAACCTTGCGGATTACATAATCATCCCCTTTTTGACTTACGGAATGTTACGGAACCTCACTTAATTATGCAACGATGCTTCCATTTGATTTCCGGTGTGTCACGGAAACTTACGGATTGTGCATCAATATTTTTTTTGGTTTTTCGGCATGTCCTGGAATTTCACAAATTGCCTAATGATGGGTACCAAGCACCTCACAAGGACCAAAGAAAGGTCGCATGTCATCAAGCAAAGGTCCCCGGACGAAATTAGGGTATGACACCCGCCTATCAACTTCGAGCAAGAATCGAATCAAACGGAAGATGAAGGGAACGAGGATGTGAGACTTCCCCCAGAATTAGAAAGGATAGTCGCCCATGAGGACCAAGAAATGGGGCCTCATCAAGAAGAAACAGAACTAGTAGACTTGGGAGTTGGCAGTGGATAAAGGGAAGTAAAGATAGGCACAGGTATTACCGCACCTATCCGTGAAGAATTAATAATCCTGCTAAGAGACTACCAAGACATCTTTGCTTGGTCATACCAAGATATGCCCGGTTTGAGTTCTGACATTGTACAGCACCGATTACCTCTAAATCCTGAGTGTTCCCCGGTAAAGCAGAAATTGAGAAGGATGAAGCCCGAAACATCCTTGAAGATAAAAGAAGAAGTGAAGAAGCAATTTGACGCTGGTTTTCTGGCCGTCGCTCGGTATCCAGAATGGGTTGCCAACATTGTACCGGTCCCTAAAAAGGATGGGAAAGTACGAATGTGTGTGGATTATCGGGACCTGAATCGGGCCAGTCCCAAGGACAATTTTCCTTTGCCACACATCGATATCCTCGTAGATAATACGGCCAATTTCGCTTTATTTTCCTTCATGGACGGTTTCTCCGGTTACAATCAGATAAAGATGGCGCCAGAGGATATGGAAAAGACTACCTTCGTCACCCTGTGGGGGACATTTTGTTACAAGGTGATGTCCTTTGGACTCAAGAATGCCGGGGCAACTTATCAACGGGCCATGGTAGCTTTGTTCCATGATATGATGCATCAAGAGATCGAGGTCTACGTGGACGACATAATTGCTAAATCTAAATCCGAGGAAGAACACCTTGTCAACTTGTGGAAGTTTTTCGAAAGGCTTAAGAAATATCAATTAAGGTTGAACCCCGCCAAGTGTACCTTTGGGGTCAAATCAGGGAAACTGCTTGGTTTCATTGTAAGCCAGAAAGGGATAGAGGTAGACCCCGAAAAGGTGAAGGCTATCCTTGAGATGCCGGAACCCCGTACAAAGAGGCAAGTCCGAGGTTTCCTGGGACGCTTGAATTATATTGCCAGATTCATATCGCAGCTCACCGCCATTTGTGAGCCATTGTTCAAACTCTTACTCAAAAACCAAACTGACCGCTGGAATGAGGATTGCCAAGAGGCTTTCGGAAGGATCAAGAAGTGCCTCATGAATCCCCCTGTGCTTACGCCACCAGTACCTGGAAGGCCTCTCATCTTGTACATGACAATCTTGGATGAGTCAATGGGGTGTATGCTAAGGCAACATGACGAATCCGGAAAGAAAGAGCACGCTGTTTACTACCTAAGTAAGAAGTTCACGACCTGTGAAATGAATTACTCCTTGCTCGAAAGAACGTGTTGTGCTTTAGTATGGGCATCCCATCGCCTAAGGCAGTACATGCTGAGTCATACTACCTGGTTGATATCCAAGATGGACCCGGTTAAGTACATCTTTGAGAAGCCAGCTCTCACGGGACGAATCGCCCGGTGGCAAGTCCTGCTATCCGAGTTTGATATAGTTTACGTCACCCAAAAGGCGATAAAAGGAAGCGCCTTAGCAGATTATTTGGCTCAGAAGCCTCTTAACGACTATCAGCCCATGCATCCCGAATTCCCGGATGAGGACATCATGGCCTTGTTTGAGGAAAAATTGGATGAAGATCGGGACAAATGGACCGTATGGTTTGACGGAGCGTCGAATGTTCTAGGCCATGGCGTTGGAGCAGTATTGGTCTCTCTGGACAATCAATGCGTGCCTTTCACAGCCAGGCTAGGATTCGACTGCACCAACAACATGGCCGAATATGAAGCATGTGCCCTGGCCGTCCAGGCAGCGATTGACTCCAATGTCAAACTACTCAAGGTGTACGGCGACTCAGCGTTGGTAATCCATCAGCTAAGAGGGGAATGGGAAACTAGAGATCCCAAGCTGATACCCTACAAAGCCTATATCAAGGAATTGGCTAAGACCTTTGACGAGATCTCCTTCCATCATGTTCCCCGCGAGGAAAATCAAATGGTGGATGCGCATGCTACTTTGGCGTCTATGTTCCAGCTAACGCCGCATGGGGATCTACCATACATTGAATTTTGGTGTCGTGGCAAACCCGCGCATTGTTGTCAAGTAGAAGAGGAACGGGACAGTAAGCCTTGGTATTTCGACATCAAGCAATATGTCGTAAGCAAAGAATACCCGCCAGAGATTGCCGACAATGATAAGAGGACATTGAGAAGGTTGGCGGCCGGCTTCTTCATGAGCGGAAGCATACTATATAAGAGAAACCACGACATGACACTCCTGCGGTGCGTGGATGCCAGGGAGGCGAATCACATGATCGAGGAAGTCCATGAGGGCTCGTTTGGAACGCACGCCAACGGGCATGCTATGGCCAGAAAGATCCTAAGAGCAGGTTATTATTGGCTTACCATGGAAAGTGATTGTTATGTCCATGTAAGGAAATGCCACAAATGTCAAGCGTTCGCAGACAATGTCAATGCTCCACCGCATCCTCTGAATGTCATGTCCGTCCCTTGGCCTTTCTCCATGTGGGGGATAGATGTCATTGGGGCCATTGAGCCCAAGGCCTCAAGTGGTCATCGCTTCATCCTCGTAGCGATAGATTATTTTACCAAGTGGGTCGAGGCAGCCTCCTACACCAATGTCACGAGGGGTGTGGTGGCCAGGTTCATTAAGAAAGAGATCATCTGCCGATATGGTTTGCCAAGGAAGATTATCACGGACAACGGCACCAACCTGAATAACAAGATGATGGGGGAAATGTGCGAGGAGTTTAAAATCCAGCATCACAATTCCACGCCCTACCGGCCAAAGATGAATGGAGCCGTGGAAGCGGCCAATAAAAATATCAAAAAGATTATCCAAAAGATGACCGTGTCGTACAGAGATTGGCACGAGATGCTCCCATTCGCGTTACACGGTTACCGAACTTCAGTGCGAACGTCAACTGGGGCAACGCCGTTCTCATTGGTATATGGGATGGAGGCTGTGTTACCGTTTGAGGTAGAAGTCCCGTCATTAAGGATCTTGGCAGAATCCGGATTAAAGGAATCAGAGTGGGCTCAAACGCGCTATGACCAGCTCAACCTCATTGAGGGTAAGTGCTTAACGGCCATGAGTCATGGGCGTTTGTACCAGCAAAGAATGAAGAGTGCATTCGACAAGAAGGTACGCTTGCGCAAGTTCCATGAGGGAGACCTTGTGCTAAAGAAAATGTCCCATGCTGTCAAGGGCAATCGAGGAAAATGGGCCCCAAACTACGAAGGGCCTTTTGTTGTGAAGAGGGCTTTTTCCGGAGGAGCCCTGGTGCTTACCAACATGGATGGCAAAGAGCTACCTTCACCCGTGAATTCTGATGTCGTCAAGCGATATTATGCTTAGAATCTGGGGCAATTAAGGATGTCGTTGCATGTTCTTTATCTTTATGTGTTTTCTGGATTTCCCCCAGGGATTCCCCGTCTACTGTATCTCGCGTTACAATCTTTTAAAGAAGTGAACGTGGGTTCGAGGCTTTTGTCCTCACGTTGGTTTCAAACCTTGCGTTAATTTGTGATCACCTGAGCCCTTCCACTCAGTTCATGGGATGCCCCAAGCGCTTAATTAAAATTGAACCTAAACCAACTTTCACTAAAATTTGCTGCGTTTGAAAACATTCATGCATACGCATACGCATGCATATTGTTGTGGTAAAACAGGGGCAGGATCATCTTGAGCTACCTTCTGGGGTAGAGACAAAACATGAACAGCAGAATGAACAGCAGAAACCAATCAAGGTAAGACAACGACGCGGTCAAGATTGGCCACACCTGGTTGTTTCTTACTTGCAGGTACATAGGGACGGATGCGAGTGGGGGTGGGGTCACGACTGACCGATCGTTGCCCCTCCTCTGCGTTAAACAAGCAGAGAACGTCGCGCAAGGCAGCCCAGTATCCTTTGAATTCGCAGTATTTTACTACCATTGTTTGTTTTTTTAAGTAATTAACGCCTAATTCTAACTTAAGTAGGCTCAAATAGGTAAAACGCTAACCCATAAGGAAGGAGGGGACATGGTTAATGTTCCTCTAAAAAAAAAAGTGCAGGTTAGCTCGCCTGGGCGAGCAACCCCTGCACCAAAATATAAAAAACGAAGAAAGGGGGACGTTTTTGCATCCAAAAACTTCCCCCCCTCCATTCAAGAAAGAGAGAACACGAAGGCTTGTGGTTTCTTGCTCCCCTAAGCCTTTTGATCGCATTTTGCTTTCGTTTTTGGTATTTCAATTCACTCTCACAAGTAAGTGTCCCATACTTGATGTTTTTGTTTTCCATTGATGTGCTTTCTTCATCTTTTGGTGCCTCGAATTGTGAGAACATGCTTATATTTGTAAGGCAGTGTTGGTTTGCTTTGGTGCTTGTTTTCTTGAATTGAGGATTTGAATGAAAAGGCCTTAGGCCTAGGTTGTATTCTGAAACAATGGGGCATGCCACATTGCTCCCATT
Source organism: Glycine max (assembly GCF_000004515.6). NCBI lineage: Eukaryota > Viridiplantae > Streptophyta > Magnoliopsida > Fabales > Fabaceae > Glycine > Glycine max. The sequence goes on from NC_038245.2 coordinate 29,849,969, forward strand.
CTCTTGCAATTTTTGTCTAAACGTGCGCCCACCGAGTGCTCGATGAAATGCCCCAATGGTATATGAACATGATTTTGCAAAAATTGGGATGGTGGGGCTGTTTTATGTATGTGGAGACGGCATGGGAAAATCAAAATAGGTGCCCAAATGTAATCCCAAGCTTAGAAACCCAAACTTTTTAAAGCTTTAATGCAAGGAAACATGTTTATGGCTAGGAATCCAAAACTTGGTTTTAGGCTTAGAAAAGCATGAAAATAGGGACCTTTTTATAAGAATTTGAGCTGCCCCCATGATTGGCACTTTGCACCTAAGTAACGTGGGGGATGCTTGTCAATAATGTGTAGATATATGTGTAAATATATATAGCAAAAATGCCTTACAAAGTGAATGAATAGTAAATAATGCATTTCAAAATATGTATATTTGTGGATAAATAGCATAAGGAGTCTTTCAAAAAAGAAATGTGTGTGCCTATGCCAAAGATGGCACGAGAATGCTTCCCAAATGAATATATGATGTGGAATTGCCCCTCAAGAGTGGGTAGATGGCATGAAGGTTTCTTTTCAAATGCAAGTATGTGCGTGACGAGAGATTGGCTCTCCAATGCGCATATATGTATAAATAAATAGGAACGGAACAACAAAAATTTGTATGTTAATAAAATACTTCAAATATGTGTGGTTAGTTTGTGGTAGCAAATAGTTAGGATATGAACATATGTAATTTTGGCACAATACCTTGAGCATGCGTGTAAGTATTCTTTCCAAAAAAAAATATATGTGTGGTAATTAGAATGTTTTGAATATCCTTGTATGTTGATGTAAATAATAGGGTATTTTCTACACATGCGTGTGTGCATGAATGGATCATATGAGTTTGGTCTAAATTAGAGAAATTGGCATGACATTTTTTGCGTTAAGATAAGCATTATCCTGTAAAACTAACTTCTGAATGTTTGTTCTCGCAGGAAATGGCCCCGAGGAAGCTTGCCACAAAGAGGTCCAGGAAGAATAAGGCGGCCGAAGGAAATAGTTCCGCTCCTGAGTATGACAGTCACCGCTTTAGGAGCCCTGTACACCAGCAGCGCTTCGAGGCCATCAAAGGATGGTCATTTCTCCGGGAGTGACGCGTCCAGCTCAGGGACGATGAGTATACCGATTTCCAGGAAGAAATAGGTCGCCGGCGGTAGGCATCACTGGTTACCCCCATGGCCAAGTTCGACCCAGAAATAGTCCTCGAATTTTATGTCAATGCTTGGCCAACAGAGGAGGGCGTGCGTGACATGAGGTCCTGGGTGAGGGGTCAGTGGATCCCGTTTGATGCAGATGCTATCGGCCAGCTCCTGGGATATCCGTTAGTGCTGGAAGAGGGCCAGGAGTGCGAGTATGGCCAGAGGAGGAACCGGTCTGATGGGTTCGATGAGGAGGCCATCGCCCAGTTGCTATGTATACCAAGGCAAGATTTAGCCCGGACTGCTGCCGGAAGACGGGTGCGGATCATGCGCACCAATATGACCACCCTGACTCAGATATGGATGACTTTGCTGCTCAGCAATATCCTGCCCACTGATCATAATTCCGACCTCCCCCTGCCGAAGTGTCAGCTGGTGTACGCCATCCTGACGCGGATGAGCATCCATGTGGCTCAGTTAATCGCTGATGCCATCTATATTTTTGCGGGTATGGCGCCTACCAGGCACCCTTTGGATCCAGATAAGTCCAATAGGGCCCTGGGATTTCCCGCACTGATCACAGGACTCTGCCAGTCGTTCGGAGTCCCCGTGGCACCTACCAAGGTGATTCGGCCGCCCATCACCCGAGCTTTTATTGAGAAGTACTGCACCCAGAGACAGGCTCAGGGTGATGCTCCACAGGCCGCAGGCGCGCCACCACCACCTCATCAGGCTGGCCTGGCTGGGTCATTTGACATGGAGCAGTATTTACGGCATTTGGTTCGCCAGCAGGCAGCCAATCACCGGGCACATGTACAGACCCATGATTGTCTTTACCAGCTGAGCCTCAGCATGCAGAGTCAGGGCTTCACTTCTTTTTCATGCCCTACTCCAGACCAGTTCAGGGCAGAGGTCGCATGGCCCGGGGATTGGCCCGAGGCCCAAGCAGGAGAGGCGCCCCCAGAGGCTCCCAGCGATGGAGAGGAGGCCCACGAAGACGAGGAGATGGCCGATTTGCTTGACTTCTTGGGAGGGAGTGGAGCTACATGACTGGGAGATCCCCAGATTCATGTTTTCTTTCATATTTCTTTTATCATTTTTATGTTATGACTTGAGAGACTAATGTTTGTTTTTGTTGTTTCGATTGTCATTTGTACAGCGCATACATTTTTGTTTGGATTGTTGCGTTAGTGTTTATATTGTTATTATCAATGATGTTTGAAATTCTGGAACCGTGTAGAGTTTTTCGTTTAGGAACATCGTCCAAAAAAAATAAAACAAACAAAAATCATGATAAATATAATAAAAAAAGAGGAAAGAGAGAGCAAGTAAGGAGAAAAAGAAGGAAAATAGAAGATAAAGAACCAACATGTTTTTGAAAGAGATTATTTCCGACTTTTGATTGAAAGGAAAATTCGCCGATCATAGCTAGTTTTTGAAAAAAATGTGTGTACACCCGAAGGGTGAACGCTGTGAAATTTCCCCGGACGCCCAAAATGGACTCGGATGAATGCACAAATTGATAAAAGAACATATTTTGGAAACATTGGGTTGACTAAAATAGAGGAAATGAATCCTGAGCCCTAGCATCACATGACCATAAAAATTTGACACTTGAGTGTCCGCATAGGTGCATGCATGACCAGTTTTGCATAAAATTTCCAAATCATCATTTTTGCATTTGTGTCATGGAAATAATGTGGGGCATCCCTTTTTATCCTTGAACCAAACCAAACCCTGACATGTATCATGTCTAGCCATTCTACGAGCCTTGAACCAAAATCCTAACTCACCATAATCCTTACCCTCGGAAGCAAAAAGGAAGAGAAGGAAAAATTCCAATCAAAGAAAAAAGAGAGGAAAGGAAATTCCCAATCAAAGTGTGGGAGAAAGCGAAAAGAAAAGAAAGAAAATTCCCAACCAAATAATGGGAGAAAGTAAAAGGAAGGAAAGAAAGCTCCTGATCAAGGATCGAAAGAAATCAGAAGAAATGTGCAGAAAAGTCTTTAGACCAGACAATATCTGAACAGTACAGAATTGTCACCAAATAAACAAAAAAAGGAAAGGAAACCACGACCTGAAAGTGGTCTTCTCCCTTTGATTACCAACCAAAATCCTATGCGTCGGTGACTTGTTCACCTCGCGCAAAACAAAAAAAAGCCAGAAAAAAGGGCCAAAAAAAGAAGAGGTCAAAAGCCAAAAAAACCCTACCAAAAGAACCCATTTCCAAGGGAAGTCCTATTGATCCATGATCACGCATGTAATCTTTGATTTGATAGGAAATGATTTGTAAAATCAAGTCATGACATATCTATGGTTCGGAATTAGGATAAAACACTTACCCGTGCAAGATTGATACACTTTGAGTGGATTTCTTCTATTTTTGTCGAACCCAGTGTTTCCTCTAAATGGTCATTTAGAAACGAAATGCTAAACATCCAAAATCTCATTTATGGTTATGAGAAAATTTCATCAGCATACTCTCCTTCCTCGGTAGACGTATTGTTTTTCACTCAAAAAGGCATATGCTGCTCTAATCAGTTGGAATATTTGTCTCTTTGCTAAAGCATGTTTGCATTTTAATGGAGAAAACACCGAGACTTTTTCAAGTCTCACAAGTTATCCAGAACTACGTAGGTCTGAGTTCCTCATTTGAGGATACGTAGGAGCAAAAGCCTTGCTTTTGTCGACCACATCGCTTTTTGTTACCATGACCCAAGAGCTGGTAGCCCGCGGAGACACCTTACGGTTATCCGCACCTCGTCATTCAGTGACCCCAAGTGTGATTGACAAGCAGAGGCCGATGTGGTCATCTGCGCCCTTTCCGGAGATGTCAGCATTTTCCGGTGGAGACTTTTTCAAGTCTCACAAGTTATCTAAAACTACGTAGGTCTGAGTTCCTCATTGAGGATACGTAGGAGCAAGAGCCTTGCTTTTGTCGGCCACCCCACAATCTTTGTCATACTGACCCTGAGGTTATGTGACATGCGGAGACAAATTATGGTCATTCCGCACACCCTTTTGCCATTCAGACACAATTGTGTCCGATGGCACGCAGAGACAAATTATGGTCATTCTGCGCCCTTTTGTCATCCAGAGGCGGCGGATCCGATGATATGCGGAGACAAATTATGGTCATTCCGCACACCCTTTTGCCATTCAGACACAGTTGTGTCCGATGGCACGCAGAGACAAATTATGGTCATTCTGCGCCCTTTTGTCATCCAGAGGCGGCGAGCCCGATGACATGCGGAGACAAATTATGGTCATTCCGCACACCTTTTTTCCATTCAGACACAGTTGTGTCCGATGGCACGCAGAGACAAATTATGGTCATTCTGCGCCCTTTTGTCATCCAGAGGCGGCGGGCCCGATGACATGCGGAGACAAATTATGGTCATTCCGCACACCTTTTTGCCATTCAGACACAGTTGTGTCCGATGGCACACAGAGATAAATTATGGTCATTCTGCGCCCTTTTGTCATCCAGAGGCGGCGGGCCCGATGACATGCGGAGACAAATTATGGTCATTCCGCACACCTTTTTGCCATTCAGACACAGTTGTGTCCGATGGCACGCAGAGACAAATTATGGTCATTCTGCGCCCTTTTGTCATCCAGAGGCGGCGGGCCCGATGACATGCGGAGACAAATTATGGTCATTCTGCACACCTTTTTGTCATTCAGACACAGTTGTGTCCGATGGAATGCAGAGACAAATTATGGTCATTCTGCGCCCTTCGTCAATCGCGGCCGACAAGCCCGTTGACACGCGGAGATTTACGTCATCTTCCGCGCTCACAAGATCTGTCATACTAACATTTGAGTCACGCTGACGGGCGGAAATACCCGAGTGGTTATCCGTATAAACATTCTTTTCCTATCTGTAAGACAGAACGCTTGATAGCATGCAGAGACTGACATCGTCTTCTGCACCTTTTGTTCCCCCAGGGACATCAAGTCATTTACATGCGGAGGTATTTTATGGTCACCCGCGACTCTCGTCAACCGAGAGGAACGAAATTAGTGTCTTATCTTTACTTCCCTTTTATCTCCAATAAAAGACAAGTAAAGAGGGGCAACTGTCATACCCTAATTTCGTCCGGGGACCTTTGCTTGATGACATGCAACTTTTGTTTGGTCCTTGTGAGGTGCTTGGCACCCATCATTAGGCAATTTGTGAAATTCCGGGATATGCCGGAAAACAAAAGAAAATATTGATGCACAATCCGTAAGGTTCCGTGACACACCGGAAATCAAATGGAAGCATCGTTGCACAATTAGTGAGGTTCCGTAACATTCCGTAAGTCAAAAAAGGGGATGATTATGTAATCCGCAAGGTTCCGTAACATTACGGAAAGAAAACAAGTATCGTTACAAAATTCGTAAGTTTCCGTAACTTTACGAAAAAAGAATCACCAAAAAAAGGCAGGGGGTGTACTTAGTAAAAATGGGGGTGCAAATAGCAACCAGGCCCACTTGGGCCCTTCAGAAGATTCCTCCAGAAGGCTGTTGCTTCTGGAGGAAGCAACCCTGCTCGCCTGGGCGAGCTGGGTGGCAAGCTTCTCCCCCAATTTTTTATAAATAGGGGGAGAAGTGAAGTAGAAAAGGGTTCAGCCCCTTAGGCACTTCTCTCTCTTTCGAATTTGCTTAGGAAAATTGTTTCCATGAAGAAAATCCAAGCCTAGGCGCTTCCGTAACGTTTCTGTGAGTGATTTCGCGAAGGTTTTCGACCGTTCTTCGACGTTCTTCATTCGTTCTTCATCGTTCTTCAGTCTTCAACGGGTAAGTACCTCGAACCAAGCTTTTCGATTCATTCTATGTACCTGTGGTGGTCCACATTTTGTTTCATGTATTTTTATTCTCGTTTTCATTCGCTTTCTATACCCCCTTTTGACGTGCTTCAGTCATTTATTTAAGTTGTTTCTCGTCTAATCTAAAAATAAAATAAATTTCCACCGTTCATTTTAATTGTAGTATTCGTTAATTTCTGTTAAAATGAATTCCGACCGTTCGGTCGTGGCGTAACCACGTTGAAATTCAAAAAAGAGGTAAAATAATAATATAATAATAAAAAAATATATATTTTAGTAAAATAAAGCGAAAAATCAATTGGACGTTTTCTCTTTGGGATTTCTCATTCTTAATCGAATTGACTAATAACTAAAGTGAATCTAAGGCTAAAATCAACTCGCCTAGTCAAGCTCGTCCACAAAAATAGGTTTTTGAAAGTTTATCATTTCAACTTCTTACTAAGTAAAATAGATCATTTATAAGGTCCAACGCCTTAAAATGATCACCTTTCAAGTAAAAAGAATCACTTGATTCATGCATAAGAAAGAACTACGTAGGTCTGATTTCCTCATCGCAATTGAGGAATACGTAGGAGCAAAGGGAAACACCCTTGTCGACCACAAAAAGAGAAAAAATATAAAAAGGGTATAAAGGATATAAAGACATAAAAAGGGAACGTAAAAATCAAAGTCATATTTACACATTCGATTAAAGGTTGTCGTCCCTTGGGACGGACGTGTGGGGTGCTAATACCTTCCCCGTGCGTAAATACAACTCCCGAGCCTTTCACTTAAAAAGTTCGTAGATCGCGTCTTTTCCGGTTTTTCCGACGTTTTCCTCAAATAAACGTTGGTGGCGACTCCGCGCGTATTCCTTTCGTGGAACACGCATCCCGCGAGTCTCGCGTCGCCCTCCCGCCGATGGGTAGGTTGCGACACAAATTCTCCTCCATGATCACTCCTATTTTTCCAATTTTAAGAATTCTACCTTTATTGTTGTCACCATAAGTCACATGTCCACTTTTCTTGGGAGATATATGATTGAACTTTGATGCATCTCCCATCATGTGTTTAGATCATCCGCTATCTATGTACCAACTCTTCTTCAAGGAAACCTCTTCATCGCTTTCATAATTCTTGGCCATTAGACTCAGGTTTACAACTTCGTTTTTCGAATCTTCAAATGAGTCCAATGTTGGATCAAGTGGCCTTAGAATAATTAAGAAGGGGGGTTGAATTAATTATTCCTAAACCTTTACTAATTAAAAATTTACTCTTCTAAGGCTTTTACTATGTTGTTAAGTGACTAAGGAGTAGAAGAGAAACTTAACCAAAAGTAAAAGCGGAAATTAAAAGAGTAGGGAAGAAGGAGACAAACACATAAGAGTTTTTATACTGGTTCGGCAACAACCTGTGCCTACATCCAGTCCCCAATCGACCTGCGGTCCTTGAGATTTCTTTTCAACCTTGTAAAAATCATTTTACAAGCAAAGATCCACAAGGGATGTACCCTCCCTTGTTCTCTTTGAACAACCTAGTGGATGTATCCTCCACTAGAACTGATCCACAAGAGATGTACCCTCTCTTGTTCTTAGTCAAACCCAAGTAGATGTACCCTCTACTTGTACCACAAAGGATGTACCCTCCAATGTGTTAAGACAAAGTTCTCAGGCAGATAAACCTTTGAAACTTTGTGAATGGGGATACAAAAGAATTCTCAGGCAGTTAGTCCTTTGAAATCTTTTGTATATGGGAAAGGAAAGAATCAAAAGAATTCTCAGACTGTGTCGTTTTGAATTCTTTGACAAGGGAGAAGGGAGACACAAAAGAATTCAGGTGGTTAGTCCTTTGTTCTTTTGGAAATGGGAGAAGAGAGACACAAAAAGAATTCAGGCGGTTAGTCCTTGGAGAATTCTTTTTGGCAAAGGGAGAAGAGATGAAAAGAATGAATAGCACAAGTTTTCAAGGTTTAGAAAACCAGAAAACTTTGAAAAGCTTTTTGGCACAAAGAAGAAGAAGAAGAAGAAGAAGTTCAAAGAGATTCAAAGATTGTAAAGGATTGTATTGTAAAGGTTGTTCAAGATTATTTTAAATGCAAAACAAAGTCTTGCTTTTATAGACTCTTCATGTCTGGTCAAGAGAACCATTAGAAGAGTTATGACTTTTAGAAAAACTTAAAACCAATTTGAAAAAGTCAAAAACAATTTGAAGAGTTACATATTTTGATTTGTTCAGAAACTATCACTGGTAATCGATTACCACATCAGTGTAAAGGATTACACAAAGATTTTTTGTGAAAGAAATGTGACTCTTCACATTTGAATTTGAATTTCAACGTTCAAGCACACTGGTAATCGATTACCAAAATATTGTAATCGATTACAACATTTTGAAAAAACTTTTTCATACTTATCTTGATTAATTCTTCTCTTGATTCTTGAATCTTGAGCCTTGAATCTTGATCTTGATTCTTGGAAGCTTGAACCTTGAATCTTGATTCTTGATTCTTGAAATCAAATTTCCTCTTGAACCTTGAAGTGTTCTTAATTCAATCTTGAACATCTTGAACTCATTCTTTGATTCTTGAGATCATCATCTTTGTTATCATGAATTGTTCTTGATCTTTGAGCTTTTTGTCATCACCTTTGTTATCATAAAAAATTCTTTGAATCAATCTTGATTCATCATGAAGCTTGCTTCTACATCCATATCATTTTTATCCCATGTAATGTAGGCCTTCTTAGCTTTCTTATCATTAAAAGCTTTCTTTTCAGATTTCTCCATTCTTTTCTTGAAAATTGGACAATCAACCCTCAGATGTCCTGGTTGATTGCATTCATAACATTTTGGAGTAGAGGATGAATCTTTTGCCCTTTTCTTTGATTTGAAATTTGTTCTTCTTTGATTTCCTCTAACTCTTAGAAATTTGTTGAATCAATTTACAAAAAGACTGAGATCATCATCTTCGTCTATTTTATTTGAATCCTCTTTATCACGTCCTTCTTGGATTGAAGATGAAGCTTTAAGAGCAATTCCTTTCTTTTTCTTACCATTCTCCTCATGCTGATTCAATCTCATTAATTCCATTTCATGTCCTGCAACTTCCCAAACAAAGTAGCAAGAGACATGTTAGAAAGATCCCTTGATTCAGTAATGGTCGTTACCTTTGGTTGCCATTCCCTGCTTAAGCATCTCAAAACTTTATTAATAAGATCTTCATTTGGAAAGATTTTTCCTAAGGATGCAAGATGATTAATTATGTGTGTGAATCTCTTTTGCATGTCCTGTATGGTTTCATTAGGATTCATTCTAAATAATTCATATTCATGAGTTAAAGTATCTATCCTAGATCTTTTCACATTTGTTGTCCTTTCATGGGTTACTTGTAAGGTATCCCACATATCTTTTGCACTTTTGCAATTTAACACCCTAAAGTATTCATCCATTCCTAATGCAGATGTAATTATATTTTTGGCTTTTAAATTGTATTGAACTAACTTATTTTCCTCCTCACTCCATTGTTCCCTAGGTTTTTCTATGGTTGTATTTCCTGCCACCATAGTGGGGATGTAAGGTCCAATTTATATGGCTTCCCAGATATTCAGATCTATAGCCTCTATAAAAATTTGCATACGGGTTTTCCAATAATGGTAACCCACGCCATTAAAAATAGGAGGCCTATTTATAGAATTCCCTTCACGAAATAAATAGTTTGATGAGACCATTATTCTTGAAATTTCTAAACTTTATACAAGAATGAAGCTCTGATACCACTTGTTAAACAAATGGCCTCAACAACTTAAGAGGGGGGTAAATTAAGTTTTTAATTTTTCCCACTAACAAACTTTAACCCCTTTTAAATGATAGGCTTTAGAATGTAGAAGAAGAAGAAGAAACAATCAATTTAACAATGTTCTTTTAAATGCGCAAAACTAAGTAAACTGTCGTAAAATAACTGAGATAAGGGAAAAGAGAAATGCAAACTCAATTTATACTAGTTTGGCCACTTCCTATGCCTACGTCCAGTCCTCAAGCAATCCACTTGAGATTTCCACTAACTTTGTAAAAATCATTTTTACAACTTCTGAACACCCGAGGGATCCCTTTCCCTTGTGTTCAGCAAACTCACAATTCAAGAGACAAACAGTCTCTTGATTACAACTGACTTTCTGAGATGAACATAAAAATTTCTCTCCTTTAGAGTGGATGATACAACTTGAAGTTCCTAGAGAAATTTCTCTCTTTTAGAGATGATAATACAATTTGAAATTCCTAGATGAACTCTTAATAGATTTGCAAGTGTTTGTCCAAGAGTTGTTGAGAGAGCATTTGACAATAAAGTTCTCTTAGAATATCTCTCTCTTTAAGAGAAGGATATTACAATGTGAAGATCGCTCAAGATTCCTTACTGAATTTGCAAGTGTTTGACCAAGGAATATTTTGAGGGTGATAAGACAATTTGGTTTTGAGAGGATAAGACAATTTTGTTCAGAAACACTCTATGGAATTTTGTATCCCAAGTCACCTATTTATAGTCCTTAGATGACCATTCAAAAATTTCTTGAACAGTTGTGACTCTTGGGAGTTATTTTCAAAAATTCCTTACTGGTAGTCGATTGCATAAAAGTGGTAATCGATTACATAATTAGTTTATGAAGAGTTGTGACTCTTCAGACTTGAAATTTGAATTTTTCGTGTCTGGTAATCGATTACACAATTGTTGTAATCGATTGTAGGCTTTTAAAATTTAAATTCAAATTTCTAAAAATTGTTACAAATAGTTTTAACTTCTGATAATCAATTACATGCCTTGTGTAATCGATTACAGACTTTTAAATTCAAATTCGAAATTTGTAAAACTATTTCAGAAATCATTTTAACTACTGGTAATTGATTACGTAATCGATTACCAGAGAGAAAATATCATATTTTTTTAAAACATAATTTTCTTAAAAATATTTTGTAAGATATTTTCCTTAGCCAAACCTGTGCAGCATCAATTAAGGAATTCTTTCTAAGATCCTATCAACTAAGTACATCGGTCTTCTTGAATTTCTGAATTCTTAACTTGAATCGTGTTCATCTTTGGCATCATCAAAACTTCATATCATATATGCTTTTACAACATTTATCATAGACCACAATACACCAATTATATATGGTTTAAACAAGTTTTTCATACCTGCAAATATGTTGTTTTCAAATTACTACCTAAAATTTTAATTTTTGTCAAATAACAACCTGAAAAAATTTTATGTTTTAGCTTACTACCCATTGTTAGCCCCTTTGTTAGCCCCTTCCATTAAGTAATGATGTGATATACAAAATGTCACATCATCATGTCTAATCATCGACACGTCATTATCACATCATTGAAGGTAACGACATGTCAATGAGATATATGTGATAAGACGTGATAACATAATCCTCCCTCTATCACATTATCAATTGACGGAAGGGGACTAACTTAGTAAATTGAAACAAATTTTTTCAGGTACTTAATTAAAAAAAAATAATGTTAGTAATCTAAAAGCGGTCTATTTGTCAGCTATGAACAACTTAATTAAACTCATCTCTATATATATTATAAAGACAATTTAATCAAGGAATTATAATTTTTAACTAAAAAATAAATCTTTTATCGAAAGTATTCAATTTATATAATTATAATGTTAAATTATATACTTGAAATTTTATTAATTTTTATAAAGTATCTTTTATGAAAACAATATTTAATTATTTTCAAAACTAGACGCCCTTATATTTTACAGTTCAACAAATTAAGTTTACCATATCTAATGAGATTGTTGCCACATTACCTTGCATTTAGTTTAAATTTTAAGTTGGAATTACCTTCCATTTAGTTCAAAGGAAATTAGTCTAATTAAATGATGCTAGTGTTATTAATTTTTTTAACTAACTCTTTTTTTTCTTTCTTATATTCAAATTCGAGGTACAATTGTTAAAACTATGTTTATGTTATTTATTCGTTGACAAATGCTAATGGTTATAAAGGTAAAAAGATTTTTTTATATAGAAATATGTAAATATATATTTTTTAGTTAAAAAATACGTTTTTTAAAATGTTTTTTTTATGATTTTTAAATACACTCTATATACTAATATTATTTCCAAAGTGAGTTTCCTTTCCACTGCAATTGTGTATATTCCTTTCATTTCTCTCTTCACTTTCGTTCTGGCACTGTGCTACCGTTATCCATTCCGGCCAAATCATGTTGGCCTCCACTATCCTAACGCCCTCGAAGCTCGTCCCACCCATCACCGTCGTTGTCGCCGCAGAAACTCACCCGAGAAACAGAGTCGCACTCTTTCCGAAATCCAACTCCAAACTCGCTTTCGTTGCCAGGGCCAGTGGTAACGCCCGTGATGGCACCGTTGACGCCACCTCTGCCCCGGTTTGTTACAGTCACACACGCTGTTTATCTTATTACGTCCCTTTTCCTTATTTATTTTTTAAATTTAATTTTGTTATATAACTGTCACTGATCCTAGGAAATTTTGCACACGGTTCTCTCTTGAATCAATGGGTTTAGGATTGAAGAAGCTGTTTACATTCTTTTTTTGTTATAACTAGGAGGTGTAATCCCCTCCCACCGGGTCGGCCTATTTTTGGGGTAAAGTGGTGGTAGCCCAAGCTGGGGATCGAACCCCTGACCTTGGATAAGGGACCCAATTGCCGAACCACTTGTGTCAACAACTTTTGGTTTACATTCTTCTTTAGAATGTGTTTGGGAACTTATGGAGAAAGGAATAAGAATAAGGTTTAGAATGGTCATTAATCCTTGTAAATATGTCTAATTTTGGGTTTAGTTTTTCATTTTTTTGTTGGTTTGGTCTTTATAAATTTTAAATTTTTTTTAAATAGTTTGATCTAATAAAGCTTTTTTCTGATGGACTAAACACTATAATGTGCCGTGTTCGTATGGACTAAAAACATGTCTAAACCAAAGGCATATTTCTCAGAAATAAAGAGATTTCAGAACATGCCACATATTTTCAGATAATAGCTGAGTTTGATTGTTGGTAGCGTCCATCTTGCGCCAAAGACCATTTTTGATATTTTTGAATATTTGGTAAGTGGATATTTGTCTGAAATGTTATGCTGTGTGTGTGTGACCATATAGCGGGACCCAGAATTTAGGCAGCCACAGTGATACATTTTCTAATAACCTATTTAGGGGCGTTGGCTGTGTTGATGCGTTTGAATTAGACAGAAACTTATTTCAAGTGATGCTGAATGGTTGAATTTTTCTTTCAGGAAATTGATGCAGTTACAAGTTCATCTTCTGGCCTTGGTGATGGTTATGTAGCCTTGTTCGTTCGTATGTTAGGCCTTGATCGTGATCCTCTGGATAGAGAACAAGCTATAGTTGCTCTCTGGAAATATTCGCTTGGTGGAAAGAAGTGTATAGACACTTTAATGCAGTTTCCTGGTTGTATTAATCTTGTTGTGAACCTCCTCCGATCAGAGTCTAGTTCAGCATGTGAGGCAGCTGCGGGTCTTCTGCGATCACTATCTTCAGTCAATTTATATAGAAATTCTGTAGCTGATAGTGGAGCAATAGAAGAGATAAACAGATTGCTGAGGCAATCTTCCTTGGCTCCTGAGGTATGGGAATTGGTATACAGCTACTTGGGTTCAATGGCACATATTTCTTTGGTGTTAAAAAATGAGAATATCTTGAACTCTTTTTTGCAGGTAAAGGAGCAGAGTTTGAGTGCACTGTGGAATTTATCTGTTGATGAGAAGCTCTGCATTAAAATTTCAAAGACTGAGATTCTGCCATTAGCTATTAAGTACCTTGGCGACGAGGATATAAAGGTGAAGGAGGCTGCAGGGGGCATTTTGGCAAATTTAGCATTGAGCCGCGTTAACCACGACATCATGGTTGAAGCAGGTGTTATACCTAAATTGGTGAGGCTTCCTTTGAGTTTTAGTAATTGGAAGGTGGTTTTACTTATTCAATAGAAAATAATTTTTGCATGCCATGCTGGTTAACATGCTTATCTATGAGCTGTATGTAATTTAATTCATGTTAAGATAAATTCTGGTAGAGATAGACAATTCCTGGGTTTGCAAATAAAACACTAAGATTTTGGATGATATAGCTCTTGACATTGTAGCCTCTTTTGGCCAAGTGGTTAGGCGTTTCATTCCATGTCAGTCTGGATCGTCAACTGTCTATGAGCTATGTGTAATTTGATTCCTGTTAAGTTAAATCCTGGCTGCTAGGGATAAACAATCAATCATTCCTAGGTTTTCACTAAAGCGTTTATAGAATGACATAGTTCTTGGAAATTGGCATCAAAGTCTCTTTGACGAAGTGGTGTGGAGTCCCATTAAATGACAGTGTATTTTTTGAAGAAAGATACCAGTTGCCTTGTATTTGGACTATTTTGTGGAAGAATTTTTGGGCCTATAAAAAGAGGATTTGTGTTTGTGGAAGTTATTGAGTAATTGTGTCAGAGATAAAAAAGACAGTTGTTCAAAATTTTTGTGAACACTAAATAATTACAATTATTCAGTTTCTCATTAGTAGAATATTTTTCTTGTCTTTTTCATCTAATCCCTAGATTGCAGCATAAATAATGGCATTAATGCCTTCCAATAAAATTTTAATGGAAAAAGAATGAAGAATTAGAGGGAATGACATTTGGAAACTTACTGATATTTTAATTTCCATTGTACTTAGCAAAAGGTCCTTTCTCTTGATGCTTACACCAGCCTTGAATGTGACTAATCTTTAATCTTACTTCAGGCAAAGTTCTTAACATCTAATTTGGAAGGATCTAAAGTTATTAGGAAGGAAGCAAGGAATGCATTGCTGGAACTTGTTAAGGACAAGTATCATAGAATTCTTGTTATTGAGGAAGGTCTGGTCCCTGTGCCATTAATTGATGCTGCAGCCTTTAAGTCATTCACCCCGGGCTTACATCTGTGGCCCACGTTACCTGATGGTACAGAAATTGAAAGGACTTCTAGACTGCCATCCAGATATGGTGCTTCGGAATTACTTCTTGGATTAAATGTTGATGACAAGAATGCTAACTTAGAGGAAGCAAAAGTCAATGCAATTGTTGGACGAACACAACAGCAATTCCTTGCTCGTGTTGGGGCTTTAGAAATGGAAGAAAAGACTATGCCTCATTCTGAATGCTCAAATGATCTAAGGTTTACACTTTTACCATGGATGGATGGTGTTGCTCGTTTAGTACTGATACTAGAACTGGAAGATAAGTCTGCAATAATTAAGGCTGCAGAGTCAATTGCTACTGCATGTATCAATGAACATATGCGTATTGCATTCAGGGAAGCTGGAGCAATTAAGCATTTAGTAAGGCTTTTAAATTGCGATGATAATGCAGTCCAGTTGGCAGCTACACAAGCTTTGGAAAGGCTGTCCGTTAGGTAATCTCAAATCATCAAAATATAGTTCACAGTTTTATAATTGCAGTATTAAATTTGTATTCTTGATACTGAGCTGAACTTCCACTTCTTTTTCAAAATATAAATCTGCTCATTGCTATTTAAAATTAGAGGATATTTTGGAAACTTATTGCCAAAAAGGCTTTAAAGACTATCTTCCACTGTAAATGAAGAAATTCAGGATGTGATTTTTGTAGTGAAAAGTATCATTCTATTATAGATTGAAAATGTGTAGTCAAATATTGAATTTTAGTGTATAAGAAGGTATCACCTAGAAGGTGAAAGATAGACCATGGTAAATATGTATTTTCTGACATAGCATATAAGAAAATATATATGAAAAAGAAGAAAATAGAGGAAAGCTTAATGTTAAATCATACTGATAATGTTTTGGAAAAAGAGAAAAACATGACTTTGAGTGGGATAAGACTTGGTTGTTATAATTATTATGAATTGTTTAAATAGTTGAAGATTGTGTGATCATACATTTTAAATTGTAATCATTACCTTGTGATTTTCTTGATGCAGCAATATTGTTTGCCGGGTTATTGAAGCTGAGGGGGTTTTAGGTCCTTTAGTTAGTATTTTGAAATGCTCAGAGATAGCTGGAACTATTGTGGAAAAGGTATTATTATTTCTTGTGTGTTAATTTTGGCAATGTTCTGGAATATAAGGATAAAAACTGATCAAGGTTTTGCTGATGGTACGATGTTCCTCTACAGTCTTTGAACATACTTGCTCGGATATTGGACCCCAGTAAAGAGATGCAATTAAAGGTTTGTATTGCACATCTTGTAGAAAATTTTGACCTGAGTTTTTTTCTATTGATTGTCAAGTACATTGATTCTTTTCAGTCTTATGATGGACCAGCTAATGAATCTGAAAAGGCATTTGGTGGAGCAAAAGGTGACTGTGTTTCAACCGGGTTTAGTAGCACTGAACAAACGGTATCACAAACATACACAAGGTTAGCTAAAGGGGCATGAACCAGACTTCCTTGAAGGGTCCTGGATTTGTCGAAGTTCAATTATCGAGTTCCAATATTGATTTTCATATTGTTTGATCAATCAACAGGTCATAAGTGCTCTACACATAGCTAGTTTGCATTGATTTTTTATTTGGTAAACCTTTCAGGAATGATATACTGGATTCTGTTTTCATTGCGCACCTGGTTGAGATTCTGAAGTCCTTTCCTCCCAGTTTACAGGAAAAAGCTGCTACTGTGCTTGAGTTTGTGGCATTGACTGACCCAACTCTTGCCCCAATTATATCTTTGGATATTGAATCTGGTCTCAATTCTGCTTTTCAGCAAAAAATTTTGAAAATTTCAGGTAAACAATTTCTGCTCTGTAACACGTGCTGTTATAAGTACATATTATTTTCATCTGTTTGGCATGCTTTTCCTTTTTTTATGTGGACGTTATATCAAAATGGCCAAACATCATTATTTCTGTTTCAATATATATGTGGTTTTTGAGAGATGTGAAGGCAGAGGTAAGAGATGCAATTGTTAAATGAGATTGGGCGGTGGCGACACGACAACACAGTGGAACAATGACAAATGTGACGCAAACAACGCAGTGGCATGGACATCGGTACAGATGCAATTCAAGACCATGAGAGAGTCGTATGAGTTGAGAGGAGAGACCATGACTGGATCGTCTTGTGGTGGTGAAGTGAGACCGTGAGAGAGGGCAGCACAGCCGACCATGCGTGTGTGACAGAGTGAGCACTGAGCAGCATGTGTGTGTGAGGTCAAACTGAGTTTAAGAGTGTTTCAGTGTTTCGATAATTGGCTTTGGGTTTAGGAGTTTTTCATTTTCGAATCCTAGAGGTTGAAGTGGTGAACAAGAATAATAAAATATTAGAATAGAATAACATGAATTTATGTTATTCTATTCTAATATTCTATTATTTGATCAGCCTCTAGGGTTTGAAAATTAGAAACTCGTAAAGCCAATTAGCCAAACACCGAAATACTCTTATACCCAGTCAGACCTCACGCATGCATGCTGCTCTGTGTTCTCTCTGTCACACACACTGTTGTACGCTAGCTGCGCTGCCCTCTCTCGCGGTTTCACCTGAACACCACGAGACGATCCAGTCATGGTCTCTCCTCTCCTCTCTCCACTCTCTTGGTCTCGAACTGTGTCTGCACTAGTGTTCGCGCCGCCGCATTGTTTGCGTCGCAGTTGTCACCATTCCACTGGGCTGCCGCCCCATCTCAGTAGTCGTATGTGTCACAGACTCGCAGTTATTCAACTAGTGAATTACTGGTGACATTTGCCATTGTTTATTGTTAACTTTTCTTTTACATGCAACCATTTTTATTTTCTTGATTCATATTTTTTCTTCTAGCTCAAATCCTATTGTTAAATACAAACTACCTTCAATGAATTAGTGAAAAAGAGACCTTATTGATATTTTTCTTTATTTGGAAGTTTATTTGTATGGGTTTAGGAAGTCTAAGGTCATTCTGTTTTGTTGTTTCTATTCAGTTGACTCTCTCACGGTTCCCTGTTCTCTCTTATAGATTGTTCTGCACTTTCATTTTATTGTAGTATACTCTCTCTGGTCTTTCATGATTGCATCTCTATTCTCTATTGCCAACATATTAATGCACAAAATAAAATGCATACTTTGTTGTCTTGTTCCTATAAAGGTCTTGTACTAGTTTTTGTATATATATATGGGGTCTATCACCAATTGGGGTTGGGTTTTGGCTTAAGTGACTAGTCTCCTACAATGACATGGTAAATCCAGGTTTAAATCCCCATTAGGAGAGGTGGCTACATTTAGTACCCACTGTATTTTGAACAAAATAGTCTCCAAAGGAGAATAACGGTGGGAAACCAAAAAAGTATATGGTCTATCATAGTCTAATCTTATATGATGAAATAAATAGTCGTTTTAGATCCTCACCTACTGGGATGATTGCCATGAAATTTTGTCATTAACAGATGAGACTAGAGAATGATGTGTTTATTCCATGATAAAATACCATATTTTATAAATTATACAATGCTGAAAATCAATCTCATAAATTTGAAGACTAGAATCAGTCTATCTAAAAGGAAAGACAGGATATTTTATTTTCCCTAATTACATAAGTGAAACCTTAGTTGTACCAATTATATGTATATCCACTATATTTCCTCACTCCCCGTCAACATGGTGTGCATATATCGTATGCATTCAGCTTGACATACATGTTATTCTAGGTCCATGCAAATATATAATGTTAATATCTAATACTAATTATTTATCAGAAACCTTCCATGTAGATCAAAATATTTCTCATAATTTGTTATGTCTATGCAGCGGACATGGAATCTGACGTAGAAGATCAGTTTTCCGAAGCATATGCAATTGAATTTGAAGAAGCTGGTTTTGCAATATCTGCAGCATCCCGATTATTGACAAGGCTACTCGATTGTGAGCAATTCTGCCACAAAATAAACTCCTTGCAGTTCATTGATTTGCTTCGCGGAATCCTCAGGTCCAGCATTCCCCTTCACAATAAAGAGTGGGTAGCTGCTTGCCTAGTTAAACTAAGTTCTCTCTCTGGTTCCATTGCGAGCCTCTATCCAATCAATGTGGAAATTACACTCTACGAGACAATTCCAAGACTTCTGGAACAGATCAGAACTTCGTTCTCCCCAGAAGCACAGGAAACTGCTGTTGTTGAACTTAACAGAATAATATCTGAAGGAGTGGTAGATTCCACAGAAGCTATTATTTCTGATGAAGCAATATATTCATTGGTGAATTTGATAGAAGAAGGTAGTGATAGGGCTGTTGAAGCAAGCTTGGCAATACTGTATAATCTGAGTATGGACAGTGAGAACCATTCAGCACTTGTGGCTGCTGGAGCAGTGCAGGTCTTAAAAAGAATTGTTCTAGCTAATAGAACACACTGGGAACGAGCTCTTCTTTTACTCAGGACTTTGCAACCGTGATGAGTTCAAGGGTGTAAATCTTGAAACAGTTTCCTCGTTGTATAATGCACTTTTTTTTTGGTACAATTGTATAATCTACTTAATTTATGTGTAAAAGAAAATCTTTACCCTTGTAAGTTATTTTATAATGCAATACACAAAAGTCTATAATCAATATTCTATCCAAACAAGTTCCCTTTCAAATATCAATTTCAATTTCAAGTATCAAATTTAAGACCTGATACTTAATATCAATTTCAGTTCCCTTTCAAATATTCTATCAACAAGTTATATTAGCATGTATCATTTGAAATTTTCCCCCAAAAAAATGAATTCTCTTGTTGGACTGTTTTGTCCAAATTCTTGCGTCTATTTCGATATATATCGTGTTAGGTAAAATGGTAAAAGTTTGAAATTTTTTAAAAGATTATAATTATTAAAACTAATCATTTAGTATAATGTATGATAAAATTATTTGTAGATAAATTTTTAAAAAAATAAAGTTAAGATGTAATTTTCGTCTTCCTATTTTTCTTTTTTTTTTTTTAAATTTGTGCTTTTAGTTTCTTATTTTTTAATTGAGATATTTTATCCTTTAGTTTTAAAAAGTTCATGATTTTAATTTCTTATTTTTTAATTAAGATATTTCATCTCCTACTTTTAAAAAATCCACATTTTTATTCTTTTTGGCCAATTTCAAAGGTTGATCTATATACTTTGTAAACATTAACTTATATATGTTTGTTTATCATTCACATAATAGATATATTTTTTAAATTATTTAATTGCTAACAAGCTTAATTTATTTAAAAAAGAATTAAAAAGTACATCGTCAACAAATTTGAGATTGACAAGGAATTTTGGGGATTTTAAAAAATAGGAGAAAGAAAATTACATCTTAGTCAAATAAACTAATGAGGTTATGCTCTATATTCATTTTTCATAATTATCGTAATTAGATTCTTTAACTTTCTAATGAGACTTCGAGATATTTCCACAAACTTCAATTTTTTAGGTCAATTATGAGACTAAATGATCTATATATTAATATTATAAATAATCTTTTACATTTTTATCTAATAAAAAATTAACAAGTATAATAAATATATCAATTTTTATAATAATATTTTTTATGACATTTTAAAATAATACTTTAAAAAACATGTAAACTATTGATTCTTATTTGGAGATTATGTAAAATTTAACTATGTACAGAAAATAAACTCTTTACATTTTCAGATCAGGCCTTATTTCTTTACTTGTAAGAGTTTATTAAAAAGTTTCTCCACAAATAACTTTGATATACTTTAATTAAATTCATATAAATAAAGGGGAAAAAAAGTGTTGGGAGTTATTCGAATTTTGATAGTGGCCAGGTCTTATCCGTTTAGAGTAAACATTTATTATCAGCAAAAACACGGAGACCCGTCGCCATGTTTTGCTTATCTAACCTTTCTACTACAACCAAACTTATTGTGGCTAATTCCATAATTCCACAGTTCCACAGAACAAAGATTCTGAGCAAAGAAAACCTCCAATTCCAGTTCCAGCCACAAAACCCTTACCCCGCAGAAATAGGGTCCGGAATGGAGCCCCAAAGCCCTCCGTAATGCAAATGGAACGCATTGTTGGCGCTGGAAGCTTCAGAGACACCGAACCCCCTCCTCTCCGGTGCGTACCCTTCATCTTCATTATATTTAGGGTGCGTTTGATTTAAAGGAAAAATATAACCTAAATGAAAATGAAAGAGAAATAACTTAAAAAAGAAGAAATAGAATAGAAATAAATTGATATGTTATGTTGATTTTTAAGAGAAATAAATAAGAAATAATATTATAAATTTGTTCAATAGGAATAAAATTGGAAATTTGTTGCTCCGACAGCACCTAATATAAATTAATTCTTTTGTGAATATGTTATAACAAACAAAACTGATG
This sequence comes from Glycine max, assembly GCF_000004515.6. Lineage (NCBI taxonomy): Eukaryota > Viridiplantae > Streptophyta > Magnoliopsida > Fabales > Fabaceae > Glycine > Glycine max. Next base: position 29,871,256 of record NC_038245.2, read on the forward strand.
TATCTTTGTCTAAGTCATAAATTTTTTTCTTATCTTCAATCAAATCTCATCTTTAATTATCTCTTTTTATTTGCAAGACTCAAAATCAATATAATATTTAAAAGAACTCAATTCATTTTCACTTGGAAGACTTGTGGGTCATATATTTAAAGTTTATTTTAGAAAATAAATGTGTGTAGTCTTTAAACTTTTAGTCAAATTTGATTTTGGTATGCATACTTTAAAAATTACAAATTTAGTGTTTCAACTTTAAAAAAATATGTTAATTTTGACTATAGAAAAATATCATTAAATATTTAAGATTTAAATATGTTTTCATATCCTAAAATACATCTTTTTCATATTATTACTTAAATATTTTATTTTGTTTTTGGTACGGGTAATATTTTTATGGTTGCTATTATTAAGTGATGATGTAAGTGACAAAGTGTGTCACACCATCAATGTCATGTCACTACCCTGACATCCTATTTTCCATGTCATTAGCCTCTTTGCTTCTCACACTACACGGAAATACACTTTGAGTCCACTTGACTGACTGTAACAAAACAAGACTGATTGTAACAAAACAAAATTGACTCTAAATTGTTGAACCTGCAACAGTTGACACTGAAGTATGGATTAAAAACAAACATAAAAATATTACCACTACTAAAAGCAAAAAAAAAAATTATATAATAATTCAAAAATAAGGTATTTTGTAGGTATGAAAAGCATATTTAAGTTAATATTTAAATATTAAATTAAAATGTAACAAATGACTAAATTTACATATTTTTAAAAATTAAATAACTGAATTTATGAATTTAAAAGTATGAGAATCAAAATCTAATTTGACTGAAACTCTAGGGAATATATATATATATATATATATATATATATATATATATATAATTTTAATGTTGGTTTTGATGGATAATAATGAAAAGGGATTCAGACATGGGGAAGACATTGATGGATTTGTTCTTGGGGCAAGCCATGGAAGGGGAGGTGCAGAAGAAGACGAGGGAGACAGGAGAGTGGCTCTCCGCACTCCACCAATGCTGAGCCTAGAATTACCTCTTCGAGTAAGTAGTAGTACTGCTGATTGTTATTTTCTGAGTTCCAATTAATTTGTCTTTTTATGTAATGCCTTACATCTTTTGTAGTAGGATTTTGAAGGAAAAGAAAGGATACGTTGAGGTTTTTATTAATTTATTTTCTGTTATTTATTAAGTTTTTAAAATTAAAATAAAATATTATAATAAATTTAATGTCTTCATTATTTACCTTTTTATGAAAATTACGAGTTTACTTTATATGCATTAATAATGTAAAAAAATTATCTTATAGGACAATTTGTAATTAGTGTCAATGTATAAATTATTTATTCAAATATAATTTTCTTAATTTTAGAATAAAAAAATATTCTCTGGTCACATTCAGTTCGAAATTTCACTCTCAAAAGTATTTTTTGAAAATAATGTTAATTATGCCAATTATTAAACATTCTTTACCGGAGGGAGGGGAAGATTCATGACTCCATTATTAGGAGAATAAGTTTTGAACATGTTAAAATTAGGCTAAAATAAGGTATTGAAGGCTTATTTATGTAGCTCACACTTTCATTTGCGGTTGATCTTTGAATTCCATTGTTTTTAAGACTTACGTCATAATTTCTTGTTTCGTTTTAGTCATTTTCAAATAATGTTAATCTGGCCCATTTTTTAATAATTTTTTTCTTTTTTTAATTTAAATTGATGCAGGAAAAGGAATTTTAATGTTTATGTTTCAATGGATTCTACCAATTTGGGCTTTTACTCCTAGTAGTGGGTTATGCTTTCTGCACCGAATTATTTTTCTACATCCATCAATTAAAGTGAATTTGGTCAAATTACCCTTCACTTAAAATTAAAATACACTCATCCCCACTCATCCCCTCCCTCATGTAGCAATCTTCTGTTGCACCACTGCGAGTGTCTATCCTCTGATCATCTTTATTATTCTATGGATCATTTTGTTGGTGGTGTCGCCTCCTGTTTTGTAGACGTCATTGTGGGTATCCTTATTTCTCCAACTGTATAAAGTTTAAATTTTACTGTGTTAAATCCATGTAAATCCATGTAGATTGCCAATTGCCAATCTGTATAGATTATACAAATTGTGAATTTGTGTGATCATACATATTGATGGATCATACAAATTACTAATTTATATTTTTGTTTATTTTTAATTATTCTATTATTTAATAAATTATTGGTTTAATTAATTTGTTTATTTAAAAATTAATGTTTAATTTTTGTTGTTATTTATTTATTTTATAAATAATTATTGTTATTTATTTTAAACATTTATTTATTTGATTAACTATATTTGTTTATTTTGGATAATTTTTTTATTTAGTAAATAATTTATTTAAGAATTTTTTTTATTTAAAAATCATTGTATAATTTTTTTATTTAATTATTTTATAAATAACTATTTTAATTCATTTTTATATTTAAAATAGTTATTTATAAAAAATTTAAATAAAAAAATTCGAAATTTTTATAATGTATATATTTTACAATTTAGTTAAATAAGAAAATGTAATATTGTATATGAAAAATGTTTTTTATTTGTATACTTGTATAAATATTATTACATTAATAATATTAAATATTTATATAAATAGTGTTTGAAAGTATAAAAAATATAAAATGAATTTCTTCATTTATTTATAAATATTTAAAAGTATTAAAATAGTTATTTATAAAATAATGAAGTAGTCATTTATTAGAAATAAAAATAAAATTGTACTTTGATTTTGATCATATAATTTAGTTTTCTAGAAGTAGTAATGTGAAGTATAAAAATTTAAAAAATGAATTTCTACATTGATTTATTAATATATAAAAGTATTAAAATAATTACTTAAAAAATAATTAAATATTTATTTATGAATTATTAAATAGTAATTTATAAAATATTTTAAATTAAATTCTTGTTTGATTTTGATGATATATTTTGTTATGAAATATGAAATTCAACTATTATTTCAACGATGATATTAGTTATTATTATTATTTAAATTTTGTAAATTATGGTTAGAACAAGAGGATTGTGTTGGACTTTAGGTAGAGTTTTAGGAAGAATCTAAGGTAGATAGGTTAGTAGTGATGCAGAAGAAGCCTTTCAGTGTCAAGGTTGAAAACATCGACACATAGAGAATGAGAACCTGTTGTTGTTGTTGTAGTGGATGTTGAGAATGTGGATAATCTTGTTGACGAGGTTCATGAAAAGCCTCACCATCCAGATACAAATCATGTAGGTACTGATATAGAGAGTTTTCCAAGCGGGCTTGAAGATACATCAGTGTTGACAGATTATGGTTATCATGTGGCTGCTAGAGTTTGGGTAGGAGGAATAATTATTTGTTTAATTGTATCATATTTAAATAATTATTTATCATTTTAATTTACCTAATTAATTTTAATTATTTGTAGGAATATACTGAGTTGAGTTTGACCTCTCATGGGAGGAAGGTAGAGAAATTTGGAATGCAAAATGTCATTACAGGCAACAAACACCTACAAAAATGATAATACATGTTTAGTCTTCAACGAACATTCATTTGCTTACTTTAACAAAATATAAAATCATATAAATACCTAAGAAGTATTAAAGACATAAGAACAATCAATATTTTCAAATACATCAAGTTCCTCTCCATTGTCTTCATTCATATTAACTTCTTCACATATTATGTTGTCATATATGCACTTATCTTCGTTCATCTTAACAAAACATTAAAAAAACTTCAATAACAAACTAACAACACCTAAAAACACCATACAGAGTTCTAATTATTTACAAATTTATTTATTTATTCTAAAAAACTTTCATGTTAAAATTTATTTTAAAATCTTCAACACTAGATAGGTATGTCAATATATCAATAAATATGTTTTTTAATATTTACTATCACACAATTTTATTATTTTTTAGTGCATATACTAATATATTATATTGAAATTGATAAGCATATATATGAAAATTTATTTCTAAATTTTCATATTTTATATACTTGCATAAACTACTTAATCTAATAAAATTTACACAATTATATTAAAAAAATATAACTAAATTTATAAAAAAACATTAAAAAAATTATTTAATTTATTTAATTTTTTTTAGGTTATACGGATTGACAATCCATAAGAACCATATGGATTGACAATCCGTAAGTTTTATACAGATTGATAATCTATAAGAACCATATGGATAACATAAGGATTGACAATCCATAAGAATCTTATCAATCCGTATGAAACTTATAGATTGCTAATCCGTATAAAATTTATGAATTGTCAATCCGTAAGTTTTATACAGATTATCTATCTGTAGGTTTAATACGACACAAATCCTTCAACTTGTAGATGGAAAAAACTTACCTCCTCCGTTGTTGTACCATAACACCCCCATGATGACTGCCACGAACTGCGAATGAACCATGACGACAATGCACCTCCACCAAACCAACAACAACAACGAAATAAGAGCTCACCCAAAACGGAGAATGGTGTATGAAAAAAAAAATACAGAACAAACCAAAGAAGAAGAAATAAACATGGGTAAGGTTGGAATTTTAAAATTTGTGTTGGGTGTAGAAGAATTTCTGTTGGGTTCAGGAAAAAAATCCCTAGCAGCTTTTGGAGCCATCAAGTTGCCATTTAGCAACCCTTTTCTTGATGATATGCTCATGTGAGCATAGGTCAATCATGAACCCCCTTTTCTTGATGATATGTTGCTCATTTGAGCTATCCGTGTATATTTATAAAAAAGATTACATACTAATTTACATTGTCATTTAATCACAACTCATCATTTAAGATAAATTTATTGACTTTTACAAAATTATTTTCAAAGTCATGCGAATGTTGATTTTTTATTGAACGGCCGTGTAAAATTATTTTACATCCTCCATGCATCACCATTAAACTCATTTATATTTAATAATAGGCTTAATTGCAAATTTAGTCTCGTTATTTGTCTTAGCTCACGAATTTGGTTCTCTTGTAATTTAATTCACCAATTGACGATCAACATTTGCATTTAACAATCAACGTCCAATTTCGGGACTAGGGATTAAAATAACGGAATTGCAAAAAAAATGAAAGACTCAATTGGTGAATTAAACTACAGGAGGATCAACTTCATGAACTAAGACAAATAGGGAGACTAAATTTACAATTTAAGCCTAAATAATATAACCTTCTCATGAGTTCTTGTCTTTTTATTTTAGGTCCATACACTCTGATATGGTCCAAAAGCCAAAATTTAACATGCCCGGCTTCAATTACCTCAACATTGTATAGATTTATTTTCCCTTTCTTGTGATAACTCTGTATAGGGGTTTCATTTCTCTACAAACACATGTAGATTTCCATACAACTATGTACTTGGTATTGATCATATAATTTTTTTTTATTTGAGTTAGACGCGTATCGTGGTATGATTTGATTCAAACAAATAACGTGTTTTTGAAACTTTTAGAATTAAAGAACCAACTGTGAGTTCATTTCTATCAAACTACCAGTATTTAACTTTTACTTGAATTAAGATTTTGAGTCAAAATCTTAATTTGATATTTTAATTAAGATCTTGACGCGTTTAATGAATTATCTCAATTCAATTTTCTAAATTTGTGTATAAAACATCTGTTTATTTTGAAACGTATATGGCTTTATACGTTTGAACAAGTACGGAAATTTGTGTATAAAACATCTGATTTCAATCTCAATCTAGAACGTAAATTGAATCTTGAGGTTTAAGTCAAGAGGTTGATGTTGTCATTGTCGTACTATTGCAGCTAGCGGCACAACGAGATTATGATAATGATATTTTGCATGGTTTCTCATTGTGAAATTATCTTATATTCAATGTTGTTGAAGATAGTATGCAAGAACTCAAACTGATTTGCTTTGTTTCTCTGCCTTTTCTCAAATGGACATCGCTTCTACTTTTTCTTTAGTAAAATTGAACACTTGTGGCTAAAGTGTAAAAATCTTGTCCCTAGTTGCAAGAATGTTGCGAAAAGGGTGAGTTTGCACTCAGACATGAAAATGAAGAATTTCAGTACTGAAACGAAGGGGGCATGGCACAAATCTATTCCCCAGATCCAGTTCTTTGCAAGGCCGTGCACTCCCAATATTTTGGAAGTCTTACTACTGAAAGGGCCGTGGTCGTGAGAGTGAAGGGTAAATTTGGAAGAGACCAACTTAAATTAACAATATTTTTAAGGTTTAAATATGTTTAAGGTCATGATTAAATTTTATTTTCAGTCCCTAATACTATTTTGAGTTTTCGATATATTAAAACTTTTGTTTGAAAACCTTGACGTGTCACCTTAAAAATTGATCTTCTCAACACTTTTAATGATTGACATGGTGTTACCTCATTACTTAGTTGACAACAGAGATTCAAAATAAAAGTTTTAATATATCAATGACTCACAATAATAAAAAATTATTCGAGATCCAAAATAAAATTTGGTCATTTATCATGAATCTCAAAATGTGACATATGTCACCCTTTGAGTCAATAGGAAGATTACTCGGCTTCTTGTTTTCGGAGGATATAGAAATTCAAAATCCTATGAATTTTAAAAAATTGAGTATGAATGTTATGACTTTTTTAAGAGAATTTTATAATATAAATTTTAATAAATTTATATGATAAGAATTTAAAATATTTGAAAGCACTTCATGATCTTTTAGATCAATGAAAAATGATAGGATTGAAATAGCTAATTGATTATAGCTTCTTGTTCTCCTATAGCCCTTCATGAATTAACATCTTCTTGTTCTTGCTCTTGAATTTGAGCAATAGGTTCAAAATTATATTCATTAAAATCATCATAAAAAAACAATCCAGACAAATTTATATTTTTGAATACTAGGTGACTTTTTATAAGTTGCATAAATTGTATATCCGACTCGAACATAATTGTCTTCGGTGGAGGATACGTGTGGTCTATACAAAAAATACTTTAATTGAATATTGCCGAATTTTGTTGTCCTCCTTAAAAAAAAAATTCTAATAGTTTTGATTGAATATCAGAAGACATTTTTCATATCATTTAAATGTCTTGATTGAATACCACAAAATTATTTTAATAAAAAATATTTATAAATTCTTAAAAATCTTTATCCAATACACCTATTTTTTTTTATAATTAATCCTTTGTTTTTATAAATGCTAAACTTCATCTATGATTCATTAGAATGTTGCCTTCAAAGTTTTAAAAGCCTTAATTTCACCATCATGTTCCCAAGTTTGAAAGGATGTTTAATTGTGGAGTTCTAATGTGATATGTGCATTAGTGTTGGTATGATCGCACCTAAAAAGTATTGTACAATCAATTACTATATTCCTTCTTGGCAGACTAAATTTCAACTCCGAATGAGCCATGGAACCACAATACATCAACGTAAACTTCGTTTCGACTTTGTCGATACAAATTGGAATTTTATTATAAATCTATTTGATTATATATCTTGGTCGGTTATGAACATATAATAGCCTTTTATTGTTGTTGTTGGATGTTGATCACTGTTGGCAAGTGTACTGATTCACACAAGTAGTATAAAACAGTAAGATCGAGTATCATATCCTCAGGGAATTTGTTTCACCTAGACCATGTAAATTCAGTATGTAAACACTTATAAGGATTAAAACAAGGCAAATGTTGAGTTCTATACTATAAAACCTAATTCAACACAAGCAGAATATCTAAAACTATAAAAGGTGGAAACTATCAAGTTAAAAGCGTTGGAGAGCGTCCTACTGAATTTCTCTTGATGTATAAAATGTAGTTTTCTCTATTTAATGTTATCCTAGTGTTCTTATACTGAGAAACTACTCAAACCATGATTCCTCACATGAATGAGCCTAACTCTCTTTAGACTTTGTCCTTGACCCCTCAACAAACTTGTTCTAAAAGAGTTGAACTAAGCCTGCAGTATAAAATGGACTAGATCATTGCACTCCATTCCTAGACATACAGATTTCTAGCTTGCTCTATCAAGTTCTAAGGTTTTAAAGCATTTTCCAATACTAAAAAGCCTAACTACACGTACAAATAGGTGATCAAGCCACAAGCATGAAAAATAAGCATAGATAGAAGCAATGAACACAAAAAAATAACATTAAATAGATAGTGAGAATATTACATCAAGATTGTTCTGTAGAACTCCCCAACAAAGAGGCTTAGCCTTCCATTACAAGCAAAGCTTCAAAACTACAAGAAGTAAACTATTTTTGGTGAAAGAAATTGGAAGAAGATGATGGAGGATGTCTCCTCTAGCCTCTAAACCCTAAATCTCTCTATTTTCCTGAACTAAGCTCTCTCTGTTGCTCAAAACTCTTCTCCTTTGAAACCCCACCAACCTCAGTGTTTTAAAGGCTCTTGGACTCTTCAGCTTTTGAAGGCTCGCTATGCGAGAGTTAGTGAATTTTCGCTTAGCGAGAGTGGGCACGCTGAGCGCGAGAAGAGACAACGTCCTCGCTGGGCTGGCTAGCTACGCGCTGGGTGTGCAGATCTCTGGCTTATCCTTTTCTAGGGTTTCCCATCCGCTAAGTGAGTTGGATGCCTCGCTAAGCAGATGCATCGCGTTGAGCGGATCTGCCTCACTAAGCGAGTCATCAGTTGCTTTAACCTTCTCTTCTTTGGCCTAAAACTGAGTTGGATTCAACATTAGGTCACAAAATTGAAGTTTCTAAACTATAAACTCACACAATAAAGAAAATATGTACAATTCCTACAAAAAGAACCATAAATTGGAGGCACAACGTTATTTCCTTGTAACTATTCAATACCAAACTAACTCATGAATATCAACTAACAAACTCCCCCAAATTTATAGTTTTGCTTGTCCTCAAGCAAAGGAATAACAATTTACTTGTCCTCAAGTGACTGAAATCAACAATGGTTAGCCAAAATCGTGTTTGTTTCAAAAGTTTCAATCACATGAACTGAGACAACTAGCAATATTTCAACCAACAAAATTTCACAAAGATATGTAGTATTTCAAAGATATGAACATGTCCATTAAGCAGCACAAATGAAATAAGCTAGCAAGCATGACAGGTATCAAGGAAGGTTAATCAAGCTTAATCCTCACGGCCACTATTTCTCTCACAAGAACAAGTGTTTAAGGTAATTCTTCAAATTAACAACCAACACAAGTCTCAACTTTTGCACTTCATCTCATTCCATACAATCACAAATATACAAAATGAATCCGAAGGACTTTCTTGCCTTGTAATGAGGCAGGGCTACAAACAATTCATGGTTTTTCTAGGATATAAAACTTAGGTTCTAGGAGACCATTCATCCTTAGATCACCTTTTTCTTTAATTCCCAGCTTTTATTGATATGCCACAAGTATAATCGACATTAAGCTCAAGCAACAACACATAAAACTTCAATTATTTCTGAAATTTTCATCTTTTTTATTTATTTTTATTTTAGCAGTTTATGATTACTGCTACTTTATATAGTTTTCTGTGGCTGTTGCTTTCCTTCCTGCAATTAAAATCACCCAAACACACTTCCCCAAATTTGGGACAAATTTGTCTTAAACCATAATGCTCTCTTGTAACCTAAGGGAAGGTAGATGGAGATTATAATTTCAATCTGGCTTAGGGTTCAAACTCATTCAATCATATGCAGCTCAAAATGGGTGTAAGGGTTCAATCATTCATGAACAAGGTAAGGCTATTTCGCTAAGTGGCTAAATCAATCAATCATGGCCTTCATCATTTTCAAATCATGCATTCATTCAATATTCATATATTCATGAAAAAATCGGTACTTGATGCTAGTCATTCTCTCACAATTTAGATTCACACATCTCACTGAGTTATAGCCAATGATTACCTTCACTATTTACCTATCAAACAGACTAACATTTTCACTCACACCCCTAATTTCATGTTCTTTCTCTTTTAACTACCGCATACTCATTCAAGGCATATGATCTAGTATCACAAGTCACTCAATTCACGCAATCAATCCAATTCAAACCAAATCAACAAACACCAGAAATTAAAACCAAAACATACTTCAAAAACCACTATGCATAGTTTAAAAAAAATCATAAACTGTTCAAAAATATGTAAAATTATGCTAAGTAAATAAATGAAACTAAAGCTAAAACTGAAACAAAAAATTGTATCTAAATAGCAGAAAATAAACAAAATCCTGTCTTCACTCCTCTTAAGCCGGTGCTGGGTCATCCCGAGGTGATGTGGGAGCATCCTGAGGTACGTAGGTGTGGTGTCCTATGCTGTCATGGGCCAAAGGTCCCAGGTGCCCTGCGCTGTTGTGATATCTACTACATAATCTGTGTCAGCAGTGCCATCTCCCTCATCTGCGACCTCCATAGGTGTGGCAGTTGGGGTGTCCTCAAGCGTTTCCTCAGGTGTGTCCTCTAGCTCTGGCTACGGCTCCTTGGCTGTAGGAGCCTCACCTCCCCCCGAAGGAGAAGGCTGGACTCCTAGCCAGGCCACCTGGGCCATAAAAGCATCCATGCTAATAATGGGCCGATGCTGAGCCAAATCATGAATGCTCTACACCACCAGGCATAAGCCGTGGTGGAGGCTCTGCAACATTCACACTAGGACGTTCGGGGTTTACACGGAAGGGCCAGAGGGTGCTTTGGGTACTGGAGGAGCTGGGGCTGGAGCAGGGGCAGGTGCAAGTGCAGGTGTTAGAGTGGGAGCAGGAGTAGAGGTGGAAACATTTGAAGGTCCCCGAGCCTTAGCCTTGCGGGACCCCGAAAAGGTCATGTCAGATCATCTGGGTTCCAGCAGTTCTTCTGGATATATGCCAAGTTAATGGCGGGGCTTAGAGACTCGAAGGTGAGAGAGTCTGGGACCACTCCTCTAGCGATACATAAAGCCGTGATGAGCGCAAGGAATCCAAGCCGAAAGGAGTTGAATTGGGCCATCTGTGATATCTGACCAGAAATGATGGAGCCCACGTCCATGTCCATCTTCATCACCAATCCATATACCAACCTCGCCCTGTCCATATTTAGATCGAACGTGTGAGAAGAGGGGGTGAGGTTGGAGTAAGATAAGACACTTCAGGTCTGAGCCAGTGTCGTGAGATCCTTCCTCAGGAGCTTCTCGGGGGCTCCCTCAACGTTAAGAACAAATCCCCGCCCTGGAATGCATAGTATGGCGGCTAGCTCATGAGGATTTGGGTGAGTGTGACAGAACCTAGAGTATGTGGAGTACTACTCCCCTGGCTCCAAAACCACAGGGGTCTCCAGAACTCATTAAGAGTCGCAGCATCAAATTTAATCAATTTTCCCCGTAATCTGCACTGCCTTGGGGACTTATCCTTTGGATCATATAAGTTTGCGTAGAATTCCTTGAACAAGGCCACATCAATGTGGTTATCCGACTGCCTGGTCAAGGCCCTGTGCCATCTGCGTCTCTCGAGCTCCTGATGGAACTCTTCATACTATGTCACATAAAGCTCAACATTCCTCTTGGGGAGGATGTTTCTGGTGTGCACGTTTTGTTCAAATCGTTCCCACACGACCTTAAAAATGAACCTAGTGGTATCGTAGGGCTCCTGAGGTCGGGAGGTGGACGCTCTTCTTTTTCTGGAGGCCATCTGCATCAAAACAAGCAAAAGAAAAGAAGTGAGACAGGTTTTGTTGAAAACTAATAACAGAAAAACAAAATCGGAAAAAGAGTTGGGCGCTTAGCGAGACAGACTCGCTTTGCGCGCCTTCAGAAAATAACAGGATGCGCTTAGCGTGACAACAAAAAATAAAGACTCTGGCTAAGGGAGACACCTTTGCTTAGCTGAAATACCACAATGGCTAAGCGAGCATGGCTCGCTAAGCCTTATTCTCCAATAGAGAGCTAATTGCGCTTAGCGAGCATGGCTCGCTTAGCACGACACACTAAACAAGCTTAACGCCAGTAAGAGCTTACCAGGATTGACCACTGTAACATTAATGGCTTAGCGAGACAGGCTTGCTAAGCCCTATTCTAAAACAGAGAAGAAATTGCAACAAAAATATGAAAAACTAAATTGCCTTGGGCTTAGCGTGACAAACTCGCTTAGCCCAAGCTTATTCACCACAGAGGCATATTGGCTTAGCGAGCGTGGCTCGTTTAGCCGCAACCAGAATACTAAAAGCCTCTGATACACAGACCTAACTAAGCTTACTCGCTAAGCGCGACACGCCGGCTTAGTGAGTTCATACGAACTCAGAAATTAAAAACTTGAAATTTAAATGCTCGCTAAGTCGTAGTGCAATGGCTTAGCGAGTTCATACAAATATGCATAAATTTAAATAGGAATGATGAACTCGCTTAGCGGGATAGGGCCCGCTTAACGTGTTCATCAGAAAACCCAGAAATTCATCCAAAACGGATGAACTCACTTCGCGAGTGCATCAGATTTCTAGAAAATTGGGGCTTCGAAGCCTCAACTCCCTAGCCACTTTTCAAGCATAGGAAGCCTGAGGTTCAACCCTACAATTAACCTAAATTACATACTAAACAAAAACCCTAACATGCTAACTAAACAACTAATTTCAAAGCCAAAACAACATCAACAAAACCAAATCACAGAGAAACTAGCATGGCTTCTACCCTAGGGTTAAAAAAAATATTCAAAAATGACAAGAGATTAAAGAACTTACTTGGATTGCAGAGAAATTGAAGTGAATGTGAGGCAAGGAGCAGAGAAACAAGAAAAGCATAATGCAATAATGCCAATGATTGCGAGGATGTGTGTGTGGGAAGTTATAGTCTTGGTGGAGTGTAACTGCCTAAGGCAGTTATGTTTTATTTTTGGCAGTTTCGATCTGCTCGCTAGGCGCGAGTGACTCACTAAGCGAGCACTCAGTGACGTTTGAATTTTTCAGGATTTAAACTCATGCGCTTAGCGAGACTAACTCGCTTAGCCCAATTTGAAAATTAGGAAACCTGAGAAGTTTTTGGGCTTAGCGTGTAGAAGGCACGCTTAGAGAGTTATGCAGCTCTAATTGGTTTGCAACTTCCGCTAAGCAGGACATGGCTCGCTTAGTGGATTAAATGCTTCTTGAAGTAGTAGTGGGGTTGCACTTAGTGAGATGGTCTCGCTTAGCGCTATTGCCATTCCAAAGAGGGTTTTGGGCTTAACGGGTAAGGCCCACTTAGCCCAATTGCCATGAAGGTCCAGGAAGAGAGTGTAGAAGCAAAGACTTTGCCTTTGATGCTTTGATGATGCCATATGATCGTGATGTTTTGATGCATTATGAAAATGCGCTTCTCAAGTTTAATTCAAGAAAAAAAAATCCTAGAATACACGATACAACATCAAGAAGATCTCTAGTGTTTTAGGAAGGGAATTCCAAATTGAAACTGCAAAAGGTTTGGCCAAGAAATTTAAGGAAAAATGTCTTTTTCAAGAGATTTACTCTCTGGTAATCGATTACCAGAGGATGTAATCGATTACCAGTGGCCAAAATGACTTATAACAGCTATTAGAAATTTGAATTCAAATTTTACACTGTGTAATCGATTACACATGGATGGTAATCGATTCCCAGTAGTTACTGAACATTTTGATTCAAATTTTAAAGCCTGTAATCGATTACACAAGTCTTGTAATCGATTACCAGATGAGATTTTCAGAAAATTATTTCCAAGGGTCACAACTTTTCAAATGGTTTTTACATGGCCATCAAAGGTCTATTTATATGTGACTTGGAACACGAATTTGCTCAGAGTTTTTCAGAACAAAAAGTCTTATCCTCTCAAAAAGCAAAATCATTTTATCCTCTTAAGAATTCCTTGGCCAATACACTTGCAATTCAATAAGGAATTAATTGAGTGCTCAATTGTACAATCTATCTCTTTCAAGAGAGATTTCTTCTTCTCTTCATTCTATTTCTCAAAAGGGATTAAGAGACCGAGGGTCTCTTGTTGTAAAGAAATCTGAACACAAAGGAAAGGTTGTCCTTGTGTGGTTCAGATCTTGTAAAGGGATTTTGCAAGATAGTGGAACTTTCAAGCAGGTTGCTTGAGGACTGGACGTAGGCACAAGGGTGTGGCCGAACAAGTATAAATCTGAGTTTGCATTTTCTCTTCCCTTAAACTCCTTTATTGTTTATTGTTTATTGCTTATTATTTCTATTTAGTAAGGTTAATTTGCATTATTATTTAGGAGTACATTTTTAAAAGGAATCTTGGGTTATTGGGATAAAATCAAAATAGAATTTTTTGATTAGGAAAAGATTGTGATATCTTAATTCAACCCCCCTTCTTAAGATATCTGAGGCCACTTGTCCAACAGAGAGTCTTTTGCGCTTAGAGCACAGGCGCGCTTAGCGAGAGACTATGTCACGCTCAGTGAGATAACTCAATTAGCACTATTTTAAAAAATGCACAACCTGAGAGGTTTTTGGGCTTAGCACGACTGTCTCGCTTAGCGAGACCCCTACAGCCAATGGATGGGGTTGATGAGCTTAGCGAGAGATGCTACTCACTCAGCGCATAGGGTATGTCTCACTTAGTGCATGAGGTGCACTGAGCGAGTTGGATGACTAAATTTTTTTCTAAGTTCTTCCCTCATCGAATGCTTTAGAGAAGTTTTTGGCCAACCCCTCTATCATACAAAACATGCTTAACATCTTATTCTAGCAATCTCAATTAAGTCTAAACCTAGCTACATGCAATGATTAATAGAAAAATGATTGAGAAAATTAAGAAAAATCTAGGTTGCCTCCCAGTAAGTGCTTCTTTAACGTCACTAGCTCGATGTATGTTACCTCTATAGGTCTTGTAATTGCAGAATGGTGGTCAATCTCTCAATTTTCCCATCATGGTATAGCTTCAATCTTTGACCATTTACTGTCCAACTTCTATCTGGAGTTTCTGATTGAGGGTCAAATAATTCCATTGCTCCATAAGGCTTGACTTCCTTGATGGTGAATGGTCCAGACCGTTTGAATTTTAACTTGTCTAGAAACAACTTTAATCTTGAGTTGAATAATAGAACTTGTTGGCCTGGTCGGAAGTCTTTCTTTAGCAACTTCTTGTCATGATAAGCCTTCACCTTTTCTTTGTACAGTCTGGAAGGCTCGTATGCATTCAATCTTATCTCTTCCAGCTCCAAGAGTTACAGCTTCCTTTTCTCCCTCGATAGAGTCTCATCAAAATTTAAAAACTTCAAAGCCCAGTATGCTTTATGCTCCATTTCTACTAGTAAGTGGCAAGCTTTGCCATAAACCATTTGAAACAGAGACAGGCCTATAGGGGTCTTGAAGGCAGTCCTATAAGCCCATAATGCATCATCCAACTTGCTTGACCAATCCTTTCTAGTGGAAGCCACAGTTTTCTCCAAAATCTTCTTTAGTTCCCTGTTGGAAACTTCAGCTTGACCATTTGTTTGTGGGTGATACGGTGAGGCTACTTTGTGTGTGAGATTGTAATGGCTCAACACCTTCTGTAGTTGGCCGTTGCAAAAGTGAGAGCCCCATCACTGATCAGGACCCTCGGCACCCCAAAGCGAGCAAAAATGTTATTCTTCAAGAACTTCACTACAATTTTAGCATCATTCTTTGGGGCAGCCACTACTTCAACCCACTAGGAGACATAATCCACAGCTACAAGGATATATTCATTGTCAAAAGACAGAGGGAGGGGACCTACAAAGTCAATTCCCCAGCAGTCAAAGACTTCCACCTCCATAATATTCTGCAACGGCATTTCATTTCTTCTAGAAATTTCTCCCATTCTTTGACATTGATCACATTGAGTGGCATGGTCATGAGCATCTTTGAAAAGTGATGGCCAAAAGAATTCTGATTGTAGGACTTTGGCTGCTATTTTGTGTCCATTGTAATGACCTCCACATGGTGAATTATGACAATGCCACAATATGCTCATTGCTTCTTCTTTTGTTACACACCTCCGCAACATATTGTCAACACCAATCTTGAACAGGTGTGGATCATCCCAAACATAAAATCGGGCATCATGCAAGAATTTCTTCTTTTGCTGCCAAGTCAGATCCTTTGGAATGATTCCAACTGCCTTGAAGTTGGCCAAATTGGCAAACCATGGCCTTTCATTCACCATGAATAGCGATTCATCCAGAAATTCATCTCTTATCTCTAGCTCCTTCAAAGTCACCTCTTTATTGACTGATCTCGATAAGTGGTCAGCTACAAGATTTTCATCAGATCCTTTCTTGTCTTGGATAACTAGATCAAATTTTTGAAGCAATAAAATCCACTTGATTAATCTGGGCTTGGAATAAGCTTTATTCAGAAAATACTTAATGGCTGCATAGTCAATGTAAACAATAACTTTTGATCCCACTAAGTATGATCTAAATTTCTCTAGAGCATAGACAATTACAAGCATTTAACAATTCATTTGTGATGCAATCCTCCCTGTGAAGGGACCAGTCACTAGAGCCATGAGCAAGAGGCTCCAAGAGGATTGTGCTAGAGCTGCTGAAGAAGGCCCTAGGGTTCTCATGAACTTCAGGGTAGATTTCTGAGCCCATGGGCCAAGTTTGGGTCTAATTCTCTTTGTACATATTTGACTAGGATGTCATTATATTTGGTGCTTGTATTTAGGGCTCCATATTATAGGTAGGGTACCCTAGAAATATAGGATTTTTCAGCCCTTGTATTTTAGGGCACCTAGACTAGTTTTTGTATTAGGGGTAGTTTTGTAATTTCACATGCACTAAGTGAATATTTGATGTGTGTGGTTGGAAATAAATTTAATTGAATTGGTAGAAGCCCAATCCAATTAAATTTTACAGGGGGAGGTGAGCATTTGCTTACTACACCTTATTGCCACATCATATAGTCACACTTTGTGCATGTCCTTCATGCTTTATATGCCTCATGACACCTAAGCACACTTAGTGGAGAATCTTGAAATTGATCTTGGATTAGTGGGCTGAACCATAACTAAAATTCACTAATCATAATTAGTGAAATTTTGGCTCCAAAGTTTGGCTCCACAAATTCAATTTCAAATTCAAGTGAAATTTGAATTGAAATTCAAATTTCCCTCCAATTTTGTGTGACACTTAGGCTATAAATAGAGGTCATGTGTGTGCATTTTTTTCAACTTTGATCATTTGAATATTAAACTTCAGATTTTAGAGCTCTTTTAGAGCACAAAATTTCGTGCTCTTCTCTTCCTCTCCCTTCATTCATCACCTTCTTCCACCAAGCTCTTATCCATGGCCTCCTATGGAGGTGAGCTTCTTCTAGACTCATCTTCTCCTTGAAGTGACGTCTCCTCTCTCTCTTCCTTCTCTATTCTGCTGCCATTCATCTTCCAAGAAGCAAAGGAATCCATTGATGAAGAAGATCCTAGGCGTACAAGCTCCAATGAAGCTTACATCAATTTGAGCATCATTTAAAAATTTACTGGCAAAATAGATAGCATGGAAAACTCTACCCTTCCTCTGGCCCAATACAGCTTCTACATCATAATCACTTGCATCGCACATGCGCTCAAATTCTTGGCTCCAATCCGGTGTTGTGATGATGGGAGCGGACACTAGACTGGTTTTTAAAGTGTTAAATGCTTTCAAACACTCTTCATCAAACAAAAACACAACATCCTTATTAAGCAAGTTACTGAGTGGTTTGACAATCTTAGAAAAATCTTTTATAAACCGCCTATAGAACCCAACATGTCCCAAGAAACTTCTCACTCCCTTGACATTCACTAGAGGAGGTAGCTTGTCAATCACATCAATCTTAGCTTTGTCTACTTCAATCCCCTTCATAGAAATTTTGTGGCCCAACATAATTTCTTCTTGAACCATAAAATGGAATTTTCCCCAGTTAAGCACCAAGTTGGTCTCTTCACATCGTTGCAAGACTCGCTCTAAATTTGCTAGACAACCATTAAAAGATGAACCAAAAACAGAGAAGTTATCCATAAATACTTCAATGCACTTCTCCACCATATCTGCAAATATTGCCATTATTGACCGAGGCCGTACCCGAATCAAATAAACATTAAAATGAAGTATCTAGGAAGTGATCCTAGGTCGTCTCCCAGTGAGCAATGATCAACCAAACGTTCATAACATATAACAATAAAACAATAACGAATTAGGGGGGTTTGTTTGTTTTTGCAAATTAAACAGCAAGCAAACTTGAATAAGAAAATAACAGAACTAAAACATGTTGTTTCCCCTTGATTCAAAAGCAAGTCTCTTATCCTAGGTTACGAGAATTTATCCCTAATTAGTTCAACCACTTAATCCAACCCGAAATTAATTTACTAAGCGAAAATTAACATAAGGCTGTCATTATGTGATTAAGCAACACACACACCAATTAATCCCTCTCACATGTCCATAAAGCATGAATGAAACTGATCATTAAGCATGAACGTAAATTAAGCACATAGACAATTAATCAAGCATTAAGCATGCATGGATTAATAGCAACAAATACAGAACAATTGGTGAAGGGGAATAACTAATCAGAATTCAATAGTAATAACAAAACCTCAAAGAGAGTTGTGCTTGATCCTCCAGAGAAAACAACACAGGAGACTCAACCTTCCATTAATCAGCAGAAACAAAAACGAATTCAAAGGTAGAGGCAGAAAACGAAATTTCAATTTGAAGCAGAAAACGAAATTTGATTGCTACGTGAACAGTGCACGTGACACAATAACACGAAACTGAAAATGCAAAACCCTGAAATTTTCTCCTATGTCAACAGTCTGCCTTCTACTAAAACCCTGGTGCTGTTATATAGGTCCTCATCCCTAAAGCTTACAAATCTGTTTTAAGTCCAAGCCCAAAAACAAAATAAAATAAAATTGGAGGAAATAAAATAAAATTGTCTGCTCTCTTCAAGTCCAAGCCGGTTCAGCCCAATTCCGGATCCAAGCCCAATTGCTTATAATTCTCCTGAAATTAAATTAAAAACACAAAATTATTCAAGTAGGCCCAAATGATAAAACTTCATAATTAATTTGACAATTAAGACTAATCAATAATTAAAATGGTGGCAAAAGGGTTAAGAAATAGGAGAAAATAATGACACATCAAATTCCCCCACACTTAGCCTTTTGCACTCCTAGGAAAAATAAAAAAGCAGAGCAAGGAACAAATCAGAGACATTAATGAGAGACAAATAAATACAAAAACATTTACATATTTCTCAATGAATCTCAAGGAATGAAAGGAATGGGCAATATCCAACACGTAAAGAGTTAAAGAATCAAGACAGTCATGAAAATCATCCAAGCACCTCAAACATGGCAAGGTAGTCAATCAGCTCAAGAATTGAATGAAAAGTGATAAAGCCTCATAAGATATGCACTCTATCTCTCAAGTGTCTAGGCTACTGTTTACTCTCAAAGCACCCATGAAAATAAACACCACATAGACTTGGCAAAACTCTAAAATTGACAACCAAACTCGACAAACACATACACATGAGGATCAAAAGGTCTTTTAAGGTTGTAATGGGGTCAGGGACAAGGTAGAGGAAAGTATGGGATAAGTAACTAAAACCCAAAGGAATAGAGGAGCAATGGGGAATAAGTGGAAATTAAGCAAAAGTAGTAAACCCAAAACCTCCAATATCAACAAAATCAACCAAGTCTTCAAACCAATCCAAGTCCTCAAAACAAGACCTCATTTATTCAACTTCACTCTTTTTCTGTTTTTGTCTTTTTTTTTTTTTGAAAACAGAAAACGAAAATTTAAAAGCATTTTGAATATTTGAAAAATAAAGCAACAATTAGGCAATATATGTCTATACATCAAGCATGGCAAAAATACATCATCAAGCATGGCCAACAAAAACATATCATCCAATGAAACATACCCTCCACACTTATTCCCAAAACAATTCCAAAGCTCCAAAATTCCATAAGGGTAAGGTGAGATCATGGTTTTTCACTTAAGGCTTGTAATGAGCTTCAAAACAAAGAAAGGGAACATAGGCTCAAAAGGGCTATCAAAGGAATTAATTCAAGGTAGGCTCATTTGGCTAGAGGCTTATAAGAACAAAGTGCCTAAATCATCTCCCAACATGCATGTGAACCAAGAAGTATCAACAAGAGTCAAGCCAAGGCTATTGTGCAAGCAAACAATGGGGAAAAACACACCGAATAAAATAGATGATGATGGCTCAAAATCTCACTAAGGGTAAATCTACCACTTTCAATTCGACCTTTCAAAACTAACTTGACATGTAGAGAAAAACAAGGATTTCAATTCACAAAATGCCAAGAAACTCCTATTTCAAAAACAATTGCCCATTACCTGTACATAACCTATAGTTCAAAGAGAAACATGCAATGTTGTACACAAAACATAAAACCAAAATAACAAAATTAACCTAGAAAACCCCAAACAAAGAACAATCTCCCCCCCCCCTCACTTAATCAACACATTGTCCTCAATGTAGCACAATCATAAGATCAAGAGCAATCAGAACAATCAATAAATTTGGACAAGTGCAATAAAAGTTATGGAGACAGAAAAAGAAAACTCCCTAAGTCATGGCGGAAGAGAAGTAGGGTGAAGTAAAGAGGTCTCCTCCACCACTACATCCACCAAGGAAGGATTTGTGAGGAATGGTTTTAGCCGGTGTCCATTGACCTTGAAGCTCTTATCTGTGGATTCACTTTTGATCTCAACTGTACCATAAGGAAAAACATTAGTCACCACAAAAGGACCAATCCAATTTGACCTCAACTTACCACTCATGAGTCTGAGCCTAGAGCTTTACAATAAAACTTTCTGTTCAACCACGAAGTCCTTCTTAGCTATCAAGCTGTCATGGAACTTCTTGATCTTCTCCTTGTAGAATTTGGAATTCTCATAGGCTTCTAAATGGATCTCATCTAGCTCACTTAGTTGCAACTTCCTTTCCTCTCCAGCCTGGTCAATAGAGAAGTTGCAGGTCTTTACAGCCCAGTAGGCTTTGTGCTCTATCTCTATAGGAAGATGACATGCCTTGCCAAAGACAACCCGATAAAGAGACATTCCTATGGGTGCTTTGTAGGCAGTCCTATGCGCCCAAAGAGCCTCATCCAGCCTGGTGCTCCAATCCTTTCTGTTCGGCTGCACAATCTTCTCCAAGATTCTTTTGATCTCCCTGTTTGAAATCTTAGCCTGCCCATTAGTTTGGGGGTGGTAAGGTGTGGAAATTTTGTGCACGACCCCATACTTTTTGAGCAAGGCATACATGGATCTGTTACAAAAATGGGTGCCTTGATCACTAACGATGGCTCTAGGGACTCCAAACCTGCAAACAAATTAGATCTAACAAAATCCACAACAACCTTAGCATTGTTAGTTCTGGTGGCTTTGGCTTCCACCCATTTTGAAACATAATCAACAGCAAGGAGAATATAAACAAAACCAAAAGAGACATGGAAAGGCCCCATAAAGTCTATACCCTAGACATCAAACACCTCATAGAACAACATGGGTTGTTGAGGCATTTGCTGTCTCCATGAAAGTGAGCCGCCTGCTCTCTGACAAGGCTCACAAGTGCTACAGATTCTCCATGCATCGTTGAAGATGGTGGGCCAATAGAAACCGCAGTCAAGCACTTTGCGAGCTGTCCTCTGTATGCCAAGATGACCACCTAGTGCGGAAGAATGACAAAATTTCAGGACTGAGTCAATCTCATGGTCTGGAATGCATCTCCTAATAACCTGGTCACTGCACAACTTCCACAAATAGGGGTCATCCCAAATATAATGCTTAGCATCACTTTTAATTTTATCAGTTTGAGCTTTAGATGCTAAGGGAGGAAAAATAGAAGCAACCAAATAATTCACAATATTAGCAAACCAAGGAGTGGGGAAGGAATCAGAAATATTATACAGAATGTACAAATGGTCATCCAGAAAATCATCCCGAATGGGTGAGTCCTCAGACGCACGCTCAATCCTACTCAGGTGGTCAGCCACGAGGTTCTGTGCACCGCTCTGATCACGGATCTCCAAATCAAACTCTTGGAGCCAAAGCATCCACCTGATCAATCTAGGCTTTGATTTAGCCTTCTTCAACAGGTACTTCAGAGCTGCATGGTCAGTATAAACAATAACATGAGTACCAAGCAAATATGAACAAAATTTCTCAAGAGCAAAAACTATCGCTAATAGCTCCTTCTTTGTGGTAGTGTAATTTGCTTGGGCAGCATCCAAAGTTCTGGAAGCGTAGTAGATCACCCAAGGCAGCTTGTCGATCTTTTGAGCAAGGACAGCCCCCAATGCATAATTGGATGCATCGCACATCAGCTCAAATGGGGCTGTCCAATCAGGTGCCTGAATGATAGGGGTGGTAGTCAACGCACGCTTGAGGCAATCAAAAGCCTCTTTGCACCGATCATCAAAATCAAACTCCACCTCCTTTTGCAGCAGATTGGATAGTGGAAGGGCCACTTTGCTAAAGTCCTTGATAAAGCGCCTATAAAACCCTGCATGGCCAAGAAAAGAATGAACCTCTCGCACACAAGAGGGGTAAGGAAATTGTGAAATAACAACTATTTTTGCAGGGTCTACCTCTATTGCCCCTACTGGAAATGATATGCCCTAAAACTATACCGTGTTTTACCATGAAGTGACATTTTTCAAAATTCAGCACAAGGTTAGTTTCAATGCATCTATTAAGAACTCTATCCAGACTATCCAAACATGCATCAAAAGAGGATCTATAAATAGTAAAATCATCCATAAATACCTCTATGCAACTTTCTAAAAAATCACTGAAAATGCTAAGCATACACCGCTGGAAGGTACTAGGGGCGTTGCATAGGCCAAAGGGCATCCTCCTATAGGCAAAAGTGCCAAAGGGACAAGTGAATGTGGTCTTTTCTTGATCCTCAGGAGCAATATGAATTTGTAAATAACCAGAAAAACCATCAAGAAAACTGTAATGAGACTTACCTGCCAAGCGCTCAAGCATTTTATCAATGAATGGCAGGGGAAAATGATCTTTTCTGGTTGGCTGGTTCAACCTCCTATAATCAATGCAGACTCGCCAACTGTTCTGCACTCTTGTGGGGATAAGCTCATCCCTCTCATTCTTGATCACTGTGAGGGATGTCTTCTTAGGAACCACTTGGACTGGACTCACCCACTGATTGTCAGAAATGGGGTAGATGATTCCAGCTTGTAAGAGCTTGGTCACCTCCTTTTTCACCACATCTAGAATGACAGGGTTGAGTCGCCGTTGTGGCTGCCTCACTGGCTTAGCTCCATCCTCTAAAATTATCCTATGCATGCATGTAGATGGGCTAATACCAGGAATGTCTGCTAAAGTCCATTCAATGGCTTTCTTGTGCTTCTTGAGCACTAGCAACAACTTCTCCTCTTGCTCAGCAGCAAGGGAGGCAAAGATGATCACTGAAAATTCTTCCTTCTCCTCCAAGTAAGCATACTTGAGGTTTGCTAGTAAGGACTTTAACTCTGGTGTGGGTGGTGGCTGAACAATGGGAGGAACCAGGGTAGGAGAAGAAGAGGAGGGTTCCTCAGCCTGTACCTCAAAAAGCAAGTCAGAAGTATATGTACTTCCTGCAACATGGTTAGTGCATTCTGACTCTAAAAAATCAACATCAAGAGGTACAACACCCAGAAAGTCAGAACCTGACTCAAATTCAAATTTACTCTCAGCATAAAAATCAGATACTGGATCAAATTCAAACTCAGATTCAGATTCAATGCATGAGGAATGACAAGTATGCATATCAGATAAAAATGGATGTTTCCTACCATGAAGAGAATTAAAATCAAACATATAATCATCAACAATCTGATCAAGTATCTCAGTACGAAAAATAGAATGATCCTCAGATGGATGTTTCATGGCATCAAGAATGTTAAAATGAACAACAATATCACCAAATTCCATAGACAATGTGCCAGCATAAACATCTATCTTGGTTCAGGCTATTTTCATAAATGGCCTGCCTAAAATAATTGGAACTGAACCATGGGAAAATCCCTCTTCCATTTCAAGAACATAAAAATCAGCAGGAAAAATAAGTTCACCAACTCGAACCAACACATCCTCTATGAAGCCTGCGGGGTAAGCAACACTTCTATTTGCCAAATGAATCACCACATTTGTACATTACAAAGGTCCAAGAGATAAAGAATTGAAAATGGATAGAGGCATGACACTAACTGATGCTCCTAGATCCAGCATTGCATTCTTAAATTTGTTGTTCCCAATAATGCA
The DNA here is from genome assembly GCF_000004515.6 of Glycine max. Taxonomy (NCBI): domain Eukaryota; kingdom Viridiplantae; phylum Streptophyta; class Magnoliopsida; order Fabales; family Fabaceae; genus Glycine; species Glycine max. Next base: position 29,895,494 of record NC_038245.2, read on the forward strand.
AGGTATACAGAAAGTACCTGGGTCCTTACATTTCTCAGGAATGTGAGGAACAAATTTACCTATCAATGCTGACACATTTCTGCCCATGCTAATCCTTCCATTGCCTTTGAGCTTCCTTTTGTGGGTGCACAGCTCCTTTAGAAACTTGGCATATCTTGGAATTTGCTTGAGAGCATCTAGCAGAGGTATGTTCACCTCTACTTTCCAGAAGGTCTCCAAGATCTCCTTATCTACTTCTTCCATCTTTTTGTTTGGAATTGCTCTAGGTGGAAATGGAAAAGGGATAGGAGGCTGCTGTAAGTCAGAACTACTTTGCTAAAATTGCATATTCTGGATGGTCATTTGCCTCACTAACTCCTCTAAGGAAGGTTGAGAAGGGGACTCAGTTGCTTGTTGTCTTTGTTGTTTTTGTTGTTGTTGCTGCATTGGAGGAGGAACATATGGCTTGCTTGGACCAACAACATTCTGGAAAGGAGGGACAGGCTGTTGTTGTTGTGGAGGACTTGCCCATCTCAGATTTGGATGATTCTTCCAACCTGGATTGTATATGTTGCTTGAAAGATCATAATTATTCCGCTATTGTTGGTTTTGCTATTGAGGGGGTCTATTATAAATGTTTGCAGCATAAGCTTCAGGTTGCTCATTGACTCCAGATTGCTACAAAGAAGGACAAAGATCTGTATGGTGATCTGCAGAAGAAGACCACAGACTCTTGCAACAGGTGTAGATGCAAATTTCTAATTCATGACAAGCTGAATTACTAGGTTGACCAAGGCATCAAGTTTTCCCTCAAGCTTTTTATTTTTAGCAGATGAAGATGAATTCGTGGCCACCTCATGGACTCCTCTAAGGACAATAGCATCATTTCTTGAACTGAATTGTTGGGAGTTGGAAGCCATCTTCTCAATCAAATTCCTAGCCTCAACAAGAGTCATATCACCAAGAGCTCCACCACTGGCAGCATCAATCATACTCTTCTCCATGTTGCTAAGTCCCTCATAGAAATATTGCAGAAGGAGTTGCTCAGAAATCTGGTGGTGAGGACAGCTTGCTTGATGCCAGGAATGTCTTTTTTGATGGCAGTGGTCCTAGATGCAAGGAAGAATTTCTCCAAGAACACCCTCTTAAGGTCATCCCAGCTGGTAATGGACCTGGGAGCAAGGTAGTATAACCAATCTTTCGCCACTCCCTCTAGAGAATGAGGAAAAGCTTTTAGAAAGATATGATCTTCCTGGACATCAGGGGGTTTCATGGTGGAACAGACAATATGGAACTCCTTAAGATGCTTATGAGGATCTTCACCTGTAAGACCATGAAACTTGGGCAACAAATGTATTAGTCCAGTCTTGAGAACATATGAAACATCCTCATCAGGATATTGAATGCACAAGCTTTCATAAGTGAAATCAGGTGCAACCATCTCCCTAAGAGTCCTCTCACGAGGTAGAGGTTGAGCCATGTTCTCGGTATGAAAATTAGTAGTCGAATGCTCAAAATCAGAATGTTTAGAATCACCAGCAACAAAATACTCAGAATGCTCAAAATGCACAGAATGATCAGGATGCACACTATGCTTAACTAATCTATGAAAAGTTCTATCTTTTTCAGGATCAAAGGGTTGTAAATCACCTGGATTGCCCTTAGTCATGCACTATATCCAGCAAATCATGTGTTTCTCAAATAAGCACTAGGGGAGGGTTAAAACTACAACTATAATCAAACGATATCTAAATGAGCTGAAATTTTGTGAGCAACACCCTAAAATCATGAAAAGATAGCACAAAAATTTTCAGACAAAAATTCAAAGTCTAACTATGAAAAATTCGTAAGGAAAGTTCAGAAAAATAGGACAATAATACATGAAAAATAAAAATAAAAAAACTTAGTAAACAACCGATTTTTCATGTTTGGGAAACCCCAACCAGCTAAAGCGGGTTGTCACAATATGGGAAATTTTTTTCTACCCCAAATGCATATATAATAATAGTCATTCTGATAACCGGAGCAAAGGTTATGGCCGTTTTAAGTTTTGCTAAAAACAAATTCCCAAATTTTTTTGTCTCTCTCAATTTCAGCTACACCAAGTTCTTCTGATATTTTTCACACAAAATATGGATCAAAAGAAACTACCACACAAAAAATAAGCCAAAAATAACAACTCTAGCTATCAAAACAAAAATTGATAATTAAATTACAAAATAAATCGCTAATCACTATTCACAGCATTACACAAAACTGAAACAGGGGAGCGCTAAATAGGGGACGCGACTGAAATGCAAAACAGAACACTACACAAAACAAAACAACACACACTCACAACACTAAACAACAGAGCTACACACAAAACAACTAAACACTATTATGAACCTTTGGACCACTACTCCCCGGCAACGACGCCAAATTTGATCGAGGCCATACTCGAATCAAATAAACATTAAAAATGCAGTATCTAGGAAGTGATCCTAGGTCGTCTCCCAGTGAGCAATGATCAAACAAACGTTCATAACATATAACAATAAAACAGTAACGAATTAGGGGGGCTTTGTTTGTTTTTGCAAATTAAACAGCAAGAAAACTTGAATAAGAAAATACCAGAACTAAAACATGTTGTTTCCCTTTGATTCAAAAGCAAGTCTCTTATCCTAGGTTACAAGAATTTATACCTAATCAGTTCAACCACTTAATCCAACCCGAAATTAATTTACTAAGCGAAAATTAACATAAGGCTATCATTATGTGATTAAGCAACACACACACCAATTAATCCCTCTCACATGTCCATTAAGCATGAACGAAACTGATCATTAAGCATGAACGCAAATTAAGCACTGAGACAATTAATCATGCATTAAGCATGCATGGATTAATAGCAACAAATACAAAGCAATGGTGAAGGGGAAAAACTGATCAAAAATCAATAGTAATAACAAAACCTCAAAGAGAGTTGTGCTTGATCCTATAGAGAAAACAACATAGTGAAGGTTCTTGTAGGGATCAAATCATTCTTCTCATTGCGAATTACCGTCATGCCACCCTTCTTGGGAACTACCTATACAGGGCTAACCCATGTACTGTCAAAGATAGGATAAATGAGGCCTGCTTCCAACAATTTAAGTACTTCCTTTTGCACTTCTTCCTTCATAACATGATTCAATCTTCTTTGCGGCTGTCTTACAGGTTTGTATTAAGCTTTCATATTGATCTTATGCATGCAGTAAGAAGGGCTAATTCCCTTGAGGTCAGAAATGTGCCATCCAATAGCTACCTTGTGTTTCTTCAAAACTTCCACTAGCCGAGATTCCTCCTCCTTTGTCAAGGAGTTGCTGATGATCACTGGACTTGCTTCATTCTCTCCCGAGAACACATATTTCAAATGCTCTGGAAGAATTTTTAACTCCACTTTGGCCTTTTCTGCAGGAATATCCTTCTTCAATTCTTCAAACGCAACTTTTTTAGAAGGACTCTCTTCTAAACCTTTTAATTCTTTCCAAGCAGTTTTGCAATTCTTTTTCATCCTCTTTTGTTAGAAAATCCATAGTATTGGTCAGTGCTTTTCTAGTGGGGACTATAATACCATAGCTCTAGCCACCATGTCCACTTCATGTTCAACCTTCTCTGCTTTAAAATAGGCCTTGTGGTCACTTGGGTGCTTCATTGCTTCAAACAGATTGAAGGTAACCTTCTGATCATCCACACTCATCTCAAGGTTACCTTTCCCCATATCAACAACACAATTGGTTGTTAACATGAATGAACGGCCTAAAATTAGTGGAATCTCAACGTCCTCTTCAATGTCCATAATTACAAAATTTGCTGGGAACGTGAATTGACGCACTTTGATCTTTTTCTCCTTCTTCTTCTCTCTTGCCAACTCACTCTTGATCTTTTTCTCCTCCTCATTATCTCTCTTTTTTGCATTTTTTTCTTCCCCCGCTTCATTTATTTTTCTCTCTTCCATATGATCTCCTTTGTTTTCTTTTTCTCCCTCAGCTCCTAACTCCTTCTCCTCACTAGTCCTACTCTCATCCTCTATAATGATCTCCCTCTTGCTTCTAGTCATGACAACTTTGCATTCTTTCTTGGGATTTTTCTCAGTATTAGCTCCAAAACCTCTAGAAGAATTCTCAGCTATTTTCTTAGCTAGTTGTCCCACTTGGATCTCCAGGTTCTTGATGGCTGACTCAGTGCTTTTATGGTTAGACATTGAAACCTGCATAAACTAAGCCAAAGTTTCTTCTAGCTTGGTGGTCCTCTCATACAAGTTAGGCCCTTGATTAGGAGGTCTATTGGATGGTCCTCCTTGGTCTTTATTGAACTAATTCCTTGGATGTGACCTCCATCCTTGCCCTTGATTTTGATTGAAATTCCCTCCTTGCTGGTAACCTGAAAAACCACTTGAATGAAATCCCTATCTATTTTGATTCCTCGTGTAATTTACTTCTTTAGTAGCCTCATCTTGGGGTATACAACAGTCGGATTCATGAGCTTCTCCACAAATACTACAACCTCCAACCTGCATAACAACTGAATGAGAGGGCTGAGCCGCTTGTAACTGTGTTGGCAACTTACTGAGTGTATCGATGAGTAATTCGAGTTGCTTAGCTAGCTGCTTGTTCTGTGCCAACAATGCATCTTGTGAAGAGAGTTCCAATAGGCTTCTCTTGGTGGGTACATGAGTTCTATCATGCAAAATAGCATGATCACTAGCAACCATATTCTCAATGAGTTCCATTGCTTCTTCTGGAGTCTTCAACTTAATCTTTCCCCCGAAAAAAGCATCTAACAATTTCTTGGACTGCAATCTCAAACCATCAATGAAGATATTCAACTAAATATGCTTTGTGAATCCATGAGTAGGTGTCTTCCGTAGCAAGCCATAGAATCGTTCAAGCGCTTCACTCAAAGACTCATTCGGAAACTGATGGAATGAGGAGATAGCTGCCTTGCCCTCAACTATCTTTGATTCAGGGAATTATTTCTTCAGAAATTTCTCTACTACTTCTTCCCATGTTTTCAAGTTATTTCCTTTGAAAGAATGCAACCGTCTTTTTGCTTCACCAGCCAAAGAGAATGAAAACAAGCTAAGCCTCACTACATCTTCTGACATCCTTGCAATTTTCACTGTATTGCAGATTTCTATGTATGTTGTCAAGTGTGCATAAGGGTCTTCATTGGGTAGACCATGGAATAGATTTCCTTGAATCAGTTGGATAAAGAATGAGGATATGAAATGTTGTGTGCTTGGACTTCCGGTTGCACAATGCTTGTGAAAAATTGCGGCACGGTAGAGCTTGAGTAGTCCTCAAGAGTAACCCTTTGTGGTTGCTCGTCCACCATGATGTGAAATTCAGATGCACCAACTTTGGATTCCCTCAAGTTTGCTGGAAATGATTCAGATGAATGAGTTCCCTCGACACTTGGTTGTACTGTCCTCTCTTGTAAAGTTTTTCTCCTCCTTTCTGCATTATTTCTCCTGCAAGTAGCTTCAATCTCCAAATCTAGTGGAGCTAAATACCCTGCTGAAGAATTACCTCGCATACAAGAAGCAACTAAACAGAGCAGTAGTTAACCAAGTCAAGAGAAAAATTGAATTCTAACTATTCACATGAAATAATTAAAGAATAAAGAATAAATGTTTCCAAACTGAATTATACTATCTAAGTGGAAAGAAATTCCCCGGCAACGGTGCCAAAAACTTGTTGATCGCTGTCGGCTAGTGTACCGATTCGCACAAGTAGTATAAAACGGTAAGACCGAGTATCGTATCCTCAGGGAATTTCTTTCACCTAGACCATGTACATTCAGTATGTAAACACTTATAAGTATTAAAACAAGACAAATGTTGAGTTCTATACTATAAAACCTAATTGAACATAAGCATAATATCTAAAACTATAAAAAGGTGGAAACTATCAAGTTAAAAGCGTTGGGGAACGTCCTATTGAATTTCTCTTGATGTATAAAATGTGTTTTTCTCTATTTAACGTTATCCTAGTGTTCTTATACTGAGAAACTACTTAAACCATGATTCCTCACATGAATGAGCCTAACTCTCTTTAGACTTTGTCCTTGCTTCCTCAACAAACTTGTTCTAAAAGAGTTGCACTAAGCCTACAATATAAAATGGACTAGATCATTGCACTTCATTCCTAGACATACAAATTTCTAGCTTGCTCTATCAAGTTCTAAGGTTTTTAAGCATTTTCCAATACTAAAAAGCCTAACTACACATACAAATGGGTGATCAAGCCACAAGCATGTAAAATAAGCATAGATAGAAGCAATGAATACAGAAAAATAACATTAAATAGATAGTGAGAATATTACATCTAGATTGTTCAGTAGAACTCCCCAATAAAGAGGATTAGCCTTCCATTACAAGCAATGCTTCAAAACTACAAGAAAGAAACTATTTTTGGTGAAAGAAATATGAAGAAGATGATAGAGGATGTCTCCTCCAGCCTCTAAACCCTAAATCTCTCTATTTTCCTAAACTAAGCTCTCTCTGTTGCTCAAAACTCTTCTCCTTTGAAACTCCGCCAACCTTAGTGTTTTAAAGGCTCTTTGACTCTTCAAAACTCTCTCTGGTGCTTTAACCTTTTCTTCTTTGGCCTGAAACTAAGTTGGATTCAACATTAGGTCACAAAATTGGAGTTTCAAAACTATAACTCACACAATTAAGAAAATAAGTAAAATTCCTACAAAAAGAACCATAAATTGGAGGCACAATGCTATTTCCTTGCAACTATTCAATACTAAACTAAGTCGTGAATAACAACTAACATTGGACAAGTGGCCTCAATAACTTAAGAGGGGGGGAGGGTGAATTAAGTTTCAAAATTTCCCACTAACAAACTTTTAACCCCCTTATAAATGATAGGCTCATAATGCAGAAGAAGAATTAACAATTAATTTAATAATGTTCTTTAAACATGCAAGATAAAATTGATTGCAATAACATCAATGAGATAAGGGAAGAGAGAAATGCAAACTTGATTTATACTAGTTCGGCCACTTCTCGTGCCTACGTCCAGTCCTCTAGCAACCCACTTGAGATTTTCCACTATCTCTGTAAATCCTTTACAGACTTTGAACACACCTTGTGATTCCTCACCCTTGTGTTCAAAGATTCTCCAAGAGACAACTTGTCTCTTGATTACAATTCTAACAATCCAAGAGACAATCAGTCTCTTGATTACAACTGAATTTCTGAGATGAATAGAAAGATTTCTCTCCTTTAGAGTGGATGATACAAATTGAATTTCCTAGAGGAATTTCTCTCTTTTAGAGATGATAATACAGTTTGAAATTCCTGGATGAATTCTCAATAGATTTGCAAGTGTTTGTCCAAGGGTTGTTCAGAGAGCATTTGGCAATTAAGTTCTCTTAGAATATCTCTCTCTTTCTTTTCGAAGTCAAACACACATATATATTGGCCCTTTGTGCTTTTTCAAAATGGTTTGAAGAGATGTGTCTTTTCAAAAAGCTTTATATGAAATTCTTCACTAGTAATCGATTACAGAAAACACAGTTATATTTTGAAGGGTCATGTCTTTTCAAAGTGTTTGCTGAAGTGTCGTTGCTGGTAATCGATTACATGATTCAAAATTCAAATTCAAAACCCTTTTTAAAATCTATTTTTCAAAATTGTCTTCTTGCAATCAATTACCAGACAGTGTAATCGATTACCGGAGCCTTGATCTCTTGGAAACACTTGTTTTGAGGCAAAAGCTTGATCTTGAATAAATCTTGAAGCAATGCTTGTTTGTTGAAGCAACCTTATATTAATCTTGAAGCAATGCTTAATCTTTGAATGTTTGTTGAAGTAATATTAAAAGCTACTTTGTTTGATTATTCTTTGGTATCATCAAAACCATGTATTCATACATTCACATTTGTAATATCTTACACGATATTGGCTTCAAAGTTACAAATATATGAAATAGGAATAAACTTGTTCTTATTAAACTCAATACCAACTTCTTTGATTTTATTAGCTAGATTCTTTAGTGGTATGGTATTGTGTTGATCGATTTTTTTGGCAAATGCTCCTGTTGAACAAGTAGTACAATGATTAAGTCTAGATATCGTTTCTCAACAAACTTGTGTAAGATAAACAAAGTAGCAAACCTTTACCTTAGGCTTAAGAACAATATGATAAAGTAGTAAAACATGAACTTGAAGGTGGTTTTGTTGAGTAACAAGCAAATCCAGTTATAAAACAGAAAAATAGATGCTTCTATGTGGTTGTAAAACTAAGAAACACAATAAATAAGGTATCACACAAATGGTAGAAGTTGTTGCAGGTATAGATTTCATCAAATCTCCATTCTCTTCATGCATTAACGAGCCATACATATTTCATTTGCATTCTTATGTTAAAATCAGTCAGCAAAAGTTTCTTAGGTAAAAAGAGTGTAAATAACCTTTCCTAAGTCAAGATCCCTCTACAAGTTACTAGTTGTGACCATATGATTACGAAAAAAACTTGGTTTTGTTCCTAGCATTAAGCCTCATGGACATTTTATCCAGTTCAAGATAATAAAAGTGTTCCCCATCATTAATTGCATCCCAAAATTGTGCAATGGTTGGCCATTACACAACAAGAATTAAGAAAAGACACAAATATTTGAAATATATAGGCTTAATTGCAAAATCTATCTCCGTATTTTATCTATTTCACCAAATGAGTCTCCCTATTTTTTAATTTATTATTTGAGTCCTCCTATATTTCAAAATTAACTATCTTAATCTTAGAGCTAATTTTAACTAAATGTTAAATTTTAAACAATGACTAGATTAGAAAGTTGACCAATATTTTCTTAAAAACTAATAAACTTAATTTTTTTTTTAGGAATGACTAGAATCATGGTCATTGAAGTAAAAAACACACTTATTTACCACTAAACTCAAGTAATCATTCAAATATTTAGTACAAAATATAATATTAATATAAGTTTTATGCGAAAATAGTTCAAAATTTAAATTTTATTCTTTTTTAATTTATTATATTTTTATAATCTTATATATTATCTTTTAAAATATAATTTATAATATTAAATTATATTTTCACATAAATTAGAATATGTATATTTATATAAATTTTATTTTTATGTTATATTATATATGTATCTTTTAAAATAATGCTTGTGATTTAGTAACAATACTTTTTTTTATCTATATTAAGATATTCATGTTATTTATTGTAATATAAATGATAAAATAATATCAGTAAATCTTATTCATAAATATTTTTAAAAATAAAAAATACTGTCATTTTATTTAATTACGTATCTTTACTATATAATTTAATTCTTTAAAAAATTATGTACCTAATTAAATTAAGTTAAATATAAATATAAAAAATACTATTATAATTAATAACAAAAATATATCTATATAAGTAAAAAAAAAGTGTCATTAAATCACATATGTAGGTATTTTAAAAGATAGTAAAATACTATCATTTTATGAAATTATAATTTAAATAAAAAAATATATATTAAAGATAAAATTTATATTGTATATTTATTATATAAAGTAAGTTTTGAATAAAGTGATAAAAATACATAAGATTATAAAAATATAATATATAAAATAAAAAAAACTTATATAAGTATACATATTCTAATTTATGCAATAATAGAATTTAATCTTATATATTATATTTTAAAAGATAATATATAAATTTATAAAAGTATAATAAATTGAAAAAGAATATAGTTGGAATTTTGAACTATTTTCACATTAAACTTATACTAATACTATATTTTGCACTAAATATCCAAGTGGTCACATGGGTGTAGTGGTAAAGGAGTGTGTCATTCACCCCAAAGACAAACAGTTAAGAAAAACTTTTGTATGGGTCGTACCACAAAACAAATATGAATCGAAATTAATCAATACTTAATCAATCATTCCTTAAACATGATGATGTAGCTCCATGTGAAACTTGTAGACCTTGGATCTTCTTCATCAATGGAGTCCTTTGCTTCTTGAAGATTAATGGCAGCGGAATGGAGATGGAAGAATGATGATTGGAAACGCCACTTCAAGGACAAAATGAGTCAAGAAGAAGCTCACCATCATAGGAAGCCATGAATAAGAGCTTGAAGGTAGGAGAAGATGAGAGGAGGGAGAGGGAGAGAAGGCATGCACAAAGTGTGACTATATGATGTGACAATGGGGTGTATCAAGCAAATGCTCACCTCCCCCTCTAAAATTTAATTGGATTGGGCTTCTCCCAATTCAATTAAATTTATTTTCCAACACACACATCAAATATTCACTTAATGCACGTAACATTACAAAACTACCCTTAATACAAAAACTAGTCTAGTTGCCCTAAAATACAAGGGCTGAAAAATCCTACATTTCTAGGGTACCCTACCTACATTATGGAGTCCTAAATAGAAGGCCCAAAAATAATGAAACCTTAATCTAATATGTACAAGGATAAGTGGGCTCATACTTAGCCCATGGGCTCGAAATCTACCCTAAGGCTCATGAGAACCCTTGGTCCTTCCCTTGCATCTCTGGCCCAATCTTCTTGGAGTCTTCTATCCAATGCCCTTGGGGGTAGGATTGCATCATTCCCTCCCCCTTGAAAAGGATTTGACCTCAAATCCAGAGGTTCATGAAACTTTGGGCTTCTTCCCTCAACACTTGTAAAAAGAATAAAAACATATATATTAGTGGTGTTTGGTATGTTGGAGTAAGGTAAGGTCAGAAAACCCATTTTCTGGGAATCTTCGCATGAGGAAACATGGTTCCTCACCAACTCAATGAGTGGTTCTACAAGTATAGAAAAATATGGGAGAAACCTTTTGTAAAAGTTTGTTAAGTCATGGAAGCCCCAAATTTTGCTTATACTTGGTGGAGTGGGCCACTCAGAAATGACCTTTATTCTCTTAGGGTTCGTGGGAACCCCTTGATCACTATTTAAAAAATTAAGGAAAGTAATGCAATAAAACATACCTTTTTCTATATTTTCATGTTGATTATTCCTACCAAAAAGTACAACAAACCTAAGGCGTCCCATATGAGTACTTAAGTTTGTATTGAAACTAAAAATAAGAACAAACCTACCTAATGAGTCCCTATGTACACAAATCATAAAGATGTTAGGTTCATGAGTGATTTTACAAAAGAGGGTTGCACCACTCAAAACATTCATCATACCACCTATTTTAAGGATGTGGTGCCTAATAATACCTATTTTGGGCACCAACAAAACACAAGGATTTAAGCTCTTGCGAACCAAACCCTCATCCAAAAACTCCTTTACTTGAGGAATAACCTCAACCCAAGAGGTGTGGCAATGCTAACAAGTGTCTTTTTACAAAGGAGAAAATGTGGAGGTTGTCTAAGAGGGGAAGTTTCTTTAATGTTTGTCTTTATTGTAAAATGACTTTCCTTCTTAGCTAACCTCTTGGAGGAGACACTTGCCTCCTTAACAATTAACGGTTGTCCTTCTTCTTGGGGGTAGATTTCTTCACTAGGTTCTTCCCCTTTTGCTTCTTCACTTTCACTAGAGGAAGGTGAAGTAGTAGCCTCATCTTGGCTACTATAAATGTCTTGGTCCCTCATAGTCATGGTTTTCTTGGTGGGGCATTGAGAAGTAATGTGTCCTCTTCCAAGACATTTAAAGCACTTTATAGAGCTACTCTTCTCTTGCATACTAGCCTTAGATGGTTGCTTTTCTATTGTCTTCCCCTTATCATCTTTGGGCTTAGAAGGTGCTTCCCCTAAGATTCCTAGACCTTGGTCTTTCTTTGGATAAGAGTGAGAGCCATAATATTTTAAAGTAGACTTTCTTTTAAGGTGTTGCTCTAACCTTATTTCCTAATCTAAGTAAGCCTCTACATTGTACTTCCCATGGAAGTATGGGAGGTTAATGTTAGCTTCTTGAGGCTTTCTATCATTTTCTCTCCTATGGGAGTGAGGTCTAAGATGTGACCTATGCCTTCCTTCATAATTGTCACGAAGTTCTTCACTTAGGCTCTTGCAAGAGTTATGACTACTATAGGAGACATGTTTTTCTTTTCTTAACTCTTTTACTATTTTCCTTCTTTCTTCTTCCTTTATTTGTTCCCTCTCATCTTGATTTATTTTTACCATCTCTTTTCCTTTTTCTTTTCTTTCTAGTTTTTCTTTCCATAACTTGAGGGAACTCAAATCATCTAAGATTCTAGATAAAGGGTCCTTATGACTAGTACGCTCGCCATGAACACTAGATGAATGATGAGTCATGTTGGTTCCTAAGTTATGGTTCTTTCTTGTTGGGAGTTTGAAAGAAAAGGTAAAAGCTAGGGTTTCAAAAGAACTCAAGATAAGCATGATAAGTAAGAAGAAAGTATTATGCAATAGCAAGATAAGCTAGGTGTGACTAGTAAAGAAAACAAGCTATGAAAGTAAGCAAGAAATTAAAGTGAAAGAAATGTAAACTAGGCGGTTCCTAAGAGTGTTTGGATGACCTCATTTAAGGTTCCCAACAAAACACTCACTATCCTAAGGAAAAATTGCCTAAAATTATTACACACAAATGGAAGTAGGGTGACCTATTGGAGGCTCCCAACTTACTTCCAATGAAAGGCCTTTTTGTTACAAAATTTGAAAGCAATGAAGGTAAGTAAATTGCCAATTACAAAATTACAAAAAGGTCCTCAATTTTTTTGGTTGTTCTCTCTTTGGTGATTCACTCATTTTGGAGTGCTTCTTAGTCCAATAGCTCTTAAGGTGGTTGGCCCCTTGCTTCTTGACTCAAATTCTTAAAGGGATGACACTAATCCTCCTTTGCAATTCCCTATATGGCAACTCACAAACAAGGAAACAAAGAGATAAGCAATAACCAAAGAAAAAAAAAATTAAATGAAAGATAAACCAATAGAGTTTTATCAAGACAAATTTGCAAGGATTGTTCAACAATTAAAACAATGACAAGCACATAAAAGAAAGCTAGGACTCAAAGAGAAACCTAGAATGGCTCTAGAGTAGAGTAAAAAAAAATAAAAAAAATAAGACTCAACAAACCTCTAGTTTTGGAACTTGTTTTCACACTAATTTTCAATTGAAATTTCAAAATTATGATTGGTATAAAATAGCCACAAATTACGTAACAAATTTTGAGCCAAAACAACAAGTTCACATCCCTTTCACTTTTTTTTAAACACTGATTTTCCTGCCAACTTGTGTGATTTTTAGTATTTTTTAAATTTATCCAAATCACTTGTTTCTTTTTTTATTATTTTTTTCGAGATTTCTAGAAAATTTAGTAAAAATGTCAGCTCAAAATTCACAGTGACCAATTCCCAGTAATATTTACAAGTACGTATGTTCAAGCTGCTAGCACCAGCGATTTCAACCAAGAAATCAAGAGTAGTGTTTATGTTGCTTAAGGCTTGGATAATTACAATTTGTGTTTGCTTATGCTCAAATATCTTGAATAACACAATTAAAGAGAGCTTAAGACTTATTTTGGTTCACAAATCCAGCCACAACTCAACACCACAACTCAATTTCTTCATAGGCATCATATAGGAAACTTAGAAAACAAAACAAAGTCCAACAACATGACTACTTCTAGGAATTGATTTAGAACATATTATGAACTAAATAACATGCATGAATTAGACTCAAAATTCAAAAGATAGGCTAAGAATGACAAGAATAAATATGTATCTAGAATTCAATCAACAAAATCAAAATTCAACACAAACTTAGAACATAATGTGACAATTATTATGACTAAATATGACTCTAAGACAACATGGATTAAGTGATTTATACTTAGATTTTTTTTTGTTTTTTTCTTTCTAATCAATATTTTGGAAGAAAATTTAGATCTAAAGGTTCAGCACAAGAAGATTATGATTGCAAAATGATAGAACCTAAAATCAACACAAAAACATGATTCAAGAGTAGATCTATAAAATTTGAACCATAGGAATGCAAGAACAAGTGTAGATCTAAGATTTAATCATTTTATTTTTTTGAATCTAATCTAAACAGCACCAAACCACAATACAATGGAGGATATACATGGAGAATAAGTTGAAGAACAAGGAATTAAAGTGAGTTGACAGAAGAAAAAGATAGAGGAAGCAAAAGAACATCACCTAGACGAAGATGCTCTTGATACCACATGATGTAGCTCCATGTGGAGCTTGTAGCCCTTGGATCTTCTTCATCAATGGAGTCCTTTGCTTCTTGAAGATCACGGCAGCGGAATGGAGAAGGAAGAATGATGATTGGAGATGCCACTTCAAGGAGAAAATTAGTCAAGAAGAAGTTCACCACCATAGGAAGCCATGAATAAGAGCTTGAAGGTAGGAAAAGATGAGATGAGGGAGAGGGAGAGAAGGAGCACGGAATTTGGTGCCTCAAATGAGGTCTGAACTTCGAATTTTAATTCTCAAATGATCAAATTTGAAAAAATGCACACACATGACCTTTATTTATAGCCTAAGTGTCACACAAATTGGAGGGAAATTTGAATTTCTATTCAAATTTCAATTGAATTTGTGGAGCCAAATTTTGGATCCAAAATTTCACTAATTATCATTAGTGAATTTTAGCTATGGTTCAGCCCACTAATCCAAGATCAAGTCCAAGATTCTCCAGTAAGTGTGCTTAGGTGTCATGAGGCATGTAAAGCATGAAGGATATGCACAAAGTGTGACTATATGATGTGACAATGGGGTGTATCAAGCAAATGCTCACCTCCCCCTCTAAAATTTAATTGGATTGGGCTTCTCCCAATTCAATTAAATTTATTTTCCAACACACACATCAAATATTCACTTAATGCATGTGAAATTACAAAACTACCTCCAATAAAAAAACTAATCTGGTTGCCCTAAAATACAAGGGCTGAAAAATCCTACATTTCTAGGGTACCCTACCTACATTATGGAGCCCTAAATACAAGGCTCAAAAAATAATGAAACCTTAATCTAATATGTACAAAGATAAGTGGGCTCATACTTAGCCCATGGGCCCGAAATCTACCCTAAGGCTCATGAGAACCCTTGGGCATTCTCTTGCATCTCTGGCCCAATCTTCTTGGAGTCTTATATCCAATGCCCTTGGGGGGGTAGGATTGCATCATATGATACTTCATTAACTTCCTTTCTTAAACAATCATAAAACCTTGAATCTTTAAAACCTTGATTAAAACTTGAATGAGTTGATTAAACCTTGAATGAGAGAAAAAGATTTGAAAAAGAGAAAAAGACATAATCTTTTATAGTAGTTCACTCTCTATTTTTACAGAAGCTAATCCAGTTATCTAATCCATAACATGAATTATATTTCCACTATGCATCAAGAATCCTTACAATCAATCACAATCAATCTATAATTCTCACCTCGGAAAAAGAGACTAAGGCACCCAACACTAGGGTCCTTTGTGAATATAAGCCTAATAGAACCTTACTTTTAGCTCAAACTAGAAAACCCTATTCTAGCATGTTGTAAGCAATTCACACATAAAAACAAAGACCATGTAAAAACCATACACAAGAAAAACCAAGTAGGAGAGATACAACCTGACCAATCTTTCTACAAAAACCTTGTTGGACTCAGAAGTTGACCTTCTTCTACTCAAAAGACACAACTCACTTCCAAGAAAAGATCTTTAAAATCAAACGATTAAGAAGTTGTGAGTTACTATAAGGCTCTTTTCTTTTCATCTTTTATTCACTAATTACAACACAAAATCTTACTCATTTTGAGGCTAAGATGTTATTTTTGAGATGTATTGAGTATTCTCTAATGATCTCTTGATGTGTAGATGCGACTTGATGCAATCCTCCCAAATAGGGGACCCATCACCAGAGCCATGGCTAGGAGACTCCAGGAACATTGGCTTAGGGATGCAGGAGAAGGCCCTAGGGTTCTCATGAGTCTTAGGTAGATTTTGGGTCCATGGGCTAAGTATGAGCTCACTTATCTTTGTACATATTAGATTACAATTTTAATATTTTTTGGGTTTTGTATTTTGGGGCTCCATAGTGTAGTGAGGGTATCCCACATGTTTAGGGTATCCTACTAATGTAGGATTTTTCAGCTCTTGTATTTTAAGGCACCTAGACTAGTTTTTGTATTATGGGTAGTTTTGTAATTTCACATGCATTGAGAGCACTATTTGATGTGTGTGTTGGGAGAGAAATTTAATTGAATTGGGAGAAGCTCAATCCAATTAAATTTCGGACCAGCCTAAGGGGTAGGTGAGCATTTGCTTGCTACACCCCATTGCTAAATCATATAGTCACATTTTGTGCATTTCCTTCATGCTTTACATGCCTCATGACACCTAAGCACACTTAGTGGAGAATCTTGGATTTCATCTTGGATTAATGGGCTGGACCATAGTTGAAATTCACTAATCATAATTAGTGAAATTTTGGCTCCAAATTTGGCTCCACAAATTCAAATTCAAGTGAAATTTGCATAGAAATTCAAATTTCCTTCCAATTTTGTGTGACACTTAGACTATAAATAGAGGCCTTGTGTGTGTATTTTGACAACTTTGATCATTTGAGAAATTAAACTTCAAAGTTCAGACCTCATTCTGTGAATGTATGAATACAGGTTTTTGATTATGCTAAAGTATAATCAAACAAGATTGCTTCAAGAAACATTCAAGGTTAAGCAAATAGAGATTGCTTTGAGATTAATTCAAGGTCAAGCAAAGAAGATCAAGAAAAAGATAAGGCCTTGGTTTATTTGTTAAAAGAATCTCACTGGTTGATAAGTTTTGGCCTCACAAAATTATTTTTAAACAAATCAAGGCATTGGTAATTGATTACCAGTGCAGCCCCACAAGCAGAAATTGAGTTTGATGGACACCGTTTCCGAAGCGAGGAGCATCAGTGCCGCTTCAAAGTGATCAAGGGTTGGTCTTTCCTCAAAGAGAGACTGGTCCAGTTGAGAGAAAAGGAGTACCCATAATTCCAGGTGGAGGTTGCCAGGAGGCAATGGACCCAACTGACAAAGCCTATGGCTAAATATGATCTTGAGATAGTAATGGAGTTCTATGCAAATGCCTCGCCCACCGAAGAAGGAGTCATGAATAAATGCTCCTGGGTGCGGGGCTAATGGATCCCCTATGATGATGATGCTATTAACCAGTTCTTGGAACATCTGTTGGTCCTAGAAAAGGGGCAGCATTGTGAGTATAGCGAGAGAAGAAGCTAGGTCTCAGGATTTGATGAGGAGGCCATAGGCCAGCTACTGTGCTCCCCAGGATAGGACTTTGCACAAAGCATGATGGGAAGGCGGGTGCAAATCATGCGCACTAGCATGACCACTTTGACATAGATCTGGATGACACTCCTCCTCAGCAACATCCTTCCCAGCGATCATAATTATGATCTCCCGCTGCCCAAATGCCAAGTGGTCTATGCTATCCTGACCTATATCAGTGTTCATGTAGCCTAGCTAATCTCGGATGCCATTTACCAGTTTGTTAGTATCACACCTCCAAGACATCTAGTGGACCCAGAAAAGTCCAATAGAGCACTGGGATTTCCAGCTTTGATCACAGGTCTCTTCCAGTTCTATGGGGTGCCGATTATGCCCACAAAGCTCATCTGGCCTCCCATTAACAGGTTTTTCATTGAGAAGTACTGCATGCCAAGGTAGGCACAACAGCCAGTCGGAGATGCACCACTTCCACCTCCACAGCAGCCACCATCTCTACAGTCAATCTCGGCTCACATGCAAAGGATGGAACTCTACATGCAGCATTTGGCTTACTAGCAGGTTGCCAACCATAGGGGTCAGGTGCAGTTGAACGACAGCTTCTACCAGTATGCCCTACACCAGCAACGCTAGAACCCCAGCCCTTACCCATGGCCTACCCTCGAGCAGTTGAGGACCATTGTTGCATGGCCTGGGGACAGGCTTAATTTTCAGGCGAAGGCAGGTCCCACAGAGGCCCCAGGAGATGAGGACGGAGCTGAGGAAGACGGTGACAAGGCAGATGTGATGGATTTCTTCCTCAAAGGAGACTGAGCCTCTTGATTAGGGCCTTCTAAATTTGTGAACTTATCTTTATTTTATTCATCGCTTTTAGCATTTTGTTATGTTATTTCTTTGTGATGCTTTGTTCGAAACGAAAAAACTTATGTGTGGTTTCTTTTTTTATTTTACTTTTTCGCGCACCCTTTGTTCTTTTGGTGATGTAGTCTTGGATTACAACTTTGCCTGTGTTTCAAATTTTTCCTAAAAAACTATCATGCCTTTTAAAAAGAAGAAATCACTAGTTTTCTTTAGAAAATTTGTGGATCAAAACACAAAAGGTTTTTTGAAAAAGAAATGTGTACCTAGAGGGTGAAAACAATGAAAGACTTTCCCAAATGCCAAAATGGACTCGGATGTTTTGTATGACTTGATAAAAGAGCAATTGTTGAAACACTGATTTGGCCTGAATGTGGAAACAGACCCTAAGCCTTAGTGATCGCGTGACCACAAATTTTATGTTGAGTGTCCGCATGGGTATGTTTTGCGATTGATTTTGCATGAATTTTTAGTTATCATGTTATGCGATTCATGGGGATGATCTGGGCATTCCTTTCTTTCTATGCCATTGGCCGAACAGTTGTCCCAATATACATTATTTTCTGCCATTTGCAAGCCTTTTGAGCCAAACATTGATTTTTTCCTGAACCCTGACCTAGGATAGAAGTTTCCAACCTTACCTTGGAATGAGAAAGAAGGGGTATCTTCCAAGGAGGATTTCTATCATCTTTTGGTTAGTGATGTTCATCAAAACCAAAAAGCAAAAAAAAAAAACACATACAAAGAACAAAAATCACAAAGAAAAAAAGAAAAAGAAGAAAAAAAAGAGAAGTGAAAAAAATCAATCAATTAAAGATAGGAAAGAGCAAAGGAAAATAGAAAAGGAAAACAAGTTCTTTGGACCAAACAATGGTTGAACCATGTACAGAGTTGTCGAAAGGAGAAAAAGGAGGGGGGCAATAGTAACTTGGTTAAGACATAAGGGGATAGGAAGTGATCACCCGTTTAAGTTACTAACCAAACGTTTGGACCTGCTCTCTAGTTCCACACAAAACAAAAGGGAAGAGAAGGGAGAAAGACTAGAGCAACCAAAACCAATTTCCTACAATGTCCGATCTTGGAAAGTCCTATTGACCCATGATGATTATGCATATTATCTTTGATTTGATGAGAAATGACTTACAAAATCAATTTATGACATATCTGTGATTTGGAATTAAGACAAAACACTTGCCTGTGTGAAACTTTATACACCCTGTGCAGTTTTCCTCTGTTCTGTTAGACCTAGTGTTTCTTCTAATGTTCTTTTAGAAACTAAATGCAATTGTCTTAAATCTCATTTTTGGGTATGAGAAATTCTATCTGCATCCTTTCATTCCCCATTAGTCGCATCATTTTTAAAAAAATGTGTGTTCTTCCGATCGGTTTGGGGGTTTGTTTCTTTACTAAGCGTGTTCGCGTTTTAGTGAGAGATTTCAAGACTTCAATGTCTTTTGTCTATACATTTCAAGACTTCAATGTCTTTTGTCTTTATATTTCTAGACTTCAATGTCTTCTGTCATTACATTTCAAGACTTCAATGTCTTCTGTCTTTACATTTCAAGACTTCAATGTCTTCTATCTTTACATTTCAAGACTTCAATGTCTTCTGTCTTTACATGTCAAGACTTCAATGTCTTTTGTCTTTACATTTCAAGACTTCAATGTCTTCAGATCGTTCAACATGTAACTGAATTTCTCTCCATTAAAACCAAGATGAAATCAACATATAACTGAATTTCTCTCCATTAAAGTTACTTGAGATCGTTCAAGGTCCAACGCCTTAACGGCCTCTTTTTGTTCTTGTTTAGTTAAAAAATGAATCTTTCAAAAGCCTAAAATCAACTCAACGCACAATTCTTTTTTCTTTAAAGAACTATGTAGGTCTGAATTTATTATCGCACTTAAGAATACGTAGGAGCAAGGGCAACACCCTTGTCGACCCCAAAATGTAAAAAATACAAAAAAGGGAAAATAAACAATTTTGAAGTCACGTTGCGCACACTCGATTAAAGGATACCGTCTCTTGTGACGAGCGTGTAGGGTGCTAATACCTTCCCCGCGCGTAAATAACTCTCAAACCATTTTTTTTTTATAAATTCGCATACCTCTCTATTTGGTTTTTCTAACGTTTTCCTCGAATAAACATTGGTGGTGACTCCCACGTGTTCTCCTTTTTGGAAGACGCGCTTATTTTATCTCGCCTCGCCCTCCCGCCGAAGGGTAGGTTGCGACAATTTCTTAGGGAGAATTGGTTTAATGATCTGAAGGGTTTATAGTACAATATTTGTTTTTGAGGATGATAGTGGGGAGCCATGAGATCATAAGTTAAAAAGATTTGGATTCGACCATGATTAACCAAACAAATTTAAATAAAAAAACAAGAAATCACATTTTTAGAATGGAAATCTTTGACTTTATGTATGAGTATGGATGCTTCTATGAAAGGGCAAAAAAGGGCTACCTCGTATTGGAGCTTGTAGCCCTTGAATCTTCTTCATCAATGGAGACCTTTGCTTCTTGAATTTTAATGACTGCGGAATGAGGAAGAAGAAGAGTTGAGAGGAGACACCACTTCAAGGAGAAGATGAGTCAAGAAGAAGCTCACCACCATAAGAAGCCATGGATAAGAGCTTGAAGGTAGGAGAAGATGAGTGGAGGGAGAAGGAGAGAAGGAGCACGAAATTTTGTGCCACAAAAGAGGTCTGAACTTTGAAGTGTAATTCTCAAATGATCAAAGTTGAAAAAATGCACACACATGGCCTTTATTTATAGCCTAAGTGTCACACAAAATTGGAGGGAAATTTGAATTTCTATTCAAATTTTACTTGAATTTGAAATTGAATTTGTTGAGCCAAATTTTGGAGCCAAAATTTTACTAATTAAGATTAGTGAATTTTAGCTATGGTTCAGCCCACTAATCCAAGATCAAGTCCAAGATTCTCCACTAAGTGTGCTTAGGTGTCATAAGGCATGTAAAGCATGAAGGACATGCACAAAGTGTGACTATATGATGTAGCAATGGGGTGTAGCAAGCAAATGCTCACCTCCCCCTCTAAAATTTAATTGGATTGGGTTTCTCCCAATTCAATTAAATTTATTTACCAACACACACATCAAATATTCACTCAATGCATGAGAAATTACAAAACTACCCCTAATACAAAAACTAGTCTAGGTGCCATAAAATACAAGGGCTGAAAAATCCTACATTTCTAGGGTACCCTACCTACATTATGGAGCCTTAAATAGAAGGCCCAAAAATAATGAAACCTTAATCTAATATGTACAAAGATAAGTGGGCTCATACTTAGCCCATGGGCCCAGAATCTACCCTAAGGCTCATGAAAACCCTTGGTCCTTCTCTTGCATCTTTGGCCCAATCTTCTTGGAGTCTTCTATCCAATGCCCTTGGGGGTAGGATTGCATCATTCCCTCCCCCTTGAAAAGGATTTGACCTCAAATCCAGAGGTTCTTGAAACTTTGGGCTTCTTCCCTCAACACTTGTAAAAAGAATAAAAACATATATATTAGTGGTGTTTGGTATGTTGGAGTAAGGTAAGGTCTGAAAACCCATTTCCTGGGAATCTTCCCATGAGGGAACATGGTTCCTCACCAACTCAATGAGTGGTTCTACAAGTATAGAAAAATATGGGAGAAACCTTTTGTAAAAGTTTGTTAAGTCATGAAAGCCCCAAATTTTGCTTATACTTGGTGGAGTGGGCCACTCAGAAATGACCTTTATTCTCTTAGGGTTTGTGGGAACCCCTTGATCACTATTTAAAAATTTAAGGAAAGTAATGCAATAAAACATACCTTTTTCTATATTTTTATGTTGATTATTCCTACCAAAAAGTATGACAAACCTAAGGTGTCTCATATGAGTACCTAAGTTTGTATTGAAACTAAAAATAAGAACAAACCTACCTAATGAGTCCCTATGTACACAAATCACGAAGATGTTGGGTGCATAAGTGATTTTACAAAAGAGGGTTGCACCACTCAAGACATTCATCATACCACCTATTTTAGGGATTTAGTGCCTAATAATACCTATTTTGGGCACCAAAAAAGCACAAGGATTTAAGCTCTTGCGAACCAAACCTCCAACAACTCTTTAACTTGAGGAATAAACTCAAGCCCAAGAGGTGTGACAATGCTAACAAGTGTTTTTTTACAAAGGAGAAAATGTGGAGGTTGTCTAAAAGGGGAAATTTCTTTAATATTTGTCTTTATTTCAAAATTCCTTTCCTTTTTAGCTAACCTCTTGGTGGAGACACTTACCTCCTTACACTCCTCCTTAAGCATTAATGGTTGTCCTTCTTCTTGGGGGTAGATTTCTTCACTAGATTCTTCCTCTTTTGCTTCTTCACTTTCACTAGAGGAAGGTGAAGTAGTAGCCTCATCTTGGCTACTATAAATGTCTTGGCCCCTCATAATCATGGTTTTCTTGGTGGGGCATTGAGAAGTAATGTGTCCTCTTCCAAGACATTTAAAACACTTCATGGAGCTAGTCTTCTCTTGCATACTATCCTTATGGGGTTGCTTTTCTATTGTCTTCCCCTTATCATCTTTGGGCATAGAAGGAGTCACCCCTAAGATGCCTTGACCTTGGTCTTTCTTTGGATAAGAGTGAGAGCCATAAGATTTTGAAGTAGACTTCCTTTTAAGTTGTTGCTCTACCCTTATTTTCCAATCTAAGTTAGCCTCTACATTGTCCTTTCCATGGATGTATGGGAGGTTAATGTTAGCCTCTTGTGGCTTTCTTTCCTTTTCTCTCCTATGGGAGTGAGGTCTAAGATGTGACCTATGCCTTCCTTCATAATAGTCACGAAGTTCTTCACTTAGGCTCTTGCAAGAGTTATGACTTTTATAGGAGGCATGCTTTTCTTTTCTTAACTCTTTTTGTATTTTCCTTCTTTCTTCCTCTCTTATTTTCTCTCTTTTATCTTGACTTATTTCTTCCACTCTTTTTTTTCATTTTTCTTTTCTCTCTTGTTTTTCTTTCCACAACTTAAGGGATCTCAACTCATCTAATATCTTATACAAGGGGTCCTTAGGAGTAGAACCCTCACCATTAACACTAGATGAAGAATGAAGAGTCATGTTGGTTCCTAAGTTGTGGTTCTTTCTTGTTGGGGGTTTGAAAACAAAAGGTAAAAGAAACTATGGTTGAGCCAAAATAAACACTAAAAGAGGTGTGAAAGATAAGGTAAAAACTAATTAGTAAAAGGCAAGCTATCTAGGCGGTTTGATAGTGGAAGGTAAAGGAAATAAGCTATGAATGTAAGCAAGAAATGTAAACTAGGTGAATCCTAAAAGTGTTTGGATAACCACATTTAAGGTTCTCAACAAAACACTCACAATCCTCAGGGAAAATTGCCTAAAATTATTACACACAAATGGAAGTATGGTGGCCTATTAGGCTCCCAACTTACGTCCAATAAAAGACCTTTTTGTTACAAAATTTGAAAGCAATGAAAGTAAGTAAATTGTCAATTACAAAATTAAAAAAAGATCCTCAATTTTGGTGGTGGTTCTATCTTTGGTGATTCACTCAATTTGGAGTGCTTCTTATTCCAATAGCCCTTAAGGTGGTTTTCCCCTTGCTTCTTGACTCAAATTCTTCAAGGGATGACACCAATCCTCCTTTCCAATTCCCTATATGGCAACTCACAAACAAGGAAACAAAGATACAAGCAATAACCAAAGACCAAAAAAATGAAATGAAAGCTAAACCAATAGAGTTTTAACAAGACAAAATTTCAAGGATTATTCAACAATTAAAGCGATGAAAAACACATAAAAGCAAGCTAGGACTTAAAGAGAAATTTAGAATGGCTCTAGAGTAGAGTAAAAAAACTAAAAAAGAAAGACTCAAGAAACCTCTAGTTTTGACACTTGTTTTCACACTTATTTTAAATTGAAATTTCAGAACTAAGATTGGTATAAAATAGGAACCACTTATAGCACAAATTTCGAGCCAAAACAACAAGCACACTTCCATTTCACCTTTTTTTTTCTGGACTCTGATTTTCTTCCAACTTGTGTGATTTTTCGTATTTTCTCATTTTATCCAAATCAATTGGTTCTTTTTTATAATTTTGGTCCATATGTCTAGAAAATTCAGTAAAAAATTCAGCTCAAAATTCTCAGTGACTAATTCTCAGTAATTTATAAAAGTTTGTATGTTCAAGATACCAACACCAGCAATTTCAGACTTCAAATTTTTTTTAAGCATGATATATTGATTGCCTTGGGCTTACTTTCAACCTTCCTATGTATGTTGAACTCACTAGGATTGTTTACCACAGTTTTAGGAGTTCAATATTCACTTTGGATCAAAATTTAAGCCAGCAATTCAATCACCAAAACTCAAATTCACAATAGACACTGTCATAAGGAAACCTAAAAGTTCCAGAAAAGGTTCACAATCAAAGACTCTCTAAGAATTTTGCATTAACATGTTAAGGACTAATTAACATGCAAGATTTGAATCAAATCAACTAATAGGCTAAAAGAATTTCATACACTCATGAACAAATGAGTTAGACAAAAAAATAAGAAAAACAAAATTCAGCTCAACATAAGAAATCTTATGTGACAAGTTTCATGACTAGACATGACTTCTATGACAAAACTACAATAGGTGAACAAGTCACTCTAGATTTTTGAGGTTTTCTTCTACTTTAATGTTTTTATAAGAATTTTATGGTTTAGGTTTCAGCCACAAAAAATAGCAAGACAAAACTCAAAGGAACCTAAACTCAACACAATTCATGGTTCAAGAACAAGAACAAGAAATTTGAACCATAGAAAATCAAATCTAGCTTCTATAGCTAGTTTAATCGGTGGAAATTCGAAAAAAATCATGTTAACAACATTTCGCACAAGACATGTGAGGAGATACATGGAGAAACATGAAGAAACAACAATGGAGGAGAAGGTAAAGCTAAAAATTAATGGAGGTTTAAGGAGCAGCTTCTTGAAGCTCTTGTGCTCTGATACCACATGATATAGCTACATTGGAGCTTGTAGGCCTTGGATCTTCTTCGTCAATGGAGTCCTTTGCTTCTTGAATTTTAATGACAGAGGAATGGAGAAGAAGAAGAGTTGAGAGGAGACGCCACTTCAAGGAGAAGATGAGTCAAGAAGAAGCTCACCACCATAGAAAGCCATGGATAAGAGCTTGAAGGTAGGAGAAGATGAGTGGAGGGAGAAGGAGAAAAGGAGCACGAAATTTTGTTCCTCAAAAGAGGTCTAAACTTTGAAGTGTAATTCTCAAAGGATCAAAGTTGAAAAAATGCACACACATTGATGTGATCCTGACTAGGAGCGGATCGCTTGATACAGGCAACGAAGATTTGGATGACGCCACTTCCGGTGAAGGAAGATAAGTCAAGGTAGACGCCACAAGGATTACCTTGATAAGTCTGAGATTGGTTAAACAAGGAACCCAGAGAGAAGCTCTCGCCAAATTTTATGAAAAATGCCAAAAGTCTTTTTTTATTGAAAACAAAAACCAATACTTATAGTGTATCTGAAACAAAAAGATAAAAGTAGACATGGGCCTTCAAAATAGTTTGGGCCAAAAAAATTATAAATAAAAAATAGAACATATTTATTATGGGCCTTCAACAACAATTAATAGTCTTGATAGTGTCTCTGCCTCTGGGCCTTCATCCTTCTCTACTTGGGCCTTCATCCTTCTCCACTCGGGGGCTTTGTCCTTCTCCACTTAGGCCTTCGTCCTTCTCCACATGGGCCTTTAGCCTGTATTTGGCCAGTTTCAGGATTCTCATCACACATGGCCTTTATTTATAGCCTAAGTGTCACACAAAATTGGAGGGAAATTTGAATTTCTATTCAAATTTTACTTGAATTTGAAATTGAATTTGTTAAGCGAAATTTTGGAGCCAAAATTTCACTAATTATGATTAGTGAATTTTAGCTATGGTTCAGCCCACTAATCCAAGATCAAGTCCAAGATTCTCCACTAAGTGTGCTTAGGTGTCATAAGGCATGTTAAGCATGAAGGACATGCACAAAGTGTGACTATATGATGTGGCAATGGGGTGTAGCAAACAAATGCTCACCTCCCCCTCTAAAATTTAATTGGATTGGGCTTCTCCCAATTCAATTAAATTTATTTACCAACACACACATCAAATATTCACTCAATGCATAAGAAATTACAAAACTATCCCTAATACAAAAACAAGTCTAGGTGCCATAAAATACAAGGGCTTAAAAATCCTACATTTCAAGGGTACCCTACTTACATTATGGAGCCCTAAATACAGGGCCAAAAATCATGAAACCTTAATCTAATGTGTACAAAGATAAGTGAACTCATACTTAGCCCATGGGCCCAAATTCTATCCTAAGGCTCATGAGAACCCTAGGGCCTTCTCTTGCATCTCTGACCCAATCCTCTTGGAGTCTTCTATCCAATGCCCTTGCAGGGTAGGATTGCATCACTTGTGCCTTTATTTCCATGCTGGATGCTTGGTTGTTATATTCCTAATATATTATGCTTTAGGCTTTTAAATGGATCCTTTGTAAGATCAATGTGCTTGTTTCCTATCATTGTAACTTTTAGGTTGCATTTAGAACTCAAGGTTTGTGGTTTTTACAATTATTATAATTTTTTTATGATGATAATTGTAAAAAGGTTTGACAAGCAAAATAATGAGTCCTGATATGTTAATCATTTTTAGGACGGTATATTGGACTCCCATGTGCTAGTTAGTTGATAAAAAATAAAAAGAAATTAAAGGCTAGATGGCAAGTTTATAGCAAAGAATTTGATTGTTAGGGAAATCACAATTAGTGAAAATAAAGATAAGAGTTCAAGTAGATACTGGTTTCATTATTTTCAATTTCAAGTTTAAGTCAAATAAAAGGTCAAAGAAAGTTCCAAATTCAAACTCAAGACCACTTCAACCAACAAGGGTATGGAGAGAAGAGAGTGCTAGCTTCATTGTTAGTATAACAAACCAAATTCTGAAAGTGATTAAGAAAGACGAAAGGGTGTATGTATAAATTGTAATGCAGATACATTAGATTGATTGGCAAAAGAAAATAAAAACCATATGGCATGCAGTTTGAAGAAAATCTTGCCATAATTCATATCAGACAAGTTAGCCATAATGGAATGTTTTAACTACTATCAACTCATTAATCCAATTTGAAGAGATTGGATGCTAAATCTATGACACTCATGTAAAAGCAAAAACAATAGTATATTTGAAAAGGTAAAAAACATAAATTAGTACTTTCTTTTTACCTTGTTTTCATTGTCTACAAGACTTACTAGAGTAGAAGGTTATCAATGATGAAACAAAAGTTCTTCCTTATTATTTTATAAACACTTATTCAATTTTGTCTCAAAAATAAAAATGTTCACAATATTTAGTTCTGTCAAATAAGAGCAAAATTTTAACTAGTTGATCAAAGCTACCTCTGGCTTGATTTTATTGTTGTTCTAACATGATTTGAATTCGAAAATGGATATTAGTAAGTACAAGCTATTTTGATTTGGATACATGTCAATGATGCTCCAAAAGCCACACACATGTAGTTTTTGGATCTATTTGTTGATTTTAATATTGCTTTATACTTTTTAAATTTCACCAAAATAATGTGTTCAAACATACCTACAAATTTGCCCTTGATCTTATGGAAGATGATTGACTGTCGTGTGTTTGTTTCTTATCTAAGCTCAATAAGAAACATGATGTGCAAGCACTTTATCCTATACATGATTTAATTAATAAGATAGAGTGGACAAGGTCTAAATATCTAAGGTGTGTAAAACACAACATTTCCGTTATATTTGTTTTTAATCTATATACTAGTTGCAGTACTGTTGCATAATATGGAATTGGAATTTAGTTTTATAAATTTAGTTGAGCTTTTACTGATATTCTTTTACACTTCATTTTCCCTCATTAGCCAAAAAAGAGGCTAGGTTAGATTAATAAATACTACTACCTTGCAAAGTGAATCATCCCCAAGAGACTAGGTTAGGGTGTCCAAATTGCTCAATCGATTTACCAATGAAAATCACTAACTCTTTTTATTATACTCCCAGTGTATTGATAGTAGCTAGTCCTGTACCAATTCATGACAGAACACCTAGAAAAGAAACTTAAAATTTATCATAGTACCATTTGGCTAGTATGAAGGAACAAAGACATGGAAAATGATTATGTGGACAAGATCTTAAAATACATTACTGGCTCAAATAAATGAAACTAATCAGATAACAATTTGGTCTTCACCATTTCAGGTTGAAACATGTACATGTTTTAGTTTGGGTAGGATTGACACGTGGTAGGAAATACAGACATGTTGAGTTGTATATTGATAAATTCATAATATTTATGGACACGTGATCATTAGTGCTAGCTAATATGCCTTTGCATGACTTCCATTGGTGCAGTGAGATTATTATTGTTGTTGTTATTGTTGCTAGCTAATATATATTTGATTGTGTTATTATTGTTTTTGTTGTGGCTGTGCTATTAGACTACACTCCTTTGGAGTGATTTGGTGCCAACAACCTTTTCTTTTATTTTATTTTATATAATATTTTTTACATAACTTTGTTAATGATTTGGTGCTATTAGACTGCATTCCTTTGGAATGATATGGCCAAATTCACCTTTGTATATTGATGGATTTTGTGCAGCCACTAATCTGCCAAGATTGCATGGCTTTCCTAGGTCACCATCACAAAGGACACCATTGTTTTACCCATAAATGGCCAACATGTGCCTTCAGCTCCTTTTTGTGATACAAGACATATCTATACAGGGGAATCTCTTTGGATATGAAATTTTCCGATAACACAACAACACACTGTGTTGATTTTGTTTGTTATAATATCTTTCCACATTTTGGAGGAGATTGTGTTGACCTTAGAGTCCTACCTAAGAATCTTGGAGTCCATTTTCATAACCAAGGGGACCTAATGTTTCCTAGCAGAAACCATATGATTAATTCAATTTGAGACTCACAAACAACGTATAAGAACCCGTAGAAATGAAGGTTTGCCAAACTTGGATGACAACAAACAGTATGAACTTCATATTGACCGCATATAGAAGGGAGAAGATAATCGAACAACAGAAATGATAAACAACATTCCTAACAAGTAGAATTATATATGTTAAATTAAATATTAGGTTTTTGTATTTAAGTTTTCATTTTGGGTTGTGTTTTTACCTTTCAAGAAATTTTGGAGTGTCCAGCGTGCCTGTTAGCCTAGGATAGATTAATTGTTAAGCAAGTGATAATATGGGAAAAAGTCGCACCAACACTTGGAACCCTTTTATGAACTACAAACTTAAGCAAATTTACTCTTACTCTCTTTAGTTTGCATTTGAATTTTCTCTAAAATGTCTTCTTTTATGAGATTAGCTTTCTGTGAAACTTCTTTTCAAAGAATCACTTTTACAAAATTCAATTTTCTAAAAATATGCACATTGCTACCTTGTAAGAATTCAATTTCCTAGGACAAGGTCCAGTATATTTTAATTTTCCCCATCAGAGCCTGATGGGGAAGTAGGAATATTATCCGTAAGGACGTATGTTAACAAATTTTATGGATCTGACACCTTGTATAGTATGAGTCATATTTTATTTTAATTTGTACAGTAGATGTTTGAACAGTACTTCCTGGAAGTACAACAGTCTAATATTTTAGTTGAATGGTACTGTAGTAGTAAGACCCGTGGTGGATAAAGGGCAGTAAGGCTAAGGTGTACTGTTTAACCAAAATATCAAGACATAATATACTGGTGGCTATAGGATTTCCGTTCAAACTATTTTTCAAAAAAAAAAGAGTTTTTCTTAAAAATAATTCAGATCCGAAAAATTTTGTTACATATTTACTTACGGAGATATTTCTATGGAACCAATGAGGGCAAAGATATTAGAGAATGTTATAATCATGTCTAGACTATTGCGATCTTTTTCCCGTATCTCTTTTCGATCAAATTCCTCCTCATCATCTTCTTCAAGAAACTCCAATTTATTAAACGATCAAGATAACCAGACCCAAGAGGTCGCCCCCAAACACAATATCTTTGATGAGGAAGTCCGATTCGAAGATATCAATCAAAACATGGATGACTGGAACATCCCAGAAATCCCTCAAGATCAACTGTACGTTCCTGAAACAATTAAAGATAAACACAATTTTGACTACATAATCAAAACAGTAGAAAAAAATATTCCTCTAGGGCAAGACATAGGGGAAGAATTCCATTTACTTTCAAAAAATTCAATTTATGAACATAGTCGAAAGTATAAATATTTACACATCGGCTGTGTACAAGTAGCCATCAAGCCCTTAATAGACATGGGCATAGATGCAACAGTGTTAATGTGTCTAAGAGATATTAGGCATAATAAATTTGAAGACTCCTTAATTGGAACAGTCGAAACCAGCCTAGGACAAGGTCCAGTATATTTTAATTGCTATCCAAACAAAACAGTGAGTCTAATGGACAGAAACATTCTCGACTCTCTGTTCTTAAACATCCACTTTCATGGCCTTGACATGAAAGAAGGATCAATCCCGACGGCTTTAATCTATAGGATCCAGTACAAGGTCATGAACACTTGTGCCTCTAGAGTCCTGTTGCAACCACAAAAG
This sequence comes from Glycine max, assembly GCF_000004515.6. Classification (NCBI taxonomy): domain Eukaryota; kingdom Viridiplantae; phylum Streptophyta; class Magnoliopsida; order Fabales; family Fabaceae; genus Glycine; species Glycine max. The sequence continues at coordinate 29,926,224 of NC_038245.2, forward strand.
GGAGAAACAACCTTGTTTATTACCGATATGAAAAAAGCCAACGTCTCTTTAAAAAGAATAATAAAATGGGATGAAGTAACTCTCCCCGAAAAATGGGTCATGGAGAAGGCCACACCGTCTGATCCCCCACCCGCTCCAATTATTGAAGACATTAAACAGGATAACTCCGGAAAGGTAGAAATAACCTTCAATAGGAGAAACTCCTTCTCATCAAGCATAGAAGCCTCTAGGTCTGAATATGAGTCAGCCAGAAGGTCTTTTTCGGTTAGAACCCGTTCAATCCTAGTAGGACTAACCAGATCTGAGTTACATAACCAGTTCCCTACTGTAAACCTCCAAGGACTAGATACCACTTCTAGCATACCAAGAACGACCTACAACCAAGATCAGGAGGACGACCAAAAGTCGATCCAATCCCCAACATACTCTTCTATGGAACCTTATGATGTTATCTGACAACTTTAGCATTGATAAGGAAACCCTTAGGAAAGATTTTTATTCTCCGGCGAATGAGCCTCAAAGGAGATGGTATTTCCAGAATTACAAGGGTACAAACAGAAAACATATCCAAGACAAGTTCTACGAATTTTTCGGAAGGGTCAAAGTTAATGTCCTTTTCTTTGATTGGTTCCATGCTTATACCATCAAAAAAGATATAGATTACCCATGGAAGCAAGACATCATAGGGGATCCATCAACAAACGTCATAACCAACTAGCAAGTAAGAGATGGTGAGATAATCCAATCGGAATTACCTCCCACAACCAAATATCAACTCCCGAATATCAAAGATAGTAACAACAAACCTGTAATGGCAACCCCATTTAAAACAAAAGATATTAATGAGGAAGTAACCTCTGAAGATATTAAAAGCCTAATGGAACAGGCAAACTACACCAATAAATATTTACAAATTTTAGGAGAAACCATTAAAACTAAGGTAGCTCCTATGCAAAAATCGGTTGAAGAAGCCTCTCCAAGTATTCCCATTGAAAAATCACTGTTCAAACCTTTCAAAGTTAGTGAGAAAGCTAAGCGAAAGATTAGAGAACTTAGGAAAACTAAATCCTTAGTTGAAGGAGTAGGTGACAATCATAGTGAATTACTAAACAATATTGGTAGTTTACTTAAGGTCATTCCGGAAACTCCCCAACCCTCGAAAAATACTTCCAAAATGGTAACAAGAAGTACCTCCAAATTAATTAATGTTATTAATGAAGATAGTGACCAAAACTCAGATAACACAGCTGAGATAGGATCAGTGTCAGAAAAGAATATAAATCCAATTAATTCCAAACATTGGAAAACACCTTCCAAATTATATTATCAACGTCCAACTGCCCCTGACCTTCTATTAGAAGAAAGAGGAGAAAACAATTTCAAGAGTTTTAGTGCAAACAACATCTATGAATGGAACATAGATGCACAAAGGGAGTATAATATCATGAATACACTCCAACATATGACCATGGTGACTACGACTTACCAAACTTCCCACGAATGTTCAGAAGAGACCATTATAGACATCTTAGTGGCAGGATTTTCTGGACAACTGAAAGGATGGTGGGATAATTATCTCACTAATGAGGAGAAATAAAAAATTTACAGCGCAATCAAAATAGATCTCAACGGAAAAGTCATTACTAATGACGATGATAAAGAAATTCCTGACGCTGTCAATACCTTAATTTTTACAATAGCTCAACATTTTATTGGAGACCCATCCTTATAGAAAGATAGGTCTGCAGAATTATTATCAAACCTTAAGAGTAGAACCTTAGCAGATTTTAGGTGGTATAGAGATACTTTCCTAACTAGGGTTTACACCAGAGAAGATAGTCAACAACCATTCTGGAAAGAAAAATTTCTAGCTGGTCTTCCCAGATCATTAGGAGACAAGGTTAGGGATAAAATTCGTAGTCAATCTGCCAATGGAGACATTCCATATGAAAACTTAAGCTATGGTCAATTAATTTCCTATGTACAAAAGGTAGCCTTAAAAATCTGCCAAGATGACAAAATTCAGAGGCAATTAGCCAAAGAAAAAGCTCAAACAAAGAGGGATTTAGGTTCCTTCTGTGAACAATTTGGCTTACCAGCCTGCCCAACACAAAAGAAGAAACACACCTCTAGGAAAGAAATCCAGGATCATAAACCAGCCAATAGAAGAAGATTTTCAAAAAGAAGATACACTCAAAAACCCTTGACTAGTAAGGAAATAGAAAATCCTAAGCAAAAAATAAAATAAAAAATAACATGCTACAATTGTGGAAAACAAGGCCACATTAGTAAGTATTGTAGATTAAAGAAAAAATTAAGAAATCTTAACCTAGAACCTACAATCGAAGAACAAATAAACAATTTACTCATAGAAACTTCGGAGGAAGAAACAGAAACTGAAACTTCATCCTCCGTACTTTCCGACGAAAATCTAAACTTAATCCAACAAGATGACCAATTATCATCAACGGATGATGATAAGCAAATCAATACTCTAACAAGAGAACAAGATCTCTTGTTTGAAGCAATTAATTCCATCCCTGACCCCCAGGAAAAGAAGGTTTTTCTGGAAAAACTCAAGAAGACCTTAGAAGTCAAACCTAAACAAAAAGATTTTATTACAAACAACAAGTTTGATGTAAGTAACATACTCAAGAGATTGGAAAACTCTTCAACCAAACCAACGACTATCCAAGATCTCCAAACAGAAATAAACAATCTAAAAAGAGAAGTAAAAGAACTTCGTCAACAACAAGAAATTCATCAGATCATTCTTTCTCAACTTGAGGAAGAAAGTGATTCTGAAAACACCAACAGTGAAGAAAATCAACCAGAAAATCTAGAAGATGATATGTTTATGGGATTTATCAACAAGATTAAAATCCAAAATTTTTACATAAACATAAAAATAATTATCAATGATTTTGTTCTAGAAACAATGGCCCTATTCGACACAGGGGCTGACTCAAACTGTATTTTAGAAGGATTAATTCCTACAAAATTCTTTGAGAAAACTTCTGAGAAACTTAGTACAGCAAACGACTCAAAATTAAAAATTAACTTTAAGTTATCAAATGCAATTATTGAAAACCAAGGTCTTAGGATTAACACAAACTTTCTTCTAGTAAAAAACCTTAAGAACGAAGTAATCCTAGGAACTCCCTTCATAAGAGCCCTGTTTCCCATCCAAATATCTAATGAAGGAATAACAACAAGTTATTTAGGAAGAAAAATTATATTTAATTTTTCTACTAAACCAATCTCCAGAAATATAAATTTTATAGAAAATAAAATTAATCAAATTAACTTCTTAAAAGAAGAAGTATCGTTTAATAATATCCAAATACAACTAGGAAAACCTCAAATAAAGGAGAAAATCCAATCTTTATTAAGTCATATAGAATCAACAGTTTGTTCTGAATTGCCACATGCATTTTGGGACAGAAAGAAACATATTGTTGATCTTCCTTATGAGAAAGATTTTAGGGAAAAACAAATTCCCACAAAAGCTAGACCAATCCAAATGAATGAAGAACTCCTTCAATATTGCCAGAAAGAAATTAAAGATTTACTTGATAAAGGTTTAATTCGGAAAAGTAAAAGTCCATGGTCTTGTGCGGCTTTTTACGTCAACAAACAATCCGAGATTGAGCGAGGAACACCCTGCTTAGTCATAAATTACAAACCATTAAATCAAGCATTACAATGGATCAGGTATCCTATTCCAAATAAAAAAGACCTACTTAACAGATTAAATTCTGCAAAGGTATTTTCAAATTTGACATGAAATCCGGATTCTGGCAAATCCAAATCCAAGAATCAGATAGGTACAAAACAGAGTTTACTGTACCTTTCGGGCAATATGAGTGGAATGTAATGCCATTCGGACTGAAGAATGCCCCTACAGAATTTCAAAAAATCATGAATGATATTTTCAGTCCTTATTCAAAATTCATCATTGTTTACATTGATGATGTTTTAATCTTCTCCCAAGATATTGATCAATATTTTAAACACCTCCAGACTTTCATCCATATCATTAAACAAAATGGTTTGGCAGTCTCCAAATCAAAGATAAATCTTTTCCAGACACGGATACGATTCCTTGGGCACAATATATACCAAGGCACAATCATTCCAATAGAAAGATCAATAGAGTTTGCCAGTAAATTCCCTAACCAAAATCTTAGACAAGACCCAGTTACAACGATTTCTGGGGTGCCTAAATTATGTAGGAGAATTTGTCCCCTATCTAAACAATATTGTCAAACCATTACATGATAGGCTGAAAAAGAATCCGCCTCCTTGGTCTGACCTCCATACTCAAACAGTCAAAGAAATCAAAGTCAAAGTCCAATCCATAAAATGTCTGTATCTTCCCATTCCACCGGCATTCAAAATTGTCGAAATTGATGCATCAGACATCGGTTACGGTGGTATCCTTAAACAGCAAATACACGGTCAAGAACATGTCATTGCATATACTTCAAAACATTGGAATCCTGCACAATTAAAATATTCAACTGTTAAAAAGGAAGTTTTAGCAATTGTTTTGTGCATTTCCAAATTTCAATCTGATTTATTGAATCAAAAATTTTTAGTGAGGGTTGACTGCAAATCAGCCAAAGACATTTTACAAAAGGATGTAAAAAACCTTGCCTCAAAACAAATTTTTGCAAGATGGCAGGCAATTTTCAGCGTATTTGATTTTAACATAGAATATATCAAGGGCTCTTCAAACTCTCTACTTGACTACCTCACCCGTGAATTTTTACAGAAAATTCCCGATGCCTCCTAAGGTGTCTAGCTCCTCCGGCAGAGGAGGAAGATCCGATACTAAAGGAAAAGATGTTATATTGGCTCTACCATAGCCAATAACCAAGAAGGCAACTACATCATCTTCTGGGTCACCTACTCAGACTGGGTCATCAACCCAGAAAGGAAAGCTTGAAGGGTCATTGACCCAGATAAAACCTGAGTCATCAACTCAAGAATCCCTAAAACCAACAACAACAAAACAGACTGTGGTTGACTATGCCTGGTCAATACAAACTCTCCTGGCCTTAGAAGACATAGGCCTCACCAGAGTACCAAAATTGGCCAAAAAGACCTGGGCAGAAATGGCCTCAGAATCAGACGATGATTCTGAAACAGACCTACAAAAACAAATCCAAAAGGCCAAACAGACCAAAACTGTCTGTAACCAAAAACCAAGCCAACCGTTGACTCAACAAGAATCAACACCACAACCCAGCAATAGCTATATTTCAAAAAACAAATTCTTCAATGTTTTACAAATGGAACCAGAATACTGGGACAAGAATCCTTTCAAGGCAACCGCCAAAGTATTCCCCCCAGGATTCCATTATAGGCCAACAGCCACAAATAAAACCAGAAAATTCTACGAATTCATCCTAATAGATACAAACTCAGTATCTATTAAACACTTCAAAGACCCCAAAGATCCAAATGTAAATACCCATTCCACAATCCAAATCCTAAAGGTTATGCAGCCACGACATTATAGCTCAAACTTAAACCAACCCAAAACATTTTCTGCACCTTTTGATCCTGCAGGATATAATTATTGGGACTACATCGACGCCTGGACCAATGTGTTCTGGCATCAAAATAGTAAATTTAAGCATTCATGGCTAATTTACTTCAAGAATAACACTGTGTATAATTTTCCAAATTGGCTCCTCCAATGGTGGAACTACTTCGGACTAATTCCGCAGATATTTCCAGAAGAAGTCCAACAGGGATTCCAACAATTCACCAAGCTCTTCAATAGCAAGGAATCGAGAATTCCGGCAGATTTAAAGTACTTTTCCAGTTTTGCCTTGTCATGGATTTTTTCATGGCAATACAGATATGGAAAAACCGAAAACATCAAACAATATCCACCATTGCAGAGACATGCCTTTGTAAAGTGGTGGTCACAATTTGATACCTCAAAGGCTGCTCCAGAACAAGTCAAGAACTGGTTTCAAAGCAACCCTGAGTTTCTCAAGCCTACTGATCCAGAGACATCATTGTTTCTAAATCAAAAGTCTCAACTTGCAGCATTCTTAGCAAGCTCAAAATCTAAAGAGAGTCTTGCCCAGAATCTTAAGGAAGTTCTCCAGCTACTTCAACAGGAAGAAGAAGAAGAACCCCCCAAGAAGGAAGCCGAATCATCCGAAAAAAATGATGACCAAGAAGATGATCCATTCTACCAGAATGAGGATGACTGTTTTGGTATATCGTTAGACGATGATTAGTTGTAGTAATCATGAATTATTGTAACTAATTATTCGGTTCCCGATAATAATGTAATTTGAAAAAGTTTTTGTAACAGTTCCGGTAAACATTACCGATACTGTTGAAACAGTAAAACATTGGGTCTATTTAAAGGAGTCCTCGTTCCCTTTGTGAGGCACCTTTTCAAATAGTCTCAAAACCAGGTCTTAGAGAGAGAAGCCCTGCCTAGGGAAAACCTCTTTGTAAGCTTTTCTTTCGATTTCAATAAATTCAAAGTTTTATTTTTCACATCTCCCCTCTCCCTTCACCGATCCTGTGCGGCTCTGCCGCCGCTTCGGTTTCTTTGTTTTCAAAAACCTGGGTTTGTAAGCCGGATTCCGGTGTGCCCTTGATAACTATCTTACAGGTTTTAAATTTCTGCATTTGTCATCTTGCATTACTCTTACTTCTTATCTGTCCGTTTGATCTTATTCCGCTGATCTCTGGTATATATATATATATATTAAATATGGCTTACTTTCGTTACACAAGTATAAAATGGTAGACTTATTCACAAATTATTAGGTGGCAATGAAAACAAATGACATTTAAAAAAACAACACATTCAAAGATGGTCTTGACTCCAGGACCGTCTTGAAATGTGGCACATTCTAAGACGATCTTGCGGCAGAACTGTCTTAAAATGTGTCACATTCTAAGACTATTGTAAGGAACCGTTGTCGTAGACACTGACATTTTCTACGACACCCGCTACCAAGACGGTTCATAACCGACTTTGTATGTAGGAAAATAACCGATGTAGATGACTATTTATATAGTAGTGAATATTGTGTATTCATAATTTAGTTATGTATTGTTGCACAAAGAGTACCAAGAAAAATTAATTAGTTCAACCTGAATTCATAGGGAAAAAATTAGGAAGGATCCAAAATTGAGGCGCATCAATCAACTATACCAAGTATATGCAAGTATACGATTATTTAAATTAGGAGCATACATGGATATGTGTGGATTCGGATCCTCTCCAATTGAAAATAATTGGAGAATCTCCAATTAATAAATTTTCAACCATTAGATTAAATTGGGGACTGAGATTTTTGGCCACGTTTCCAACTTAATTTTTGTTTTGTTTTTTAAAATGGTAGAAACGTCTTGATTCTACCCATGACAACATTGGAAGAACTTTGACAATTCTTTTCACTGAAACGGTGAAGGAGAGAACGATCAGCCTCTCAATAACATCACTGAATATGTCGTGGATTTTGCTGAAGAAGGAGGTTGTATGTGGCGATATCTACTCTAAGTTGTCAAGTCAACTTGTTACCCAAAAAAATAGTATCATCTTACAGACACCTTACAATAGAAATGCGAAAAGCTAAAAAGGCAAAAACATAATAAAAACCCAGAAAAAAGGCAAAAATAGAAACCACGTCGAAAAGGGCACCTTACCTGAATGAAAACCCGCAGAGAATGTGACCTTGTCGAAAAGCACCGAAAAAGGGCGATAGAAGAGCTACCTCACCGTAACACGTGTGGAGAGACAATGGTGACCTCACAAGATTTAAACCACATCGAAAAAAGCGAGAGATGAGAGAAGTCACCCGTCATGTTCGACACCCGTCATCTGTCATCGATCGTGCTGGGAGAAGCAGTCACGTGAATGGGGAAGAGATTTTGGTCTCGTGCATGAAAGAGACTGAATATTGTTGTTTTAAAAAAATATTAAATTGAAAAGTTAATATATTTTTTAAAACAACAATATTTGTTAAGTTGAAAACATGGCCAAATCTTAGCCCCTAATTTAATCTAATGGTTGAAAATTTATTAATTGGAGATTCTCCAATTATTTTCAATTGGAGAGGATCTGGATCCATAAAGAACAAAATAGGAACACATAAGAAAGTCTATAAATTAAATACACAAAGAAAAGGAAAAACACATGTAAGAAAAAACAATACATATATTAGAAACTTACCATAAAGAAAGAAGATACAAAAAGGCTAAATTATAATTTTAGTCCTTCTAGTTTTAAAAATTCATAATTTTGGTCCCCTTAGATTTTAATTGTAGTATTTGGTCCCCAAGTTTTATAAATTGGTGATTTTGGTCCTCTAATAGATTATTAACAAATAATTTTGATTAATTGAGTTATTAAATTAATTATAAATCAATTAAAACTATTAATTATTTAAAAAATTAATAAATATTATTAATAATCATAATTATCCACAACATTGTGTTCATCCTCTTCTCCACAAACACCTCTTGCACCTCTACTGCCGCACACAACTCCACCGACAACAACACCACATTATGGTCAATAGTCTTTTATTAAAGTTTTTTAATGATTAATAATTTTTATTTAATTTATAATTAATTTAATATCTCTAATAATCACAATTATTAGTTAATAATCTACCAGGGGACAAAAATTGCTAATTTATAAAACTAGGGGGACCAGAATTGCAATTTAGCCTACAAAAAAGGAATTCAATAATGACAAAAGAAATGTAGTAATATAGTGATGTTTACAAATGAGTAGAAGAAGAAGCTCTTGCAAGGTAAAAACTCGTAATAGTGATGCTTAGAAAAAAGTAGAAGAAGAATCTCTTACAGGGTAAAAACTCGTAATAGTGATGTTTAGAAAAAAAAAGTAGAAGAAGAAGCTCTTGCCAGGTTTGACGTTCAGAGGTTCGATATTCATTCAATAGATTATTTATAATGTATGTTCAAGGTTTTAAAAAAAGACCAATTAAATCTTCAAATTGTGATATTAATTATCATAATTACGTACTTGAATATATTAATTACCTTAATTACCTTTTTAATATATCAATTGTTTATATCAATTAATATATCATTCAAGATCTAAGTAAATAAATCATACCAACCTTTTTTTTGAAGTAAATGAGTTTTCCCTTAATACATTTTTTTAAAAAAAAATATTAAATGAGAAGATATATTTTTATGAGTTAGTATAAAAGGATTTTTTTTTTAAATCATACTAGATTTTCTATTAAAAATTTTGGTATAAAAGGATTTTTTTTAAAAAAAAAATATTAAATGAGTTTGCTCATGATTGATTTTTGCTTTTCCAAGTTTATAATCGTTTTAAATTTTACCCTTCATACTAATTTAGGCGTGATTATTTTTTCAGGAAAAATTAAATGTGATTTCATTTTGATTGCTATTGATTTTGTTTTTTTTATTGAATTTTATTTTGTTTTTTTTTAACAGGAAAGAGAATTTAATTATGTGAAACCTAATTTCACCATTGTTTGTCACATGTGCAAACATGCACTGTCAGCAACTGTGTTTTATATAATATATAGATATAGATATTGATTGATTATATGTGTTAATATGTAAGGGTGTATCAACTTATTTAGATATTGATTGATTATAATGTGTGAAATTTTGGCTCAAACTTAGGTTCGGTTATATCTAAACCTACATGTCTAATAAGTAGCAATCCCTTTTTTCTTCCTCCCACTTTCAAATCCACAGTTTGATGAAGGAGAAAGGGTTGAGTTTTTTTAGTTTAGAAATAATAGAGTCTTGGAGGCAAGTTATGACACGTGCAATTCTAGAATCTTCTTTGCCGTCATTTGGATTTTGTTGCATTGTCGTCATGATGCGTGTGGTGGGTGCCGTCGTTCATCGAAGAGGTTTTGGATTTTGAGTGGCTATATGTACAACATGTTTTTTAGGATAGGTAGATGCCTAATTAACCTGGAATGGATGCACAAATGCCAAAACTCTACTCAATATGTATTAAACCATAACATATCTGATCACTACCCACTAATCCTTAAGCATGTTCATGAGTATTGGGGGCCCAAGCCGTTTAGGATCCTTAACTCCTAGCTATCTCATCCATCTTTTATTGAGCTTGTCAAGCAGACATATTTTGCTATATCAGTGGATGGTTGAGGGCCTTATGTTCTTAAGGAAACGCTTAAAAAGGGTAAAGTTGGATCTGGAGACATGGAGTAAGGAGCACTTTGGTGAACTTGAGTCTAAGAGAGGCAATTTGATCAAGAAAATTGGCGTACTAGATGGTAGAGATGAAGTTGGTAGTCTGTCTCTGTAAGAAGCCAACGAAAGAAGTCACTTACTTGAAGAGTTCTGGGTGATACCGAGGAGGTTCAAATTTCTCATGCACTAGAAATCCAGGCTCAAGTGGTTGAAGGAAGGAGATGAAAATACTAGTTTTTTTTATTCAGTTGTGAATTGAAGGAGAAGAATAAATAACTTGAACGACCTCTCTATCCAATGGGAGGAAGATCCTAAGAAGGTGAAAGATGAAGTCAAGAGGTTCTTCAAAGATAAGTTTAGGGAGGAAGATTACTCGGATGTATCCTTGGATGGTGTGTGGTTTAAGTCTTTTGCAGCAGAAGATAATATTATGTTGTCCAAGGAGTTCTCTGAGGAAGAAATCAAGCTAGTAGTGTGGGATTGTGATAGGAACAAATGCTCAGGGCATGACAGGTACAATTTTCACTTTATTAAATCATGTTGGGATATTTTGAAGGATGTTGTTCTGAGGATGTTAAGGGATATCCATAGGAATGGAGTGCTTCCTAAGGGGTCTAATGCAATTTTCCTTGCCTTTATCCCAAAGAAGGAGAACCCATAGGGTCTGGGAGAATATTGACTAATCTCCTTAGTAAGGTGCCTATATAAGATCATAGGCAAAGTTCTATCTTTGAGGTTGAAGAAGGTTCTTCATAAACTTATTGATGGTAGCCATACAACTTTATTAGTGGCAAGAACATGCTAGACAATATTGTTATAGCATACAAGGTGAATCAAGAAGCTAAGATTGGGAAAAGGTTGTGCTACGTATTCAAGGCGGATTTTGAAAAGGCCTATGATTCTATGTAGTGGTCATTCTTGTATTATATGTTGAACAAAATGGGATTTTGTTCCAAATTGATTCTCTAGATTAAAGGTTGTATAAATTTATTGTCTATGTCCATTTTGGTTAACAAAACCCCCATTGAGGAATTTAAAAATCAAAACGGATTAAGACAAGGTGACCCCTTAACGTCTTTCCTTTTTCTGCTAGTGGCAGAAGGCCTTGGTGGTTTGATGAGGATGGCCTATACGAATGAGCTTTTCACTAGCATCAAAGTAGGGAACAAGAATATTTCCATTCCTTTGTTGCAGTTCGTAGACAATGCTATATTCTTGGGGGAACCTACTATGAAGAATGCCCTGATTTTGAAATGTATGCTTAGATATTTTGAGTTAGTGTGATAGAGGACTATCCAAAGAGCATACAAACCTAGAAGCACTTCATGAGTTGAAGGGTCTAATGACAAGGTCCAAAGCCAAGCTTCTATAAGAAGAAATGGCCAAGAGAATCAAGGATGAACTACTCATCAAAGGCAAGGAAGAAGGAAGCCACAAGGAGTTGAATTGGAGCACCTCAAAGATTTGTTGAACAGCTCGCTTAGCGACACAAGCTTGCTAAGAACAATTCCATCTACAGAGGAGAAATTTCACTTAGTGTGAATGTCTCGCTTAGGGGCAACCTTCTGTGGGAATTTTCAAAAGCTTTTGTTTACTTGTGTAAGGGGATTTCATGCATGTTGTAAGTAGGCATTAAAGTGTGTGTTTAAGAGGTGATTGGTGGCTTAATTATATTCATATGCCTAGCTCTATAAATACTTAGAAGCTCCTAATTTTGAGAACAAGTTATGAATGAATTAAGCTTTTGCTAAGATTGAGAGCATAGTCTCTTCTTGGTTCTTGATTGAAACCCAATTGATTCTTATCAAGGAAGCTATTCCTTTGTGATGAATCCTTCTTTGGTTTATCATTCCTCTAAGGATTGTGGCATTGTTCTTCCACATCTTCTTCATCTTCTCTATTTTTTTATTTTTGAGTTCTAAGAAAATCATCAATGGATTTCTTGAATTATGCATCTAAAACGATCCGATCCAAGCATGCATGTCTTGGACTTCATCATGTGGTATTTAGAGCTTGAATCCGGAGAGCAATTTGAAAAGATCTCCATCAATTAGGTGCAGTTTTCATTTTGGTTTTTTCCCCCTAGAAAAATGAGAAAACAAATTTCCTTTGATTCTTGATTGTTTGTGTTTAATTGTGTGTTTCTTTTATGTTTTTTAGTTTATCTTGCATGAGCCTTCAATTCCCTTATCCTTTTGTTGAATTCAGACTTGATTTGATCATGATTTGAGCATCGATTGTGTTGCACGTGTTCTTCATGTTCTTCATGAAACTCATAGCATTGCTAGAAATTTTTCGAGTTTAATCCATAAAAATTTTGTTTGGAAAACATTGGGGGAGTTTTGCAAATATAAAAAAGTTTATGGTCCTAAAAGAGGAAAATACAAAGGACCAAAGAGCAAAAAACAAAAAATATTTTGGGGTCAAAATGAAAATATCAAAACTATGAGGACCCAAGTGGTAAAAAATTTACAATCAAAATTTAAGAGTCGTCTTTCCTAGTGTGTGCATATTGTTTCTTTCCAGTACTTTCATTTTTGCATAATTACAGTGGTTTATACTTAGCCAATTTTTTTTTACAACATTAGAGAAGAAAATCTTGAAATTCTTATATTTTTCCTATTTGTCTTTCTTTGGCATTCCTTTTGAGTTGTCCTTTCTTTTTGAGTTTTTGCTGCTTGTCTTCTAAACTTTCAAGATTTTTTCTTAGAGTTTTCTTTCTTCCTTGACCTCTTAAGTTGAGTTTGGATTTGTTTCATATTTCACTTTGGATACTCCTTGAATTGAAATCTTTGCTTGATCTCAAGGGCTAAAGAAGAGTTAGAGAGTGGACAAAGATAAGAGTGAACCCTATAGAAAATGTCTTACAAGTGTGAAATACGAGTGTTGAAGAGTGTAAACACTTAACGAGTGGTAAGGTCCAATATTTTTTTACTGCCTTTTCTTGTTACAATGGTTTCTGAAAGTGATAATGACCCACCTTCCCCTAGATCCACTAATCTAATTGCTTCATTGGCTAAGCAAATGGATAAGTTGCAAAGAAATGTTGAGAGAAGGATGCGTGAGAGATTTAATGAGGTACAAAGAAGCACTCGAGAGTTGAGTAGGAGAATGGAAGACATAGAGAGGAGGAGGCGTCATCGGTCACCTCATTTCGCTTAAGAGAGTGATGATGGCTATCAAGAAGGTAGAAGTCATAGGCATGGGAGGAATAGGGATGGAATGGATGATGTGAAGGTCAGAATTCCCAAGTTCTTAGGTACTTATGACCCAAAGGCTTACCTTGATTGGGAGATGAAAGTGGACCAAATTTTCAATTGCAACAATTAAAGTGAAGAAAAGAAAATGAAGTTGGCTAGCATAGAATTTGATGGATAATCCTTGGTAAAGAAGAGAATCTTGAGGGAGAGATTTTTCCCACCTCTTATGTAAGGGAAATGCATAACAAGTTACAAAGGTTTTATCAAGGAAGTAAAAGTGCTGGTGATTATTACAAGAAGATGAAGATTTCTTTGATGAGAGGAAACATTGAAGAGACTAATTAAGTTTCAATGGCTAGATTTTTGAATGTCTTGAATAGGGACATTAAAGATGTTGTAGAGCTTCAAAGCTACAACACCATGTATGAACTTATACATAGGGACATGAAAGTAGAGAAACAATTAAGGAGGAAACAAGCCTACTAGATGACTTCATACACTTATTCATCTTGGAAGGATAAAGACACTTCCAAGAAGAAGGTTTCTTCTTCAAAACATCTTGAAAGGAAGTCTTTAAGAGGTAATCCTACTTCTCCTACTCAAACCCCTTCCAATAAATCTAGTTCCATTAAATGCTTTAAGTGTTTGGGAAAGTGTCATATTGCATCCCAATGTCCTAACAAAAGGACAATGATTGTGTTGAAGAATGGAGAGGTGGATAGTGAGTCATCTAAGAGTTCTCATAGTTCCTCTAGTGAATGTGAGGATGATGGTTTTCTTCCATCGAAAGAGGGAGATCTTTTGATGGTAAGAAGACTCATGGGAAGCATGAGCAAAAATCGAGATGATACACAAAGAGAAAAAAAAAATCATTCTAGATGCTTGGTGAATGGAAAGGTTTGGTCTCTAATCATTGATGGTGGAAGTTGTACCAATGTTGCAAGCACTAGATTAGTGGAGAAGCTTGGTTTAAAAACCACCCCTCACCCTAAGCCTTCTAAGTTGCAATGGTTGAGTGACAATGGTGAGTTGGTTGTTGATAAGCAAGTGTTACTTACATTCTCCATTGGAAAGTATGGTGATGAAGGGTTTTGTGATATGGTTCCCATGGAAGCCGGACATGTGTTGCTTGGAAGACCTTGGCAATATGATAGAGATGTTGCCCACATTGGGGTCACCAATTGATATTTTCTTCTTATGTAAAGGTAAAAAGGTAGTTCTCTCACCTTTGTCTCTAAGTGAGGTGTGTGAGGATCAAATAAAAATGAGATTGAAAAGAGAAAAGAAAAGAAAATCAAAGAAGGCAAAATGAGTGAAAAGAAAGAACAAAAGAAAATAGAAAAAAATAGTGAAAAACAACTAGTGATAAAAAAGAGTTTGTTCATCAAACCTAAGGAGGTAAAAAAAGTGATGCTAGCTAGACAAAAAATGTATTTACTCATTCCAAATTACATGTTTTTGTTTTCTGGTTCCCTTGAGTTTCCTCAATGTTTTGATACATTCTTAAAGGAGTTTGAGGATGTCTTCCCACAAGACAATCCTCATGGCTTGCCTCCTTTAAGAGGAATCGAGCATCAAATAGATCTTATTCTGGGAGCTTCGCTTCCTAATAGAGCCACCTATAGGAGTAATCCTGAAGAGACAAAGGAGATCCAAAAGAAAGTTGAAGGGTTGATGCAAAAAGGATGGGTGAAAGAAGGCTTGAGGCCCATGTGCAATGTCGGTTATCCTAGTCCCCAAGAAAGATGGCGTGTGGAGGATGTGCACAGATTGTGGACCCATCAACAACATCACCGTGAGGTATAGACATCCTATCACTAGACTTGATGATATGTTAGATGAACTTCATGGTTCTTGTGTTTTTTCCAAAATAGATTTAAAAAATGTTCACCATCAAATTAGAATGAGAGAAGGTGATGAATGGAAAACCGCTTTCAAAACTAAATTTGGACTTTATGAATGGTTGGTCATGTCTTTTTCCTTAACCAATGCTCCAAGCACTTTTATGCGACTCATGAACCATGTTTTGAGGTACTTTGTTGGCAAGTTTGTGGTTGTTTACTTTGATAATATCTTGATTTATAGCTTAACAATGAATGACCACTTATACCATGTTAGGAGTGTCTTGGAAGTTCTTAGACATGAAAACTTGTTTGCTAATAAGGATAAATGCATATTTTGCACTAATCAAGTAGTGTTTCTTGGATTTATTATGAGTGCTAAGGGAGTCCAAGTGGATGATGAGACAACTAAAGCTATTAGAGATTGGTCCATACCCAAAAATGCAAGTGATGTGAGGAGTTTCCATTGGTTGGCTAATTTTTATAGAAGATTTGTCAAGGAACTTAGCACCATAGCATCTCTATTGAATGAAATTGTTAAGAAAAATGTGGGATTTAAGTGGGAGAGTGAGCAACAGAAAGCCTTCAATGAATTGAAGGAAAAGTTTACCAATGCACCAATTTTTGCTTACCAAATTTTTCAAAATCTTTCGAAATTGAATGTGAGCTTCCAATGTTGGCATAGGTTCGGTATTATTACAAGAAGGCCACCCAATTGCTTATTTTAGTGAAAACCTTAATGGTGTCATCTTGAATTATTCCACCAATGACAAGGAACTCTATGCACTTATTAGAGCTTTGCAAAGTTGGCAACACTACTTTCTTCCTAAGAAGTTTGTGATTCATAGTGACCATGAGTCACTCAAACATTTGAAAAACCAAGGAAAGCTTAATAAGAGGCATGCCAAATGGGTAGAGTTCTTGGAACAATTTCCTTATGTGATTAAACACAAGCAAGGCAAGGCTAATGTTGTGGCCAACACACTTTCAAGGAGATACGCCTTAATCTCCATGCTTGAAAACAATATGTTTGGATTTGATCACATAAAGGACTTGTATTCTCAAGGCCATGACTTCTCTAAATTGTTTGAGTTATGTGAAAAGGGGTCCTGCCAAGGTTTCTTTAGGCATGAAGGATACTTGTTCAAAAATAAAAGATTGTGTTTACCTCAAAGTTCCTTGCGTGACCTCATGATCTGTGAAGCTCATAAAGGAGGATTAATGGGATATTTTCGGGTTGAAAAGATTTTGAACATCTTGCATGAACATTTTCTTTGGCCTAAGATGAAACATGATGTCATCAAGTTTTGTTCTAATTGCATTATGTGTCATGAGGCCAAGTCCAAAGTCATGCATCATGGTTTGTATACTCCATTGTTAATTCCTACCTCCCCTTGGACCAAAATTTCCATGGATTTTGTACTTGGTCTTCTAAGGTCCAAGAGAGGCAAGGATTCATTTTTTGTGGTTGTGGATAGGTTTTCCAAGATGGCACACTTCATTCCACGTCACAAAGTGGACAATGCTTGTCATGTGGTGGATCTTTTCTTCAAAAAGGTGTCTTCACGGATTGCCTAGAAGCATTGTGTCAGATAGGGATTCCAAGTTTTTGAGCCACATATGGAAAACATTGTGGGGAAAAATTGGAGCCAAGCTTCTTTTCTCCACCACTTGCCATCCTTAAACCAATGGACAACCTGAGGTAATGAATAGAACACTCTCACAACTCCTAAGGTGTTTCATCAAAGGTAATTTGAAAATTTGGGAAGTGGTTACCCTATGTAGAATTTGCCTATAATAGGGTAACCACTTCTTTTTTTTTTTTTCCTTTTGAGGTTGTTTATGGTTTTAACGCTTTATCTCATCTTGATCTAATTCCCTTACCAAATGAATAAAACATGTTCAATTTTAATAGTTTGCATTGGTGTAAAACTATGAGTAGTTAAATATGAAGTAATCTATAATAATGTTCTTTTAAAAAAATTAATCCTTAAATGAAACCAGCCAAATTTACTAATGTAAATTATTTTCTCAAATCCTTAATACATAAATGATAATCCATAAAATGAAATAACATTACACGCACATAATAAAACAAGATTACACATAAAAAGAAATATAAACTATAAAGCCATTGATGAAACAAAGTTGATGACATGTTGCACACACGAAACACAAACTGCTTCACAAGAGGTCAATTCTCCTTCAGAAACACCTGTAATTGTTAGAGAGCAAATTAAAGTTGACTACCTTGAGTGTAACTCTTATGCTGCTAAAACTGTTAGAGGTATAACTTTTGACAATGATGACTGTTAAAGGTACATGATCAAAAGTATAATCAATGGACCCTAACGGTATTCCGTGAGGTGTGTCATCAACATTTACTAGTCCTACAATTATACGAATTCAACAATTGATTAAATGTTTAGTTGTACCAAATACAATAAATGTTTTACAATAGCTGACCTTGTGATCGAATGAAATCTAAAACTTATAACCATGGATTTCTATTAAATTCACGTTGGGTTACTTGGTGGGGACACATTATGAATTCTTGAGTTGGGAGTGGATCCCTAGATTGTTGATTCATCATGCAGCTTGTATGACCCCAACCGAACAAGGAATACGCCTTGTAGAACTAGAGGATGGCTGATTGGTTGGGCGAACAAAGGATGAGAGGTTTGAGTCATCAATGTCGAGAAGCTCCCATGGATTGTTGTACATTATGAATGAGACTTTGTGAGAAAAATAAATGGTTTGAGGATGATGAGATAGGGTGAGTAGTAGACAAAGGTCTTGAGTTGCAACTAATCCCCTACTCTATATATAATAGGTGATCTATTGTTTTCACGTGAATGATACCAATGGCTAAGATTGCATCGACAATATAAATGGTTTAGATTGGGTCTTAATAAATTACATTTGGTTTGCGCTATTAATAAATTTAATGTTTAGTCTAATTATCTCGTAGAAAGCATTGTCTAGTCACATCGTCTCAAAACAAGCAATATGAGGTAAAAATTGTATGGGGAAAAGAAACATGAGGTCACATCCTTTTTTTGACACAAAGGACAGGATTCCTGACGAGTGAACAGTAACCTCGTTTATGTGAATGCGTTATGGGCTGTTGATTGTCGTCGGTGCAATCTCGACCATTATTTTTTCTAGCATAGACGACAAAGCTCTGTAAGATTCCTGAGGGATGAATAGTAACCTCGTTTACGTGAATGTATTATGGGTCGTTGATTGTCATTAGTGCAATCTCGACCACTCATTTTCTAACACAGAGGACAAAGCTTTGCAGAATTCCTAACAGGTGAATAGTAAATTCATTTACGTGAATGCATTATGGATCATTGATTGTCGTCGGTGCAATCTCGTCACTCCTTTTCTGGCACAAAGGACAAAGCTATGCAATCTCGACCACCCCTTCACTGGCACACAAGACAAAATTCTACAGGATTCCTGACGCGTTAACTCTTTTAGTGTTACTAATTTTGTTTTGTTTTTGAACACTTTTTTTTATTGTGTTTTTATTTTTTCTTACACTTTTTAATTTTTTTTTATGTTTTAATTTTTTTTTAAAAAAATTATTTGTTTTTGTTGATATATATTTATTTATAACAAAGTATAATTTATGTAGAATTTTTTATAGAAAAATGCATATATTAAAATACTCAATATAAATATAATTTAGTTAAATATTTATAAAAAAAAACATATATTTAAGTGATCTAATTATTTTACCTAAACAAATTAAATAAATAGAACATGTTCAATTTTAATAGTATGTAGTAGTTCATGTAAAATTATTATTACTTAAATAGTATTTTTTTAAAATTAATCCTTAAAGGAAACCAAATTTATCTAGTTTGAAGAAGACAAATAAAAAAATAGTTATATGAATGGTTTAGATTGAATCTTAATTTATTGCGTTTAGTTTGGCTATTTGAAAAAAATCAATATGTAGTGAAATTGTCGTTTAGAAAGCATTGTGTAGTCACATTGTCTTGATACAAACAACATGGGGTCAAATCTTCATGAAGAAATAAATGTTTAGGCAATTCGTATGAGAAAAATGAAGTGTTCAAACAATTAATACATTGTTTACTGTTCTTTCAATCAACAAGGGCAAATTGACAACGAACATAATAAGACAAAATTAACAAGGGAAATTAACCAAGGCAAGCAATTAATGTCGTCTTTATCCACCAGTTCAACATCTGGGTGATTGCCTGTTTCTTGCTGGCTATTGACGTACTCGACCATGTTGTTGTGGTTCAACTTGTTCATTAGGAACAATAGCTAATTCTTCATGCACGAAGTCATTAGTGGAAGAATTCCTAGCAATATGCTGCTGAAAGGATGCAAACAAAGGTTTGGGCATACTTTGCATGTATGCATAAGAAGACTTTGGTGTGCAAAGATCTATACCCATGAGATTGCTCATAAAGTCTTCTCCACTTGCACTGAAGAACTATGGATTGTACCTATAATCTTGTTAATGATGATGAGGTTGTGGCATGAATTGTGGTGTGAATCCATATGATTGAGCATGTGGTGGTAGTCATTCATCATGCATGCCGGCCACCATTGGTGGACTTTGATGTGGAGGATTTTTTTAGTTTCCATGTCTAGAGCTTAATGAGATGTCGCTCCAACGTTTGGATAAGTTGCAAATTGTGTTAGGAAAATTTTGGAATTTGCTCAATACCAATTCATGTATTGACTTATATGTTCAAATTTTCCCATAATTAGTTGGCTGATTAATACATATTTGCGTCTTTCCTTCCAAATTGTAATCCATCGTTGATGTTCCTTTGCCCAATTTGTGTCACTACACTATGGCCTCTTATGTCAGTATGATGGACTTTGTCAAGATTATGTGGTGGATCTAGTATATATTGACAAAGTCCAAATTGGAGTATGACTCTGTCAATTTGATGTCATACTACCACTAGAAAATATATTAAAGTTATACAAGCACTCCATATTTTGGAATCCTTGTTTGCATTTTCTAGTAGAAATGACTCAAAACCTGTATAAGGCATCCAATGGAACTAAAATATTAATTTGAGTTAGTAATTTTTAAAAAAAATGAAGTTGACGTTTGAATAAATAAATCAAAAAAAAATGGGACTCTTGCATAGGATTGTAGCTGATGATGGGGGCACATGACCACCAATCTTGCTAAGTCGATTAATTTGGTACTCAAGAAATCTGCCAATGCGTGTGCTAGTAAAATCCACATATGTAAGGTGTAATGCATTGCTCAATAGAAAGGGAGAGAAGCCACAACAATGCTAGCATCTAACCAAATTTATATTGAAGTACTAAACAAGACCATCAAAAACGCACTTAGAAAGACAAATACTCACAATGTTCTTGAGTTTGATCAACGTGACACACGGTTCTTGGTCCAAGAGACAATAAACCTGAGAGAGGTTGGACCCGCTGGAGATTTCACAGTCAGGCTGGATAAAGGCGGTGTGATTGTGGCAAATTCCAGAAGTTGCACATGCCTTGTTCTCATGTTGTTGCTGCTTGTAAGCATGCTCATCATGAGTGCATAAACTACATGCATCTCATGTATAGGTTGGAAAGTGTCTCCAACGTATACATAGGATTGTTTGGAGAATTTCACAATGAAGCCTATTGGCCATCATGCACTAGCCAATGATCTCCCCCGACCCAAAAAAGAAAAGAAGTACTAAGGGTTGTCCTGTCTGCACTCGTATCCATACCGAAATAGATATCTGAGAACCGAATCAACCAAAGCGATGTTCTGTGTGTCGCATAGCAGGTCAATCAAAGAAAAATTACCCTCATTGTGTAGGCTTAACCCAACAATGTTGAATGTATGCCATATTTTTGTATTTGTAAAATTTTGTTGTATTAATTCAAATTTATATATTATGTTCTATTATTGGTGATTTTAAAATATTTTGTATGTCATTGGTTACATATGTTTTTTTTTTCAATTTCAAATATGCCTTTGAATAATAACATAAAATGAAAATACAAGGGAATAAAACACACTCCCATGGTGAGTGTGTTGTGTTGAGGGAGAAATTCACATGTGATCCCTAATTGACTTGTAGTTGCAGTTGTAGGAGCTATTGCTAAGTGCTTTATGGGGAAAAAGACCAACCTACTATTACCAACCTTTAATTCCAATGAAACTAGCTAATGTTTATGCACTTATGGGAATAACAAAATCCAGAAACGTTGCACCTATCCAGTCCCATCACACATGCTAGTATGTGCATGCAAATTTGTATCAATGAACGTGCTAGTGTTCCTTGCATTGATTGAACACACCTTCCAGCCTTTGTAAACCAAGGGATTCCCAGACAAACAAAGCCAAAAAACTTTAAAAAAAATTCACTTCAACTTATATTTAAATAAATAAATTATATTTTCATTTTATAATCAATAATTAAAATTGTTATATAAATTTAAAGATGGAAATAAAAATAAACAAGTGATTTAAAAGAGATAGACATACATTAAAATTATGAATATGCAAAAAATTACTTTAAAAAGTTTTTTATTAATTGTTATAGATTTTATTTTTAAGTTTCATTTAATCTATTTAAAAGTTTAATTTGATCTATTAATCTATTTACTGATCTATTTTATATTAAAGTTTGTATTTAAGTCTAATTTTTCTTTATATTGGACAATAGACTCATAAATAATCGAAAAAAAATCTATGCTAAACAAACTATAATCCATAAAAATCAAAATGATCATCATTCAAAACATGATAAAGATGAAAAACACATGAATAAGATAATAAAATAATGTAGTAGAAGTATCATCTTAAAAAAAAAATTTAACAACACTTTCTCTTAAATCAACTTTATTTCATTTTAAGCAACAAATAAAATTAAAAAAGTAACAAAAATAATACAAAGTGTTCTCAAACTAAAAATTATTTTTAGTTTAATCAATTTAAATATAAATATGATTAATTAAAAGGATAAAAATTAAAAAACAATTTACAAAGACAAATAAATTAAAAAACATAACAAAAAAAAACTACAAAATATATTCCTATTTCATAATATTGGTTAGAGCAAAAAAAAAAAAAAATAAACACACGCTATGACATGGGTTTTCCATGAACCGATTTCATAATGTGGTGTTGTAAAAAAAATAAAACATTAGTTTAAAAATCTGTTTTTGGAAACCATATCTAAACTAAGACAAAAAAAAAAGATAATATTATTCACGTTAAGATATCGATTTTCCAAAAATCAATTTCTTGGTGTGAATAGTAATTTGTGTCATTCATTTAAATATTTTTGTGTTAATTTGTATTATTTGCATAAATATTTTATTTATCTGTATTATTTACGTCAAAAATTCTCTTATTACAAATATATTTTTCCTTTCCAACCTAAATAAATAATATTTTGTCTTAAATATATTTCTGTGAGCATATGATTACCCAAAATAAATTGTTATGAATATTAACACATATTGTCTCCCAATATTTGAAATAAAATAAGTATAATAATGCAACAAACGTTACTCATCAAAAGTGAAAATAAACATAAGATATTAGAATTTAATTGCGGTATAAATTTATATATGATTTATGCTAATGGAAATTAAGCATAATAACGCAACAAACGTAAATTTGAAAAGTACCACTGTACCAGATATATACAGATAATCAATTTGAAATGTACCAAATATATACAAATAATTATTATTTTTATATGATTTCTTATAATAAATATTTTTATCTATGGAATTCTTGAGTTTGAACAATGTGATGCAAATATGGAGCTTGAGGGTTTATTAGGAGATTACAAATGAATAAAATTTAAGTATTGTTTAAGGAAATAAAAAATTTTAACAGAAATCCTTATTAGACTAAAAAATAATTCAATATTTTTTAATAATTAAAAATATAAATATGGTATTATAAATGTTCCTTATTTAATTAAAGTAATTATTAGAAATAATTATCTCATATAAAATATTTTTGGATGAAATTTATGTAAGATTATTAAAGTATATAAGGCATACTTCTTATTTATTAAAAATAGTTTTGAAATTTCAAGAATAAAAATATATTTGGATGCCTTCAATTGCAAATCGCATTGTAGCCTAGCGGGTAATGGAAAAAAGACTGTTAATAAACATAAGATTTGAATCTATTTTTGTCCATGAAATTTGGGGCGAATCCAATTTTGTGTCTCCAAATTTCATTTTAGTTCTCTCTTAAATTTGAAAAAAAAAAATACGATTTTAGACCCTCAAATACTATTTAGGAACTAAAAATAATTTTGATAGAATCAATTGAGTCATTTGAATTTTTTGATTAGGGATAACAAGGTTTTTTTTTTTTTAAAAAAAAAGGACTACAATTTTTCTTTTTAAATTTGAGGGATTAAAACTAGATTCACTCGAAATTCGAGGGTTAGTTCTAAACAAAATATCCAAAGCAAGAAATAGACGGGGAAAATCCAATGGATTTACAAAAATTAGTCATGTGTTACAAAAACACATGACCATGATAAACTGGTCGCGCGACTAACTTAGCAGCGGAGATACAACTTACGGTTCAATATAGCTCACTGCATTTTTTTTAAGTAAAAGAGGCATGCCAAGGCAACAAAGATTTGCAACAAACCAGAACATCAAATAAAGAAAAGGGAACAAAATACATGGGGCATAAACCAAACCCAAGCAAAGATAGTCAGCGGAACCTATAGGATGAAAGACCCAACAATCTATTTTACTACATATAAAATCTCTATATTTAGATAAAAACTTAATAAATTGATTTGGATATTAAAATCGGTTCATCAATTGGACCTTTTGCATAAGGTTATGAACCACATTTATAATTACAAGTGTTTATTTTATTCAACTGTCAAATATTTCACATTGAAACACTCTCTTACTTTTAAACAAGGATACAATAAAACTGGGTAAGTAAACCCTCAATTTTTACTTTCTTTTAATCCATCGTTTAACTAGACATGAATAAATAATAAGGAACCCAAATCTATAATTTGAAATTACTTAAATAACTTTAGTTATATATACATTAAGTTGCATTAATTTAATTTTAATGTAAATACAAATAACTTATTTATTTTTATATAAATACATGTTTCAAAAGTCTTTTTTTTAGTATAATAATATGTTTTAAATTTATTTGTTTTTAATTTAATGTAATATTTTTATTATATTTTTTTTAACAAATATTCATGAATACCTATGAAGATTCTTACAAATATTTATAAATTTCATTCATATTCACTTAACGGATATACGTGCAAGTATTAGGCAAGCATGAAAACTAAAGTTCCTTTCTTTTAATCTTTAAAATTCACAAAATATTTTTTTTTTGTTATTCTGCATGGTGTAAACCAAACATAAAATAACAGACTCACACTTAAGATAACTTTTAACGGTTAAAATTTAATTTTCAATTTTAAAATATGTTTCTAGCCATAAAAAATTGACATGATCAAGTAAAAAAAAAAAGTAATAACTCATTAATCGTTTTAAAAATTGTTGTAATTTTTGTCTTATGACAGTTTTAAATCACTAAAAAATTGTTCCTTAAAATAAAAAATAAGCTCTAGCCGTCAAAATGACAAAAATTACCATTCTCTTATTTTATATTTCGCTTACACTTTATAGAAGGACTAAAAAAAACATTTTATAAATTTTAAATACTAAAAAAAACTTTAAATTTAAAAGACTAAAAGAAAATACTCACATTTAAGAAAGTAAAACATATATAAGTTTTAAACTTATAGTTCTTTTATTATAATAAGTATCAAAGTAAATACATTTAAAAATTTACATATTAATAAACGATATATTTCTCTTGAAAAAGAATTAATACCACATATCAATTAGAATAATAATAAAACTCTAATTCCCGTCCAATGCACACCGTCTACATACTAGTTATATATTAAATTTCAAAATGAAAAAGAACGACACAGGTTTGAACATAACAAAACCAAATTTTGAGTAAAAAAATGACCCCTCATAATTTATGATGACAAAAAAATGGACAAATTTTTTATTTCAAAAACTAAAATGAAAGTGTGCAAGTTTTAGATGACCGAAATCATATTTTATTCTTGAAACAATACAAGTAAGCCACGTTATTATTAATTTTATAATTTAAATAGAACAATTAAATTAAATAATTAAAATAATGATGATGAGGCACGAGCACAGCCCGTCAGGGCCACCAAACGCCACCTCCAAGACCGAAACTTCTTTCTCATGCGCAAACAACGTTCCATTCCTTAGACCAACCAACCAACCAACAAACTTTCCGTTTTTTTGTTTTTCATCATCAAACTCAATAAAACTTCTCTCTTCACTTTCTTCCACTTCATCACAATTCAGAAGAGAAAAGACACACAAAATCAATCAAGGCTTTGAACTATGGCCACTCTTCAGAGTTGGAGAAAAGCCTACGGTGCCATCAAAGACACTACCAAAGTCGGTCTCGCTCATGTCAACAGCGACTTCGCGGTATCTCAATTCTCAATCTTATTTTTATTTTCGTTTTCGTTTTCATTTTTTTTCCGAAATATTTCTCGTGCGAGTGATCGGTTTTTCGCTTTTATTATAATATTATTAGGAGTTGGACGTTGCTGTTGTCAAAGCCACCAACCACGTCGAGCGTCCTCCCAAAGACAGACACCTTCGAAGTGCGTTAATCTGATTCATTCTTTATTTTTTTTATTGTTAGTAGTGGCTTTTGAATTTTATTTAATTGTTTTTTTTTCTTTTTTAAATGATGAAATTGCGTTCGTTGTGTAGAAATCTTGTTCGCAACTTCTGTTGTACGGCCTAGAGCTGATGTTGCTTACTGCATTCATGCAATCGCGCGTCGATTGGCCAAGACGCGGAACTGGACGGTACTTGTTATTGTGTTTTTTTTTTTTTTTTTGTGATTTCAATGTTATTGTTACGACGTGAAAATGAAATTGAATGTGATTCTAGTGGTTTTTTGTTTTGTAATTAAAAAATAAATAAATAATTTGTGGTTTTTGTTTGAGTGTTATTGGTTGTCTACTACAGAGATGCTGATGTGTATAATCTTAAGTCGCTTATGAGAACAAAAAATTTGTTTGTTGTATTTCAATTTTTTATTTTTTTTATTTTTTGATTTGAAGGTGTTACTTGCTGTGGAAATTTTGCATTGTCTGGTAAAAATTTGGCTGTTACAAATTACAATATGAAGTAGTTACTTGCTGTGAAAATTCCGCATTTTCTGTTGAAAATGTGGCTGTTACAATATCAAATGAATGTGAACCTGGTGCTTTTTTAATGTTTTATTTTTTGTGGAATTAGAAATAAATAGTTAGAAGTTATGTTTTTCTTTGAGTATTAGATGACTTGACTCCTATAGAGATATTGATGCTGATGTGTGAAATCTTAATCAATTACGAGAATATGGAATTTGTATGGCTGTGCATATAATGGTTACTCATTTTGTTGGAGTTATAGTATTTGAATTGAAAATTGAAAGCTATAAAGCTCAGTTTCATTTAGTATCTACTGGTCTGGTATTTTAACACTGTTTTGCCTTCCCTGATGCTAGCCAGGTTAAGGTTATATGCCAGGTGTTAGAATCAGTATTTTGCTTGTGCTGTTCATATTAGTGAATCTCTCCGGTACACTCAATTATGAGTTATAACTTGCAAGATATTAAGGCTTTTAGAATGTAGTTCTCTGTGTTTCTCTTTTTTGTTCAGTAGCATCTAAGGGGATTTTATTTATTCAGTAAAAGAAATAAGGAAGTTGGTTAGTATATCAGAAAATCAGTTTGGTTTTGTCTTTGAATTTTCAGGTAGTGAGGTTATCTATGAGGATGCCTAGAGTGTTACAGGGAGATTAGGGGTATCTTCATTCTATCTTAAATGTGGTGGGGATTGAGGGAGATGCAGTGCTTGGATTCAAGTTAGGTGGACCAAATTGAGAAATGCACCAGGCATAATTTTTGGATTATATATCAAACTCAATGGAAAATTTTACCAAACAATGATAAGAATAGTGCTTTATGGTACTGAGGGCTGGAAAGTAAAGTACCAAAAAGAGCAAAGCTTAAATATAACAGAGATGAGAATGTTGTGATGGATGCAAAGGACACAAGAAAAGATAAGATTGTGAACGAATTTGTTTAGGAGAAAGTGGTTTCTACCTGATGACAAGACCAATAAAGGTTATAGTGAGAAATATTGGCAAATGAATTGAATATTGCATCAAATTTTATTAAGGGTGGAGGAAGATTGAAGAAAACTTTAAGCGAGACTGAAAGACCTTGATCCGAGATACTTCAAAATCTTCAAAACCTCACTCTTCTTCCTAAGGTTGTAAATGTGACCTACTTCTTTTTCCATGATATAGTTAGTTGTGAAACTCAAAATTAATTGAATATTGCATCAAATTTTAACTATTGGAATATTAGAATATTTTTTGTTGTTGTTGAAGGAGTTTTGAATTCTTGATATCTTAACATAATATCTAATATTACTTGTATTGCTCACCAGGTCAAATAATAGGCAATAGGTAATTTGTATAATGGGTTTTGACCTTGTGCTTTGCAATGAATTTTTATTTTTTTCCTCATTTTTTCAATAGTTGCTTCTTGAGTGTAATTATATAGCTTATAATTTTCTAATTAGGTATGCTTATATTTCAATTTTTTGGTCTTATTAACAGGTGGCATTGAAAACATTGATAGTCATTCATAGGATGTTGAGGGAGGGTGATCCTACTCTCAGAGAAGAATTTCTTAATTTCTCACAGAGGGGGCGCATACTCCAGCCTTCTAATTTCAAAGATGATTCTAGCCCAATTGGTTAATTTTATAACCTTGTCTTTATATTTTGATTTAATTTATCTACAGGTCCCTTGACTGTCTTGAAATTTTCTATTCAGTCTCTATATATTGAAGTTTGTAGTTGTGTTCAAAGTCTAAGAAATTTCTAATTAGGTCTGCTAGATATAAAATCATTCATGAGCTGTCATCTAGCAGCTTAAGCTTTGGGAGACTTAGGGGTTGTTTGGAAGAGCTTATTTAGTCTTATGACCTTCCTATAAACTCTTTGTAAGTTATTTCAATACGCTTCACAGAGAAACTTATAAAAAAAAGCTGTTTTTGTAGCTTATTTTAGTAAGTTTTCAGAGTGAAGCTTATGATAATAAGAGCTTCAAAAATAGCTTAGTTAAGCTTTTTACTCAAATGCAACCTTAGATGTTTACATGGTATCAATGCCTTTTTAACCAAGTAGAGAGGAGTTCGATCCTTTTTTTTTGTTGGTGTTATTGGGTTTGAGATAAGTTAGGGAAAGAGAGAACAGAGACTTTGAATAGTATGATATGAGTAAATGAAACCACTATTTATAGATCATATGAGATATAATGAAATATGAAACCACTATTTAGAGATCATATGAGATATGCTAAATAATTTTGATACAATCAACATATTTTGAGATATTTTCTAGATATTCCAACATGCCTCATCATTCTAATAGAAAGGTAAATTTTATCAGGTTGGCCTGGCCTGTGCATAGTTCACACTTCTAGCCCAAATTGGTCATAAGGTGAGGGTCGTTTGAGTTGTAAAATCATTGGTCTTAACAGTTTAAACTTCTGGGAAAGTTGGTCCTTGACAAGTTCCTTATTGCTATCATTAGAAATTTCTAATGGTAAGATAGATTTGATGACCCAATTAGAAATCACTTAAAAGTATGGGGGATCCAGTAAATTTATAATGGCTCCTTGGATTCTGCTTACTGTTAACAGTTCTTTAACAGAACTACAGAAGGGACCCAATTAGAAATTTTTGAAATTTTAGGGACCTAATTACCAACTTTCAAAGTATAAGTACCTTATTGGAAATCCCCAAATATTATTAGGGACTTATTGATCATTTTAATCCTCTTTAACAGTTTTGTTAACTCTGGGCTGAAGCTTCTAACAAGTTATCTTAGATTAATGGTTTTGGTTCAATAATTGAGTTGCGTAATTTGACTGTAAGATGTCATTTGCTTTCAGCTTGGGATTGTTCTGCCTGGGTACGTACTTATGCATTATATTTGGAAGAAAGACTCGAATGTTTCCAGGTTCTGAACTATGATATTGAAGCTGAGCGTCTAGCTAAGCCTGTTGCTGGGGAGGACAAGGTAATTTTCTCTCTCTTGGATAAAATAAGAGATTTATTACAATGAAGTGAGTGGGAAGGTAATTTCATTAAGCTATGATTATACTTTTGTGTGATATTCAATCAAGTGAAAAGCATCTATGACAGTTTTTGCATGGAAAAATGAATACAGAAACTACCTTATCTCCTTTACATGTAAGATATATAAGTATTTAATTTTTAGGCATTTTATTGGTTGTTCTTTAGGTTCTCAGACCTACATGACTGTCATAAATATTAATAGAGAAGTTTCTTATGTTAGCGTTATAGGTTGTTGCTTGCTGGCCAAACTTATAGATATCTGCCAATAGTTATTTAGCATCATAGATTATAGAAATCTTATAGACATGGCCATCCTGCTGGATATGATGGCAATTTATTTTATACCTGTTAAATATCTAGTCTTTATGTAAATTACTATTAAATGAATAATTTATGCTGTTTTTTTGCAAGTGATGCAGGATAAGTAAAGGCAGGGCATGTTAGTAAACAATATAAGAATGGAAGTAGATAGAAATAATCAAATGGTTTTATCTTGTTATCCTCATTTAGTGAATGGTTTGTGGGTAAGTGGGGCTGCAATTAATATAAAATAGAAAAGTGAGGATTGAAAGGAAAGATTAGGAAAGGGAAAGGAGAGAAGAGATAGAATTATAGTATTAATCAATCAAAAAATTGATAAGTTTATAATAATGCCTAATTGTAACTTGTAAAGGGTTCCTACAAAACTCTCAGTTGGTCGTAATTCAATTTAAAGTAGTTTTCATAATTCTTGAAATGTGTTGCTTTCATCATGTGAACTATTTCAAAGAATTTTTCATGTTTGTTCTCCAAGCAGGGGTACAGCAGGACCAGGGATTTGAATAGTGAGAAGCTATTGGAGCAATTGCCTGCTTTGCAGCAGCTGCTCTATCGTCTTGTTGGTTGTCGTGTAATATTCTGAACCTTGTGGATATTTATTGTCTTTTTCTTTATTGTCTCTCCCTCTCTCTTCCAAATATTGCTGTATCAGTATTATATTTGTTTTTAAATAATTACTAACTGATTGTGCTGCAACTTTTCAGCCAGAAGGAGCAGCTATTAGCAATTATGTGATACAATATGCCCTGGCTCTGGTATGTATTGTGCCAAACTATTCATTTAGAACTTTCAGATAGACTAGAAAAAAATTTGTTTGTTTATGTAAAAACAATTTTCAAATGTGACATCTTTGTAATAGATTTCTTTCAGTAATCTTACATACCACTAGTCTGGGGGAAATTATCATAAATCATCTTGCAGTTGAATGAAACATAATTTGGTCGATCACTTGATCATATAAGTTGTGGAACACCTCCCCTTTTGTTTCTGTTTATGTGGATTAAAACAATGGAAAAGTAAATTGTTGGGCTATGAAATTCAAGCATTGACTGGGAAAACATACACATCTAAACTTTTTACTGTTTCCTTAAAAATGGCAGTACTGGTAAAATCCTTCTTCATGTTCGGTCCTGGTAAAATCCTTTGTCTGTAATGATCCCCCATTTGTAGTTGTAAATTCCCATAGTTTTACTGATCCACCCTCCTGAGTGGTAAGGTTTTCTTTTGTAACATTTGTTTGTGTATATTGAAGTTATATATTTTTCAAAATTTATATATTAGATGGATTTTGAATTTATTAGTCTTGTTATTGATCTGGTTGTTATGATCATTTTAGGTTCTGAAAGAGAGCTTTAAAATTTATTGTGCTATTAATGATGGCATTATCAATCTTGTTGATAAGGTAAACGAACATATGTTACCTATGCTACAGTATCAAGTTTAAATAAAATCTTTGTGCTATATTGTAAGTGATAATTTGTTTTCTTGATTTCCTTGTAGTTTTTTGAGATGCCCAGACATGAAGCTATCAAAGCCTTTGATGTCTATAAGCGTGCGGGTCAGCAGGTGATTATTTGTAGGCCTCTAGGCTTTTTCAATATATTTTCATGATGCTTGTATTGAGATGCCCGAATTTTTACAGGCGGAAAGTCTCTCTGATTTCTATGAAATATGCAAAAGACTGGAACTTGCTAGGAATTTTCAGTTTCCTGTTTTAAGAGAGGTATATGTCTGTTATTGCATCACTTTGGTGTAACAAGTTCTCTGTTTCGTTTTAAATTTCTTCTCATTGCTTACATTTTGATGTTTTTAGCCTCCACAATCATTTCTTGTAACCATGGAAGAATTCATAAAGGAGGCACCACGAGTGGTTATAGTTCCAAATGAGCCATTGGTATGTACATAATTCATTGTTTATAAAAAAATAATTGTCATGATTTCTTTATCATTGTGTTTGTTTTGATTTTGATTAATAGATTCCAGACATCAATGCATTATTTTCCTTAAGGTTTAGCTTTTGGATTAGGTTTTAGATCACTAATATTCTTTATCAACAGTTATTGTTGACTTACAGACCAGAAGGTGTTCCCACGATAGAAGACAATAAATCTTCTGAAGAACAGGAGCCATCAGTGCCTGTTGATGATATTGTCTCAAATTCTGAGCCTGCTCCTCCACAGTCTCGCAACAATTTTGAAACCGGAGACTTACTGGTGAAACCCTAATCCAAGGTTCAGTTATGTCAGATTATGTTTTTCTATAACTTCCTTCTTTCTTTGTCCTGGTTGTAGGGGTTGAATGACAGTACACCTGATGCATCCTTGATAGAAGAAAGAAATGCTCTTGCCCTAGCCATAGTCTCCACTGAAACTGGTGAGCTTTTGTTTCTCAGCTATCAAAATTCTTCAATTTAGCGAGGTTTGGTAGTAGGTTTCTCATGTATGCCGTTTTGTGCATCTATAGGAAGTACTGCTTTAGATTCAAGTGGTGCTCAGGCAAGAGATTTTGATCCAACTGAATGGGAGATTGCCCTGGTCTCCACTCCAAGTACCAATATTTCTTCAGTCAATGAGAGACAGTTGGTAGGTCCTTCTTATGTTTTTAGTGAGTATTTAGTTCAGCTTAATATTTACTAGATTCCTTAGAATTTTTCCAAAAAAAAGAAGGAACTATTTCTCAGAAATAATCAGATACCAAACATGGGCCTAGCATTAATTAACATTAGTGTAAAATCAAAGTTACACAATTGATAGCCATTCACTAAACTTAGTTGGATTAAAAAATGGTGTTATTTTAGACCACACGCTGGAAATTTTATATTATTAAAAATTTACTTTATTTTCCTATTGTTGGCTTGCAAGACTACGTCATATGATTTTGAAACTATTGTTTTAATCTTTGAATTTTATACTGCTGAATATCCAAAAATAAATTCAAAAAACCTAGCATTCATGATTGATCAGCTTAGTAGTGTCTCATGATTCAGCAGTTTGATCGTTGAAAATGACATCTATAGGAAATTATTTGCTGGGATCACATTGCCTAAGTCGTAGTAGTGTACACTGCTTACATACAAGATGTGTAGGATCTGTAGTACTGTTTTAAAAGGCATAAATATGCATTACTTGCAAGAATTAAGGAGTATGTTTTATTTAATTATACTTAAGGTTGTTTAGATCTGCTCTTGATTTTTTATTGTGTAACATCATTTATCAGGTTACGCATGGTTTTCTCTGTTGTTAAGGTCCCAGTCTTGGGTACTACTTTGTATATTCAAGTGATTTGCTGGTGTTTCCTTTCCTTTTGGACATCATATTAGCACTTACTAGTTTATGCAACTTGTTTCCTTGATTGTTAAACAAAATCATGAGTTAATTGTTTGGTTACTCACATGCTAGATTGTTTGATAAAAAACAGCTGTGCTTATCATTTTCTCATTGAATATCAGGCGGGTGGGTTGAATTCTCTCACCCTTAGCAGCTTATATGATGAAGGAGCATATAGATCTGCGCAGCAACCAGTATATGTAGTGCCAGCCCCAAATCCATTTGAAGTGCAAGATCCTTTTGCTTTATCAAGTAGCATCCCTCCCACGTCAACCGTACAAATGGCAGCAATTGCTCAACAGCATATAAATCCATTCCTTCATTACCAACCATATCAGCCACTGCAGCAGCATATGCTGATGAACCCAGCAAATCCCTTTGGGGATGCAGGATACGGGGCATTTCCTGTGAATCCTGTTTCTCACCCTCATAATAAAAATCCATTTGGAAGCACTGGCTTGATGTAGGAACATTATTTTGCTTATAAAGAAAAGAAAAAAGACGATATAGGAACATTTATTTTGGAGATGCAATGTAAAGCTGGATTTTATTAGATAGATGGTTTCTAGAATGAAATGTAAAATGGAGATAGCATAGTCATGTGTCAATCATTTTATAATAGGCTAAATTACACATTTGGTCCCCCTATTTTTGCATATCCATGATTTTAATCCCCTTAGTTTTTAATTTGGACATTTGATCCCCTTGTTTTCAAAATTCGGAAATTTTGTTTGCCCTTAATTAGGATGCGCTGATTGTTACTTTTTTATGGTTCACCATTAATTAGATGACCTTCAGGTTCAAAACACACCCACATATAATGTTCCTATCCTACCACCCACCCTTCACATGAATGGAAACAACATTCCCCACCCAAACCAAAAGTCCAAGTAAATGGCCAAAACAAGCCATGGTTCTAAGAAGATCCTCCCAGTGAGCATCCCGAATAATGATTTGTATATATATATATATATATTGTAATAACAAAATACAACATTAAAAGAAAAGGTCAAGAAAAAAGAAACATTTGATGAAATGCAGAAATAGATGATGAAGAATATAAGGGTTTTGGTTGTGTGATTGAGCATTTTTAGTTTAGTATTTTTTTTATTCTTCTTAGCTTATTTGACCTCTCTTTGACTCTTATTTTCTCACCTTAACTCAGCTTTGGTCTTAGACAAATGATTGAGCTTAATTGAGAATTATAGCTTATTTTTGGAATTTGTGCTCACTTGACCTATCTGTCTTGTGCATGGTCTATAGGACACTACAGAACCCCAAATGGAGCATGTGAGTAGTCCCTAGAAAACTAAGAAAAAGAAATTCAATTTTGTCACGGATAAGCTTGGGCCAATTCTGTCATTTTGATGATCAAATTAATCTTGAAAGTTTGAATCTCTGCACTTGAATAATTGTGTTGTGAATTTGGGTTTTGTTTTGTGTAATTAGTTTAATTAGGTAGATTCGATGGGCATAATCAAGGTTCATCCCTTCCTTCTGAGTAGTAACTGTATATATTAGTGGAATTTAGTTAGTTAGTTATTTCATTTTGTACCAAAAACAAATTTAGTTACTTATTGTGTAAGTTTTAGGATAAAACTCTTTTTTTTCGCTTTTTTCTCTCAATTGTTCTTCATTCATTCTTCTTCTTTTCATTGTTGTTCTTCCTTTTTCTTGCACAAAATTTCATGGCTCTTCTACTAGTGATGATCATGGAAGGCTAAACACTCAATCAATCCAAGGATTCACTCCAAGCAAGAATGAATTTCCGTTCTGGTTTAGTATTTCAATTCTGTGTGAATGTTGATGTTTTTCTTCAATCCTATGAATACGCTTAGGATTGAAAATGAATTAGGTTATAGATTCATTTCCTAATTTTGAAATTTAATCACAGATTGTTTGGATGATATTCCAACCTAAATTGCAATCTCAACTAATTTAGGGATTAATTCGATAGAAATAACTCTAATGACAATGATTGAACTCTCAAAACGTGATCATTCTCTGTAGAATTGTGATAATTCGTTTGCATTGGTTTAGTGAATTGGATTGATGACTTCGAATCTGTTTTAGAATCTGTTTGTGTAATTTTGTTTGTGTTTTGCACTTAAACTCTGTTTTAGATTTTGCATTTTTGTTCTGTGTTTTTGCATTTATTTCCAGTGCCTACAAACTATTCATTGAAATTCCCCCTGCTGTTTATAAGTGAATTAAAGTAGGATCCAAATTGAATTGTATCTTTGAGTCGACCTAGGTTAATCGAGTATTGTAGAATTTTCTAGTCTTATTTGTTTTGAATCGATTCGACAGTAGTTATCATAACTGACATTGTTATCGGGGATACGATTCATTGTGTGCCAACCTTGATTCATTCATAACTACATAGTAGTATAGTTATATTTGACATTACTATAGTAGATTTGCATTTGTCTATTGGAAAAAGAAAAAAAAATACACATATGTGCATGTTCTGCATATTTTTCATTTTGTGCATTCTGCATTGTCATTTTTCACACACTAACTGTTTGACATATTGCATTGGTCTTGTTAATGTTGTTATATAGAATAGGTGTGAGTAGTAGAGTGTTTTACATTGAGCAGTAGAGCAGAGTAGCAGTAGAACTGAGCAGCAGTGTAGAGAGTAGTGGTGTGCATAGTGTAGTGCATTGTGTATCACAGAAGTAAACTGTTTTGTGGAGTTTGGTTGTGCAACTTGGTGTCCAAAGTTTATCCCCTATTATGAGCAAAAGTAACTTCTTTTGGATTTGGTTTGGGTCAAAATTGGCAAATTCAGCCTCTAAATATGAGTTTTAGAGGCATTTTGATCATTTCACACACGACTATCTCAAAATGGGCTAAAACTTTGCCAAAATGTAGAAAAAAATCATACATCAAGGTGCCTTTGTGAGGGACAAACGCGAGCACTTGGGGTCATTTTTGTCAAATTCATTGATCTAGACCATTTTTGGAATTTTTTTTTCTATTTTCATTATTTTAAAAAATCACCCAAAAATCAAAAATGATTTTTAGACATTTTCTTGTGGTGTTTTGGTTTTTTTTTTTTTAAAAAAAGTGTTTGAGGCAATTTTCCATTTTCTATGGCATTTTAGCATATATTGTGAATAATGTCCTGGTAGAGTAGTTGTCTGTTATTTTTGTCTATTTTGTCACTAATGAGCTTATCTATGCATCCATATGATCCCGAGATAGATAAGACATTTCATAGGTTGAGTAAAAGTGTAGTTGTGCATGATATAATATAGTTTTGGATAGTAGTATATTGCATACTAAATTAATTGCTGATTCTATTTCTAAACCTGTTTTTATTGCTTCTGATTCTGAAAAAAATAGTGTTGATATAATGGCTGATAACAATCGAACTCTCCAGGAATTGGCAACACCAGATGTTGTGTATCAACCTTGGTGCATTCAATATCTTGAGACTGAGGTTAGTTATGAGCTAAAGTCTGGACTAATCCATTTGTTGTCAACATTTCATGGTCTTGCAGGTGAAGATCCACACAAGCATCTTAAAGAGTTTCATGTAGTGTGTTCCACCATGCGACCACATGACATTCATGAAGATTATGTGAAGATGAAAGCATTTCCATTCTCTCTGGATGGTGTGGCTAAGGACTGGTTATACCTTTAACCAGATACTATCAACACTTAGACGAATATGAAGAGAAGATTTTTAGAGAAATTCTTCCCTACATCTAGAACAACATCCAGAAAGAAATTTGTGGTATAAGGTAGCAACTTGGAGAGACATTATATGAGTACTGGGAGAGATTCAACAAACTGTGTGCTACCTGTCCTCACCATCAAATCAATGAGCAATTGTTGATCCAGTATTTTTATGAAGGGATGATGTTAACGGATAGAAGTATAATTGATGCAGCCAGTGGAGGCGCTTTAATGGACAAAAGTCATGTTGTTTCCAGACAATTGATTTCCAACATGGCAGCAAATTACCAACAATTTGGTACTAGAGCTGCTGCACCATCCAGAGTTGCTGCAAGTGAAGTTTTTGTTTCTATGGTTGCTGATACTTAGAGGCTGGAGAATAAACTTATAGAATTGGCATCCCTTGTGAGACAACTAGCCATTGTTCAATAGTACAATGTGATGGCAGCCAATCAACCAAGGTTGTGTGGTATTTGTTGTGCTCCTAATCATCCAACAAGTACATGTTCCACACTCCAAGAAACATAACAAAATGTTGATGTTTCTACCATGCAATATGGACAACCATTCAGACCTCAATAACAATAATATAATTCTTACTCCAACACCTATAATCGTAGTTGGAGAGATCATCCGAACTTGAGGTATGGTCTTGGTCCACAACAGCAACAACAACCATTCAGACAACAACAGTTTCAACCCTCCACTAGCAAATACCAAGCTCCTCCATTCAGACAACAACAACAACAATTTTAGCAGTTTACACCTACACCTGCACAACCTGTGCAGAATAGCAATTATGGACCATCCTTGGAGGAGTTGATGAAGCAAATGGCCACCAGCAACATTAAGTTTCAATAGAATGTAAGTGCCACCATCCAACACCTACAGACTCAGATTGTACAGTTAGCTACAATTGTCAACCAATTGCAGCAACAAGGTTTTGGCAATATTCCCCCACATCCAATTATCAATCCAAAAGGAAATGTGAGTGTTATTACTTTCAGGAGTGGTAGAGAGCTTTCGAAGCCAACAGATGTTGGTGCCAAAATTGATGATATTGCCAAAACAAATTCTGCACCAAAGCAAATTCCTCTACCGTTTCATTCTAGATCCGTTCATGCAAAGAAAGTGAACTTGATTTTGATCTTCTTGATACTTTTAGGAGGGTGGAAGCTAATATTCCCCTCTTGGATTCCATCAAACAAATTCCAAAATATGTAAAGTTCTTGAAGGATTTGTGCACTCATAAGAGGAAGTTGAAGGGAAATCAACAAGTGAAGATGGGCATAAATGTTTCTACACTTATACAGAGCAAAAGTGTTGTTACCATTCCACCATCCACCTTGCCACAGAAATGCAAAGATACTGACACTTTTATTGTCCCTTGTACCATTAGAGATTGCACTTATACAAATGTCATGTTTGACCTTGGAGCCTCAATTAATGTCATGCCCACATCAGTTTATAGATCACTACATTTTGGTGATTTAAAACCTATTGATGTTGTCATCCATCTAGCCAACCAGAGTGTTGTGATTTCACTTGGAGTCATTGAAGACATGCTGGTGCGAGTTAAAGATCTAATTTTTCCAGTAGATTTTTACATTTTGGATATGGAGAATGAGTCTTCCAGCCATGGATCCACATTGATCCTAGGGAGACCATTCTTGATGACAGCCAAGACCAAAATTGATGTGCATGACAAAACTCTTTCAATGGAGTTTGGTGATGATGTTATGCATTTTAACATTTTTTAGGCCATGAGACATCTTGCGGAGGAGCATTCTATTTTCTTTGTAGATATCATTGATGATGTAGTAGATAGTGTAGATATTTGTACAAATTTATTATCTAATTTTTTGTCTTTGATCTTGGTTCTTCTGATTGTGCTTGTGATGATTATGATGAGTCTGTTGTTGTATATAGTATTTGTCTAGAGATTTCCTCTGCAATTCACTCTGATTGTGATACAGGTGCAGGCTTTTTATCCTTCTATTTCTCTTCCACCAGCTGTTAACCTTCTCTTGCCTTCCACCATTCAGCCACTCTCATTGGAGCTGAAACCACATGCTTAGGAGCTCCCAATTATCATATCTAGTAGCATGAGGATAAGTTGCTACATGTATTGAGAGGCCACAAAAAGGCCATTGGGTGGACACTTGTTGACCTTCCTCGAATAAATCTTTCCATATGCATGCATCGAATACTTTTGGAGGATGATTCCAGGTTTGTAAGGAAGCCATAGAGAAGGTTGAATCTCACCATTCTTGATATGGTGAAGAAGGAGGTGGTGAGGCTACTAGCTGCAGGGATCATTTATCCCTTTTTAGATAGAACTTGGGTTTCACCTATCCAAGTGGTCCCTAAGAAGTCAGGCATCACTTTTGTGAGGAACCAAGATAATGAGTTGATCCCGACTAGAGTGGCCAACAGTTGGCGAGTTTGCATTGATTATAGGAGACTAAACCACACAACTCTCAAGGATCACTTCCCTCTCCCATTCATTGATCAGGTTTTGGAAAGGTTGGCAATTAAATCCCATTATTGCTTTCTTGGTGGTTTTCCTGGTTATGTGTAGATTCATATTACACCGGAAGACCAGCACAAGACCATATTCACCTATCTATTTGGCACATTTTCCTACACCAGGATGCCTTTTGGCATATGCAACGCTCTTGGCACCTTCCAAAGGTGCATGGTGAGTATCTTTTCTAATTTATTAGAGAGTTGCATGGGGGTGTTGTCATACCCTAATTTCATCCGGGGACTATTTGTGTGACAATTTAGTATAATTTAAATCATAAAAATTAATTAATTCGTATATTTTATAAAAAATATAAAATATTTATTATGATAACATTTAATTTGTATTACAAAACTTAATATATAATAAAAAAAATAATTATAATTTTATAACAACGTGAAGTAAAATAAATTTCATTTTATAGTAATAACTAAAAATAAAATAATATTTAATGTATATGTATTGACGATTTTACCTCTGGTTGTTTTCTTTAAAGTTACTGCGCTCTCACCTTCATCCCCGTCTTCTTGCTATTGTTATCCTTTTTTCGTAAAAAGCTTTTCTGGTGGTCCCTTGAAGTAGCAGTTCCGTAACAAACGATTTGGTGGTCCCGTGAAGCAACTGTTCCGTATTTGAAGTTGTTTTAGTTGTTGTTGTTCGTATTTCGTCGGAGGTACGCATTTATCGGTTTTTTTTTTTTTTTTTTGCATTTTCTGGGTAGTTGTTTAGAGAAGATGAACAGTAAAAAGTTATTTCCGGAATAACTTTTTAGTGCAGGAGGAAGTAGTTCCGGAATGAAAATCTTGAATTTCCGGAAGAACTTCTTCCGGAAGTTACTATGTCCACATAGTAACTTCCGGAATGTCAGTTTATTAACAAATTTTTTTAATTCTGCTTTAAAATTTATATATATATATATATATATATATATATATATATATGAATATTATCATTTATAATATTTGTATTTTAAATTGTGGATATAATTGGTTTAATTAGGTATAATGATTTTGGTATAATATTAAATGATTTAGGTAACATAATTGTATTTTGTTGTAGTAGAAAAATGTTTTATTAGTTGTTTATTATAGTTTTAAGTTTAGTTTAAGTAAATAATGTAGTTATAAATTTAGAATATATTTGTATTAGTTGTTAATATGTTTGTTAGTTAATATGTAGTCAATTTGTGGATGTGGTTATATGATAATTTAAATATACTTCTGTATGATGCATATGTCCTGTTAATATGTTTGTTAGTTAATATGTAGTAAATTTTTGGATGTGGTTATATGATAATTTGAATGTACTTGTGTATGATGCATATGTCCTTAAGATGGACGAAGATCAATGGAGATATGACTATGTGATGTCACAAGAAGTTCATATGGATTATGATTATGATAATGAAGAAGAATGTGGGGTGAATGAACCACATGTCAATTGTTCAAATGCTTTTAATACGTCTCAGGTAATCATAGATAATTTGAGTCATTAGGTTGAATTGATGTTTTGTATAAAAATTAATATGTTTGGGTTGCGTTGTAGGTATTCGGTACTCGAGATGATGTTTTGCAATGGGCTCAAACAGTTGCCCATGAAAATGGATTTGTTGCAGCGATTATGAGGTCTGACACAGATACCGGTAGGAGAGGAAGAAGTTCATTTGTCTTAATTGGGTGTGAAAGGAGTGGTACGTACAAGTGTAGGAATAAAGAATTCATTAGAAAAGACACTGGGAGTAGGAAATGTGGTTGTCCTTTCAGGCTTCGTGGGAAACCAGTGCATGGAGGGGAAGGTTGGATGGTGAAGTTGATCTGTGGGATTCACAATCATGAATTGGCCAAGTCCTTAGTTGGACATCCATACGTTGGGCGATTGACTAAGGATGAAAAGAAAATTATTGCTGATATGACAAAGTGGATGGTGAAACCAAAAAACATATTGCTAACGTTGAAGGAACACAATGGCAACAGTTGCACCACGATAAAGCAAATTTACAGTGCAAGAAGTGCATATCGTTCTTCAATAAGAGGAGCTGATACCGAAATGCAACATCTGATGAAGCTTCTCGAACGTGATCAATACATTCATTGGCATAGATTGAAGGATGAAGTTGTGGTGCGTGATCTATTTTGGTGTCACCCAGATGCAGTAAAGTTATGCAATGCATGTCATCTGGTGTTTTTATAGGCAGTACCTACAAAACAAACAGGTACAGACTCTCACTACTTGACTTTGTTGGAGTGACACCAACGGCGATGACATTCTCTACTGGGTTTGCATATCTGGAGGCTGAGCGTGTTAATAATATTGTATGGGCTTTGGAACGATTTCGAGGCCTATTTTTAAGAAATGATTGTCTCCCTGTTGTTATTGTCACTAACAGAGACCTAGCATTGATGAATGCAGTGAAAACTATGTTCCCGGAGTGTACAAATTTGTTGTGCAGGTTTCATATCGATAAGAATGTGAAGGCAAAGTGCAAATCTTTAATCGGTGAAAAAAATGTGTGGGACTTTGTAATGGATAACTGCGGTACTTTGGTTGATTGTCCGTCCGAACACCAGTTCGCTGAGTCGCTTCAGAAGTTTCAAATTGCTTGTTTGCCTTGGCCGATGTTCATTGACTATGTTAGCGACACATGGATTATCCCCCACAAGGAAAAATTTATTACATCATGGACGAATAAGGTCATGCACCTAGGCAACACAACAACAAACAGGTATTAAGAAATGATTTTATTTGTTAGTAAGGATTATTAATAAATGGTATTTAATTGTTGTATATTTTCATGTTTATTGTGTATTTTAAATGTAGGGTTGAATCAGCTCATTGGGCTCTCAAAAGAGTACTACAAAATAGCGTTAGAGACTTATGTAGTGTTTGGGATGCCATGAACAACATGATCACGCCGAAAAACGTTGAAATTAAAGCATCCTTTGAAACCAGTACGCATGTGGTTGGGCATGTATATAAAAAAACCTTATACAAGAGGCTTCTTGGGATGGTTTCAAGGGACGCTTTA
Organism: Glycine max; assembly: GCF_000004515.6. NCBI lineage: Eukaryota > Viridiplantae > Streptophyta > Magnoliopsida > Fabales > Fabaceae > Glycine > Glycine max. The sequence goes on from NC_038245.2 coordinate 29,968,620, forward strand.
AATCAGATTGCTTCTGAGGTTGACCGTCTACGTTATCTCGACACCAATCCCTCTTCTTGTGGTTGTGTGATGAGAAGCACGCACGGTCTTCCTTGCGCATGTGAGCTTTCTAGGTATACTGCTGGTAGCATTCCAGTGGAGTCAGTCCATATTTTCTAGAGGAGACTTTGCTTTTCAGGTCAAGGGTTATGTGAGATGGAAGTCAGCATCAAGGAAGAGATATAGACCATATCTAAAAGGTTTGATGAACTTGATGTGTCTGGCAAAGTAACTCTGAAGAGTAAACTTCAAGAAATTGCATACCCTGATCATAATTCTATGTGCCCTCCTCCGTCAAAGGTCAACACTAAAGGTGCACCGAAGAAACCGATGAAAAGAAGTCAGATCCAAAAAGCGTGATCCATCTTACTGGGAGTATGTTGATGCTTTTCATTCTGTTCAAAGCAGCAACTCTCCAGTCAAACGTAGTGCATCATGTTTTGAACCGCCTCAGCCTACAAGGATCATCCCGATGTTGGATCAATTTGCGCCATTCATTCAAGGTTTCATTCGTGATGTTGTGGATGTCAAAGCGGACATTAACTATGGATATCGGTCCATTGCCGCTTTATTAGGTATGAGGGAAGATTCGTGGCCGTTAGTACGTAATGAATTGATTAAAGAACTTGGCAGGTGGTCGCATGAGTACATGAACCTCTTCGGTGGCACATAGAGATTTGAACAATTAAAGTTGTCCCTACTTGTTGATGGGTTTTCGAAGGTATGTTTTTAGGTTAATTTTTTTAATAACAAACTTTAAATTACTTACATGTGTATGTTTGGTTGATTCAGGTTAGTGTGGACAAGTGGATGGATATAACGGAGATGGGATATGTGATTGCATCACGGTATAACGTATTCCTTGTATCGTTGTCCCGACAACAAAGCATGACATTTTTTCCTCTTAGAAGTCAACCACCACCTGATTCTTCTGGGCACCGCATGATATGTGTCGGTCACGTGTTTGGAAATCATTTTGTTCAGGTACATTGAATATAGTTAGTATAACAATTATGCAATGACTTCGCTGGTTCATTTGACACGGTCACCGCATGATATAATCTTTGTTCATGTACAACAGGTTTATTTGAAAGATCATTGTCCCTTACCGCCTCCAGCGTTGTTGTGCTCAAGCAATTGTTATTCTCAGGCAAAGCAGTGGACAACTCCATATATTAGTAGAATGCAGCAATACACAAGCTTGATGTCATTCAAAAGACACTATGTCGACCTAAATGAAGACCAAACATGCATTGTTTATGTAATTGTATTCATTATGCGATATAATTTGTTGTAAGCCATTACTAACCAATTAATATTATTAAGTACTCGTTTCGTTAAGCAAAAAAATTGTTGGTCCAACAAAAATCATTTACGCGTGTAGCATACATCATTGTCATAATTGACAACACATAATGACATGCATGCATATTAAAGTTTGAGCGCGACAACACATTGACTGAATTGACTACACATTATGAAGGAAAGATAAACACGAAACATGTTCACGCGTGTCTATTTTTTTTGTAAACAAAGTGAAGCAATCGCTCGGTCACAACCATTTATATATATAGCAGACATGGCTAATAAATCACACATTATCTTGCTTTCACATAGTTTCCCAATTGTACATAAAGTATGACATTTTTAGGAGAAACTAACAGTCAGACGATTGTCAACTCAAGGTTGGCTTTCATTTTTCCAAGTGGATCAATTATTCACAATGATACTGGGGTTTACTTCCAAACTTCAACTTCGGTGCCTATTCGAGTACCAAACAGCTGTGATTTTGCAAGCCTAAAAACCAGAATACACAATACCCTTCAGCTATCCGACAAACAATTTTTCACCGATACAGGTAACCAAATTCGCTTTCAGTGTATGAAATTGATAAATGATGACGATGTCAACACAATGTTAATGTGTAATGATCAATTTTCTTGTGTTGGTCCGATTGAGTTATTATGCACCGTTGGAAGAACACCATATGGAATAATAAACTTACTTCAACGCACTATGCACCGTACTCATGACGCGATCCTGTATTACAACGGGAAATGGAACATGCCACCGCAGAACAAATTTGTTGGATGCGCGTTCACAGGAAAAAATCCTAAGAAATTTCAAATTCCTTCAACATGTATTATCGATGAACTGAAGAATTTAATAAAGCAAGTTGCACCTAAAGGGATTCCCCCTCTTGGAATTCACGAATCACAAACGGTAAGACGATTGTTTTTCCGCCAACTAGGTCGCTTTGAGTATTCATATACGCTTATAAAATATGAAATAAATGAGCTGAGGACCAACGAAGAACTGCTGAAGGTGTTAGTACAATCTAACTACTGGAAAAAATACGGACCAATAGAAATTTTAGTTGTCTTTACTAAATATGTTGTGAAAATCGAAGACGAGGTGACTGCGACATCGCTAAACAACTGAATGCAATGTTTATTTTTTTGCTTTTTTGTTGATGTAACCTTTATCTGTTTATGGCGTGTTTAAATCCCATAATAAAGTTCAATGTGTTGTCTCAATGGTCCAAAGATAATTTATTTTAATTGTTTGACCTTAAAACCTTACGCATACTTAGAAGGGTCGGATTCCTATTTTTTTGGATTTTCTGGCTCTTGTTTTAGGTGTTATTTGATGGAACCGGGGAACGGGAATAATTTTTTTGGGTTCTTTGACTTACAAACATGAGAAATAGCGCCCCTCCAATGTCTTACGCCACTCGCACACCCACGGAAAAAACCCCCAAACATGGGTACTTGAACATAAAAAAAGGATCCCATTCCTATTTTTTTGAATTTTCTACCTCTTTTTTTAGGTGTAATTTGATGGAACCAGGGAAAGGAAATAATTTTTTTGTGTTCTTTGACGTCCAAACATGAGAAATAGCGCCCCTCCAATGTCTTACGCCACTCGCACACCCATGGAAAAAAAACCCCAAACATGGGTACTTGAACATAAAAAAAGGGTCTCATTCCTATTTTTTTGGATTTTCTGCCTCTTTTTTTAGGTGTAATTTGATGGAACTAGGGAAAGGCAATAATTTTTTTGTGTTCTTTGGCGTCCAAACATGAGAAATAGCGCCCCTCCAATGTCTTACGCCACTCGCACACCCACGTAAAAAAACCCCAAACATGGGTACTTAAACATCAAAAAAAGGATTCGATTGCTATTTTTTTGGATTTTCTGCCTCTTTTATAAAAAGATTTATGTATAATGTAATTCTTACAAACAAAACTCATGATTTTAGCTTCACTTTTTTTTTTAAAAAAAATTTAAAACACTCCAAAACTTCGCTTAAGGACCACGATCGGAATCAGAATTGATACGTCAGTTAATATCATAAAATAATAAACTGTGCAAAACAAGTCAACTATATTAAACTAAAAAGTGTAACAAATACAAAAATTCATGTCAACTACAAAACAAAAAATAAATACAATAATCAATGCTCTGTGCGTCGTCTCTGACGAGCCCTGACACTTCCATCAGCACTGGCTCCCCTTTTGGCGATCGTCAGGCAGTCCTGCATAATCTCATATAACTCTGTGCCTGCAGTGACCATCCTAAGGTTGAGCACACGCTCCAACCTCTGTGCAATCGCCTCATAGCCGTCGTAATCATCCTGTGACAGTCATTAAAAACATTTATTATAAAATTTAAAATAAATAACAACTCATCAAACATTAAACGTGCAAAAAATCTTACCACTGCATGTGGAGGGGGGTCAAATGCCACTGGAACCTGGGGGCTAGGCGGCTGTATGTACTCCTCAGGGTCTGCGGCTGGTGCATCTCTGGGGGGGGTCACCTGCCTGGGTCGGTATCATGAATGGGTGAGATATGCGGAAAAACCACTCTATGTAATCCGCAGATACCTGCCCAGGCACTAGACAAAGCTCACCTGCAGGTAGTACGTGCTCCGCAAAATGCATCCACCTGTCATCTATATCATCATGTGACAATCGAGCACTAATAGGCGACGGAGGGATGCTCTGAATGTAACCAAACTGTCGTACCACCCTCTCCGGTCGAGCTGTGACCACCATAGGACCTCATCTCAGCTGACCCTGGAATGATGAAATCAGCTCAAAGGCCTTAACCCCCCGATACTCAGTGTATGGCAACCAGGACACATCTGTGACAGTCAAAGCATCACAACGTGCCCTGTAAGGTGCTCCTGTGATTCCCTTCATATGCGCCTTCGACGTCAGCCACCGGGAAGCACGTGGGGACGTCTCCTAGTATGTATCATCTGTGACGCACTGGTGCACACTAGGGAAGTGCTCATAGATCTAGCACTACACAAAAAATGAGGTTAACATAACATAAAAACAAGTTTAAATCATAATTGAACGTAACATATTTAAAAACACAAAATTTACCTGTAGTAGAGTCAGGTACCCCGCAATCTGTCGTGTGGTGGTCCTAGAAGCCTCATCTAACTGGTCATACATATGAACCAGCGCGGCAACTCCCCAAGCATAACCACCACTCTGATCGAGGTCGCGAAAAGCGACTAGGTGAATCACATGAACGTATGTTGCACTCTTATTAGCAAAAAGAGTGCAACCGACCAGGTGCAACAGATAAGCACGAGCTGCTACAATCCACCGCCGGACCTGACATCTCTTCTCATAAATGTCTCGAACCCATCCCAGTCGTACGTATGCCCCACGTGTCAGTGCTGTCTCGGCTCTAGCCTCCTCGGCAGACACCTCTAGCAACTCGGTCAGCAATAGATTGCCTCCTCTGTAGAAAGAGCATGAAAATTGTGCAGCGCGCCAGTGAAAGGCAAATGGAGGAGTGACGACACATCATCCAATGTGATCGTCAACTCTCCTACTGGAAGGTGGAAGGTGCTGGTCTCACTATGCCACCTCTCCACAAATGCGGATACAAGTCCAGGATCGCCAGTAACAACTGAACAATCGATCAGTGGACTTAATCCTGTAGCACCTACCATTCCTTCAATCTCAGGCACTGGCCTCCCAATCAATGTCACCTTCCTCCCATGTGACACTAACTTCAAATCAGGACGTTCCTGATTTGAAGTAAAAATTATACAATTATAAAAAAAAATTAATGACAAACAAATCAACAATGATAAATAATTAAGAAATTAAAATACCTGTTCACTCCAAACGGCGTGTGCAACATGGTCCGCAAATGATGTCAGCACTGACAGGTCACGTGGCCCACCTGGGAATCCCTCAGCATCATCGGCATGTGACCCCTCAGCACCATCAGCACCCTGTACGTCCGCAGTCATCTCAGGTGCTTCCTCAGCCATATCAAGAGCATCCTCAGCAGGAACATCCTGAGTCATCTAATGAACCTGTTGCCTACGGGCTGATGCAGTAGACCTACACCTCTCAGGAACATCATCATGGTCATCCTGTCTATCTCTGCCTATAACTCTACCTATGACACGACCTAAACCTCGTGTTCTAGCCATGATTTGCAAATCATGTGGAACACGTATTTTTTTCGATCAACACATACACAACTTTCTTTATAAAAATAAAATAAGTTTATTTATAAAAAAAAATAAGACTAATTTAAATAACATTATTTGAAAACACACACAAGATAATTTATAAAAAAATAAACAACTTCATTTATAAAAAAACACAACTAATGTAAAAATAATTAATTATCCGCAACTTAATTTAAAAAAAATAAACAACTTCATTTATAAAAAAACACAACTAATGTAAACATAAATAATTATCCGCAACTTAATTTAAAAAAAATAAACAACTTCATTTATAAAAAAACACAAATAATGTAAAAATAATTAATTAGTAAACATCCACAACTTAATTTAAAAAGAAATAAACAACTTCATTTATAAAAAAAAAAACACAACTAATGTAAAAATAATTAATTAGTAAACATCCACAACTTAATTTAAAAAAAAATACTTCATTTATAATAAAATAAACAACTTTATTTATAAACAAAAAAACACAACTAATTTAAAAATATATAATTAATAAACAGACACAACTAAAATTATATATAAAAATAAAACAAAAATGGGAAAAAATATTTCAAAACATACACAACTTAATTTATATCATTTATAAAAAAAATAGTATTTTAAAAAAAATTCCAAAACACACACAACTTTATTTATAAAAATAAACAACTTCATTTATAAACAAAAAACATAAATAATTTAAAATTAAATAATTAGTAAAATACTCAACTAAAATCATATATAAAATAAACAAAATCAATTAACAAAAATAACCAACTTAATTTATAAAAATAACCAAATTTATTTATAAATAAAATACACTAATTTAAAAAATAAACAATAAACAAAAACAGACACAACTTCATTTTAAAATCTCAAAAACAAAATGTCAAACCTCATTTTTTTATAAAATCTCAAAAACAAAATAATCATAAAAATATAATAATCATTCATTTAAAAAAAAACAAAACAATATTTTTAAAAAAAAAAACTTTCGGAAGAAGTGGTTCTTCCGGAATTATTCCGAAAAAACCACTTCTTCCAGAAAGTTCTTTCGGAAATCTCAAAGGTCATCCGGAAGAACCCTTCTTCCGGAATTCTTCCGGAAGAACCCTTCTTCCGGAATTCTTCCGGAAGACCTTTGGTTTCTTCCGGAAGAATACTTCTTCCAGAATGTTTTCGGAACAGCTTCTTCCGGAAGTTCCGGAAGAACCCCTAACGGATCTTCCGGAAGCCGCCGTCGTAAGCCCCCTTTCCCCATTTTTTCTGGCGTCTTCTACTCTCGTCTTCTACCCTAAGGTTACTATCCTAAGCTTTCATTGCTACAACAATGTTGGATATTACAAGCAAAGGGGAGTTAGGGAGACTAACCTCGAAGCCTCGTTCGCGGAGAAGAAGAAGAAGCTTGGCGCTTGGCTCGCGGAGAAGAAGAAGAAGCTTGACAGAGAAGAGGAAGCAAGAACCCGGAAGAACCAAAATGGCAACAGCAAGTGCTTCTTCCAGAGGAGGAGGCGCTTTTTATAATTTTTTGTTAAAGGGTAAAATGGCCCATTCATTAAAATTGCTAGGTGCACCAGCAATATTGCTGGGTGCACCTAGCATTTCCCTAAACATAGCTATGATTCCCAAGTGTGAGAGGCCCAAATCCATACATGACTTGCGACCAATAGCCCTTTGCAATGTTTTATACAATATTTTTTTTCCAAAGCTTTGGCAAATAGGCTGAGAGGCATTATTGGGAAGTATGTTAGGGATGAGCAATTCGCTTTCATCGAAGGGAGATCGATTCTAGACAATGTGCTCATTGCTACATAAATCATTCACTATTTAAAATCAAAGACCAGAGGGGAAAAGGACAATTGGCTCTAAAGATTGATATTAACAAGGCCTATGACCGTGTTCACTGGGGTTTCTTGGAAGAAATCCTCAACAAACTGGAATTTTGCAATTAATGGAGCATGCAGATGATGATGTGTGTCAAAACTATTCAGTATGCAGTGGTAGCGAATTATGACAAGGTTGGTCCTATCTCCTCTAGGAGGGGTATTCGACAAAGAGAACCCCTCTCCCTTTTTTTATTTATAATTGTAGCTCAAGGTCTTACATCTTTATTAAGAAGGGCTGAAAATAAGGGAGATATTCATGGAATTAAGATTTGTAGAAAAGCGCGTACAATTTTGCATTTATTATTCGCGGATGATTGCTTTTTGTTTTGTAGAGAAAATTTGCAGGAGAGTGTTGTTTTGAAGAATACCCTTTATTAGTATGAAATTGCATCTGACTGGCTCTAAACTACCAAAAGTATGAAGTTTCTTAAGTCAGAACACATCTCAATCAATTCAAAATGCGATTTTGGAGACATTGGAGATACATGAGTGCCAAAAGACCGAAAAATACTTGGGCATTCCTTCTATGGTGGCTCGCATAGGGATGCAAACTTTCAATTGCATAAAGGACAAAGTGTGGAAGAATGTGAATTCCTGGAGGGGGAAAAACTATTTATGGCGGGAGGCAAATAATGTTGAAATCTATTGCACAAGGCATTCCAGCCTATGTTATGAGCTTCTATTTGTTTCCCCACTCTCTTTGTGAAGAGATTCAGAAAATGCTAAACTCGTTTTGGTGGGGTTCTTAGAGGAATGAATCTAATGCTATGTTTGGATGGGGAAATTAAACCGGGTAAAGTATTTCAACTGGGATATTAAAATGCCTTCCTATAATGTAATCTGTTTGGATATGATATTTTAAAAGTAATTGAAATGTTATAATTTTTGTAAAGCATTTTGATATACTAACTTGACAAAATTTCAAATTCTCAGCAAAAACAAAGGAATTAAAATTCCTCACTCTGTATAAAACACTGTATGCTCACGATGCTCACTCTCCATAGCTCTCTCTCTCCATCTTAGCACACCTTGGTGTCACGAGCTACCACCTCCATTGACAAGTAAGTTTTTCTTTATGTTCATCACAATATTTTCTTCCTCTCACTAATAAGTTTCTCTCTCTCTCTCTCTCTCTCTCGCTCATCTCTGTTTTTTTTTTCTTTTCTCAAGTTTATGTTTCTTTGATTTTGATTTCATTTTTGTAGCTACAAGGTTCACTTGATTTTATTGATTTATGTTTCATTTTCTATTTCATTTATTTTGTTTCAATGATTTTGATATGTTGGTGGGTGTGGAATTGGATGGGTTTGGAGTTGAGATAGGTTGTGAGCACCATATGTTTGTGAATATGCATCAAAGAGAAATAGAGATATAATCGATAGATTGTGTTTAATTTAAATCACTTTAGCTTGCTTTCACACGTGTTTATGTCATTGTATTGTATGCTTCTTTGAAATTCTTATTTCATTTCTACTATTGTTTAAATATGAAAGCCCAGGTGAGTTGTGTTACTTTTCTCTGTCTGGTACCTTTAGTTATGTCCTTTGCTATTTCTTATTGTATTGGATCTTAATCCAACATGTGGGTTGGTAAGCGTGTTCACTCTTTTATATTTGTGTGCCTTATTTACTTTAGTTCATCAAGCTAATAAGGAGAATTGCATACCTTTGATTTGTACTTGTATTTGTGAGCCATAATCTCTAATATGAATAATCATTTGTTAATGGTTGTCTCAAATTTCTGCATCTCAGTTGTCCACTTATTTTTCCTATATGCACATAGTATTATGAACAAGTACCTCCATTTTTTGTTTAAATATTTATTTTGACGCATCCCAAAATCTCAAGTTCTTTAAGGTATGTTCATGTTCCAAGTGTTTTGTTCTATTGTGAATAAAATAAGCCTGAGATGTTGTTCTAAACAATGATTCTCTAGACTTCATTGCATTTTGGATGAAAAGTTTTGTCTTGATAATTTCCATCATGGTTAACAGTTTAGGGAGATTTTAGAGATCATACATGTAAAGGTTGATTTCTTTTAACAATTATGGTTGCATTATAAGGATACTGATTTGAGTATTATTTCTGCCCATTGCTCAAAATCTCCCTCTCTAAAAAAATATCCATGATCCATGTATAATATTTTGTTTATTAGTAGATCCATGTCTAATATGTTCATGTTGGAACTTTATTGTAAGCTCCTAATATATAAAATGCTTGTGAATCATAAATTTTAGACTTAGAACAAGGTTAAAGAAACTTTTCTTTTTCGTGATATAGAATCTATGATTTACAACAAAAGTTTGGTCAAATTTATGATAAGTCTAAATTATTATTATCATTGACTTTGGTCAAAGTCCCATGTGGTGCTGCTACTGTTCTATATTTGGCAAATGGCATGGAAATTGTGAGATAAATTTTATGAATGAGGTTTTTGCCCATTCTTAGTCTACCCTGTTAGTTTCAATCTAGCAAAACCCAACTCGGTATGACTTCACATATCTAAGTCCTTCACTAGGCCAAGGAGTCATATGAGGGCTGCTAAAATGCATAAAACCCTTTTTCAATCTCTAGGAAGGTTTTTATATCTTTAATAACATAGAAAATCAGGAATAGATAGAAGAAGAATGGGATAATCACATGCTTGAGCAATTATACTATCCTGGTTTTTCTTGGGTAACTTGGGCATGTCCTCATACCTGGGACTGCATTTAAATTTTCACTATATATTCCTTGTTTTGTATTTAACTTACATTACTTTGATTCAGTAAGGCCTGGTATTTTCAAAAGTTTTGTACTGGCAGAAGAAACCATGTTTTGGCTAGTTTTTTTGGCTGCAAAAAACTCTATTTTAAGAGTGAAATCATAGGATCAATAAGGCAATAAGGCATTAGTTCCAAAATTAGAAGTGCCTCATCATGAATGCCAATGAATCTAAATTACTCTTTGAGCTTTTTCTACAGAAAATACAAATGAGGAGAAACTCATGCATAGTCTCATACAATTAGGCACTCTAATAACAGTATCTCAAAACTAGTAGTACTCTCTCTCTCCCTCTCTCTCTTTTGTTTTAGTTTTAGTTTTTCATTGTAATTTCCCACTGGCTTCTAATTAAAGTTGTAGATAAAATAAAATTGTTGGTGATCAATTGCCAATGATTATATGTATTGCAGTTTAGTTAGTATTTATTTTACAATTTTGTTAGTCAAGCTTGTTCAATTATCTGATGATATGGTTAAATCTATTCTATTTCTATGGTGAGAGCTTGATAGGATCACAAGATAAGCAAGCATTAACAAAAACTTGGGTTTATGGCTTTGGATTTGAAAACCTAGTCATTTTTAGCCTTTCCAAGCCCATCCAATGTAAGCCCAAAAGTGATTCTTCAGTCATGCACCCCCTTTGCTTTTGTCGTAAATATTTTGGCGAAGCCAATGATGAATGTTTAAAACTTTAAATAAATATAAAATGGTTATTCAATTGTTTCTAATTAAGTTTCTCCACACTTGTTCTGCCAAACTGCAATCACGCATGGCACAAGGAGTAGTTTTTTTTTCTTTTCACGACAACAATGTATTCTCACAACTAAAAAGAAAATCATGAGAATAAAGCATTTTTCCTTGTTTTTATTTATTTATGTAGTTAGTTCATAAAAAGTTAAATCATGTATCAATTTAATTTCTGAAAAATGTTCGTAATCCAAATTATTCATTAATTTTATGCAGTAGTTATTCTTATTTGTTATGAAGTTTCTTTTGTAATTGTGTCCTATCTCCAAAAGTGTGTGACATACTTATTCACATGCAATGCTGGTATTGGATGTGTATTTTGTAAGATATTTGTTTTAAATCTCAAAACAGTATTTGCACAAATTATCTAATAATATCATTATCATGCAGTTTGGATTGAGAAGAAATAGATCCTAGCATAGTTCACATTGCAATTACTTCAAGAAAACATAAAAGAGAAGAGTATAAGAAGATAATCTTATTAGCTACTGCTTGTGTTGTTCAAATGGTCATTGGTGTAGTGACATGGTATCATAATAGTTATTTTGTTAAGGAACCAACCCGTAATTGGGAACTAGAACGCCGCAACTTCCTTAATTGTCTTTATAGAGGGACAAAGAAAGATTGCATTGAACAACTAAGGCTTGGTAAAAATGCATTTTTTAACCTTTGTAGAATTCTACAAGAAAAAGGATGATTAGTAAGAACAAGAAATGTTTCAACAACTGAAGCAGTAGCAATGTTTTTACATATCCTTGCTCACAACCTAAAGTACAGGGTAGTGCAATTTAGTTATTGTAGATCTAAAGAAACCATAAGTAGGCAATTCAATGATGTCCTGAGAGCGATAATGAAAGTGAGCAAAGACTATTTGAATTTTCAACCCTATACTTTAGAAGGTGCGAAAGCAAACAAGTGGAGATGGTTTGAGGTAAGTTTATCAATTGTTAGAAGAGATTAGTTAATTATAAAATTTTCTTAGAATCTAAAAAAATTGTCTTTCTTGTAGAGATGTATTGGAGCACTTGATGGTTTCGGTTATAGTTTCTCCTAATGAGAGACCGAGATATCGTACTAGAAAGGGTGATGTCTCTACAAAAGTGTTAGCCACTTTTGGTCCAGATTTAAGGTTTATTTATGTGTTACCTGAGTGGGAAGGGTCTGCAGGAGATTCTCGAGTATTACGAGATGCATTACGTCATCAAAACAAACTTGAAATTCCAACTAGTAATATTTCATGGAAATATTTTTTTTTCTTTTTTTGTCTAGTTTAAGCCTGTGATTTTTATTTTAAACATCTTGTGGATGCGGGATATACCAAAAGTCCGGGATTTTTAGCACCATATCGAGGGACTAGATATCATCTCAATGAGTGGATTGGAAACACTCCTCAAAGTTACAAGGAGTTATTTAATTTTTGCCATGCAAGTGCCCAAAATGCAATAGAAAGGTCATTTGGGATCTTGAGAAAAAGATGGAGTATATTAAGAACTCCTTCATTTTTTGATATAAAGACACAAATAAGAATTATCAATGTTTGTTTTGTATTACACAATTTCATAAGAGACGAACAACAAACTGATCAACTTTTAGAAGTTCAAGACTTAGAATTCTTATTTGTTGTTGATGAAGAGTTAGTCCATCAATCAAGGGAAGAAATTCAAAATAATGTCGTAGATGATATCACAACTATTCAAGCTACTGAGGAATGGATAAGATTTCGAGATACATTAGCTATGAATATGTTTGCTAACTATCAAGTTAGAAGAAACTTTGTCTAGGGATAGTTCTTTTTTAAATGTAATTTGCTATTGCAGACAAACTTTGTGTGCTTTGTTACTATTGTACTTTGCTATTGAAGATAGACTTTTATGTACTTTGCTATTGCATAAAAACTTTGCTTGAAATGTTTTCTATGATTGTGCAGTGGACTAATCAAATGAATAAAGTAGGTTCTATCTAATATTTGTCATGTGCAGGTTAAATAAGTGACATTAACTTCAATGGAGTCATCTAATGAAAAAATGACGGGCAAAAGAAAAGTTTTAGGAAAAAATAATGAGGAAACAAAGAGTTATTTTACATGGAATTTGGAGATGGAACGTGTATTGGCTGATGCACTGAGAGATAAAAGGAATTTGGGCAACAAGGGCGACGGAGGTTGGAAAAGGTCAGCATTGAATGTTGCAACCGCAATGTTGTCTACAAGCTTCAATGTTAATGTCACATCAAGTAATGTCAAAAATTGAATCAAATTAGGGAGATCATGATATGGTATTGTAAGCGACATCCTTGGCCAGAAGGGGTTTCATTGGGATGGCACTAAGCACATGATCACAGTTGAGAATGAAAAATGCTTGGAATGAATATTGCACTGTAAGTATTCTTTACTATATTGCTATTTGTTATTCAAAGCAGATTGGATTTGACTTTTTCTTTTTTTCCCATCGCATAAATTGGCTAAACCATTTCGATTTAAGGTGCTTCAAAACTAGGATGATATAGTGGATTTGTGTGCTAAAGATAGAGTCACTGGTCATGGAGCTGGAACTGCTATGGATGCTGATGAAGCGATGAGTAGAGAAACAAATGAAGTGGAATTCATGGGTTTAGGTGCTGCTGCTACTATAGACTTAGAAGATTCAAGCGCTAATACAAAAGGAAAAAGAACAGGTTCTCAACTTCTTCTACCACACACATTCTCACAAGAGAAAGATGGGAGAAAAACAAGGAATAACAACTTCTTTGGATAAAATGGCCAACTATTTTGACGGAATGGTAGAAAAAATGGATGGCAAAGTCGATGATGAAAATATTCAAGAAGTGTTACGTGAGGCAGCTTTGATACCAGATTTTAATAGACAACAATGGGCTAAAGCTATTAAATGGTTAGCTGACAATCCAAATTAGTTAGCTATTGTGAAAGCCTTTCTAATTCACGAAAATACAGATTATGTTTTAACACATCTTGTAAAATAAAACTTGGTGAATAACCTTTTGTCTACATTTTCAATTTCAACTTTCAAATTAGAAAATGATGTCTTTTTGATGCCCATTGAAGTTATATTTTCACGATAGATATTTGTCTTTCTTACTTAGATTAAGTTGTTTTTTCTATGCCAGGTTATTATCAACAAGGAATAGAGAGGAGTTGCGTTCTTACAAAGCAAGAAAAAAAGTTGATTCTTCTAACATTGTTTGATTATGTTGTTTTTTTTGGACCCTCTAATATGCAAGATAATTCATGAATGATTGAGTATTATAAGTGAAGTGACATCAATGTGGATGATATATGATTTTAGGTCTTGACATGGATTAAAGTATTTTCTTCTCTTACGAACAATGAAATTCATATCAATATTTGAATTTTGTATGAGATGATTATCCTTAAATTACATAATTGTTTAATTTCAATACGTTTTTTAAAATTATCGCGAGACTAGGTAATTGAATTTTTTTTAACAAGGAATTACATATCATTCATCTTTAATTTTGTAGTATTGTTTAATCCAGATTTTTTTGTGTGTTAATACAAAAATATTGTGTAAGATTCAAAATTGTTTAGCATTAACCTTATTTTGATTATTTAATTATTAAATATTAAAAAATTGATTATTAAATATTGTATAACATTTTATTTATTTTGAATATTTAACTATTTAAAAATGACTAATATTTATTTTTATTCAATATTAAAATTTTAATTTTTAAATAAATATTTAAAAATGAAAATTTGAATTTCATTGAAATTGAATTACTTTATTCAAACAAGAAATTCAAAATATAAGAATTTGAATTACTTCCTTCAAATAAAATATTTACAAAATAAAAAAAATTAAATCAAGAGAATTAAAATGTTGTATATTTAAATTTTTTAAAAAATTTTAAATCCTTCGTCCAAAAACAAAGTTTAGATATTCAGTGGCTATCTTGGGAGAGGATGTCTCTCCGGAAGGAAGTTAGAGGAATGGGATTTAGGCACCTTCACTCCTCAAATTTAGCAATTAGCAAACATGTTTGGAATTTCTTGTCCAATCCTAACACACTTGCCGCAAGAGTCTCCAAATCTAAATATTTTCTAGATGTGAATGTTATGGACTCCATGCTTGGACATAATCCGTCCTTTGTTTGGGGAAGTATTGGCAGGATATGATGTGAATGGAAGACTAAAGTTATCAGAACAAATTTTAGTTTTCATTTATAAATTGATATGAATATATATACGGGATAGTTTTTTTAAGTAGAATCCAAAGTATGATTTTTTTTAAAATACTAATTTTAGTTTGTTTCTTTATTTAACTGAAATTTAACTTATATTATAGCCTACTAATGTTAATTCATGCTAAAATATATATATATTGATCGTAACAATTATTTCAAGTGTTAATAATAAAATAAAAAAAATTATATTTTAAATTATGTATTCATACAAGTAATTAATAAATTTTTAATAATGTTTATTACTAAGTTATTTATATTTTATGAGTGAAAGTTATATGAGAGAGATGATTAGATCTGGATCATATAACTAGAAGGTCAAGATTTAATGTTAAGAAATTATATGAAAAAAAAATATCTTATATAAAAGTAGAAGATTAAATCTGAATCATATAATCAAATATAGATGATTAAGATTTAATATCATATAACTTTTTTAAATTAAATCTCAAATATGGATGGTTCTATATATATAAGAACCGACATGCACGACAGTGTGTTTTTTCATGTTTTTAGAAGAAAAAAATAATAGTGAAATTAATATAAATAAAATTATTAATTACATCTCTTAATTTCTTTGTTATGTTTGAAAATGTACAAAGAAAAAAGAGATCAAAATACAATTTTCTCGTTTCACCAAACTTGTTTAGGACTCAGGAATTTGAAAAAACTGATGAAAACAATCTTACAGAAACCAAGCTCTATAAAAGAAAATCATCAGTGGTCCTGAACCACTTTATGCACTCCCTAGCATAAGTGCCATTTTGATCCCAAAACACAAATTTCAGGATAATGTTAGAAAATAAAATAAAATTCTTTGACTCTAAGCACATTTCTATTCATGCAACCTTTCTCACTCTAAATAAAACCATTATTGCTCTCTACTTCTGCTCTATTCTCTCTCATTCACTATACACATTACACAATTTTGTCATATTGTCTTAAAATTCCCATCTTGCTCTCTGTCTCCCTTCGTAGGTTGCAGTTTGATAAAAAAAAAAAAAAAAAATCTCTTTTCCTGTGTAACTTTTCTTTGTACATATCAACAACAAGGTTTCCATGGCTACCAACAAATTTGCAACCATGTTGCTTACAAATACCAATAAAATCACCCTGGTTCTTGTCTATGCAATCCTTGAATGGATTCTGATTTTCCTCCTCCTTCTAAATTCCTTCTTTTCCTATCTGATCATGAAGTTTGTGATTTACTTTGGCCTTAAAAGGCCCTGCATATGGTGCACAAGGATTGATCGCATCATAGAGCCTGAAAATAACAAGGGCTCTTGCAGGGATCTTGTGTGTGAAGCTCATGCTTTTGAGATTTCCAAACTGGATTTCTGCTTGAATCATAGGAAACTGGCTGAATCAGAAACTATGTGTGAGGATTGCTCATCTTCATGTCACCAAAATTTTGTGGACTTGTCTCAGAGCTTTGGCTTCTTTTCATGGATGCAGCAAAAGGGTATGATACATGATGCTGATGATAATAACAAGGTGCTTGAGACTGGGGTGGAGCCTTTGAAGTGTTCTTGCTGTGGTGTCAACTTTGTTAGAGACAAGCCTTCTTTGAGGGTTTTGGATTATTCCCAGAAACAGAATTCGATCACTGAATGTGGAGTTGAGGCAGAGATTGATGAAGGACATCATCACTCAGATCATGACAGAGATGATTTTGAGCTTGATCATCCTGTAGAGGAACAGAACATTGTAGAAAACAGGGAAAACAGCATGGTTTTTTATGTTAATGAGGGTTCTGGTGGAGGAGGAAAGGGGGCAGATGACATTAGTGTTTGTTCTATGTGTGATGGTGGCAAAGAAACTGTGTATGGTGAAAATTACAAGCTTGATTTGGGCATAGGGAAAGGGCAAGAAGAACCAACTAGAGAGGAAACTTTGAATGTCCCTCGGGATGATCAACCTTGTGAGGAGACCACTCATCAAGTTTCTTGCACTAGTGAGAACACTGAGCAGATTCCACCCAAACATTTGGAATTTGTCATTCATGGTAATGATTGCTTTTTGATTCCTGTTGAATTTGGTGACTCCTTTGCTACAAAAAGTGAAAACCAACATAGATATAAGGTGGGGGATGATGGGTTTAGTGGGGATGAAGATGTTGTTTTGGATTTTGATATAAATTCTGGTGCAGAGTCTGCACCTGTTATTGAGAATTGGCACACTTCCGGGGATACTGTGTCACTGTTTTCGGATCCAGGGTGTACAAAGGTGTTCAAGGCCAATGGATTTGAGTTAAGAAGTGAACATTTGGAGCAAAACTACCTAGATATGAAATTTGCTCAATCAACTGAAGACTCAAGCATCAATGGTAATGTTGAAGCAAACATGAAAAGAAGAGATGTGGAATTATGTTCAGTTGTACCTCAAGGTGACAATTTTTTATTCATCAATATAAGTCTACTACTCTAGTCAGTTCTTATTTTTATTCTATTTTCTTGGTTGTGCAAACCATGTTCTAATACTTTTCTGTTCCTTCAGTGTCTGAAGGTGTAACACAAATGAGGGGTGATGAATTAGAAGCAGAAGTCTCAACTCAAGATCAAGATATTCTTGAGGATTCGAGTCAACAAATACAAGAAGTCCCACCTTCTAGCTCTACTACTTTTACTATCCAAGATGATAGTGGTAAGCTTCAACTGTTTTTCTTTTTTCTTTCACAAGTTCATTACAGTTGTAATATTTATAAGCTGTACCATTTTCCTTCATTTTTTATTTTAAAATATATAATTAGGTATTCAAAGAAATTAAAGAATTTAAAACAATGACACTTGTTATGAATATGCAAACTGTAAATGACCATTTGCATCATATTTGGAGCTTAATAAGATGGAAGAAGAAACAGTTCCTGATGGCTGATACACCCACTTATGCAGAGAATCTGCATCAGCTACGCAAGAGGCTACAACTGCTTGGAAGGAAAGAATCAGGAACAGAAGAATCATTAGAAGGAAGTGTCATGTGTGATATAGAATGTGGTGAGTTAACAATTGAGAAGTTGAAATCAGCACTGAAAGCTGAAAGGGAGGCCTTAAATGTTGTATATGCAGAACTAGAAGAAGAGAGGAGTGCATCTGCAATAGCAGCAAATCAAACAATGGCAGTGATAAATAGGCTTCAGGAAGAGAAAGCAGCAATGCAGATGGAAGCTTTGCAGTATGAGAGAATGATGGAAGAACAATCTGAGTATGACCAGGAAGCTTTGCAGCTTTTGAATGACCTTATGGTAAAGAGGGAGAAAGAGAAACTTGAGCTAGAAAAGGAGGTTGAAATATATAGAAAAAAGGTTCATGAATATGAGGTTAGAGAAATGGTGATGTCAAGAAGAGAAAGTCATATGAGAAGCAGAACTTCTCCCTCTTGTAGCAATGCTTTAGATAGTGATGAACTATCTATTGATTTGAGTCGAGACTTAAAGAAAAAAAATGGTAATTATACCCATCAAGAGTTCAGCAACCAGAATGCTCATGAAGATGCTGTCTTATATTTGGAGGAGTCATTGGAAAACTTTGAGGAAGAGAGGTTATTAATTCTAGAACAACTGAATATGCTGGAAGAAAAGCTTGTTACATTGAATTATGAAGAAGAGTATTTTGATGGTATTAAATCAATAGAACATCTTTGTGAAGAGAATGGAAATGGATACCAAGACCATAATGATTACATTGTTCATGTAAATGGATTAGCAAATGCTAAGCATCAAGATGGAAGGAAAACCAAGTGTACAAAAGCAGAAAACGGGGTCATGAGTAATGGGTTAGATTTTACTTCCTTGCAAAATAGTTCAGATGAAAATGTCCAATTAGAGAAGAAAAAACTTGATGTAAAAGTAGAGGTGGACCATGTTTATGAGAGACTACAAGCTCTAGAGGCAGATAGAGAGTTTTTAAAGCACTGTATCAGCTCCTTGGGGAAAGGGGACAAGGGATTAGATCTTATTCAAGAAATTTTACAACATCTTCGTGATCTTAGGAATGTGGAACTCAGAATCATGAACATGGGAGATATTTCTGTGTAAGAACTCTACTCAATTATGCCAAAAAGATCATTGGTAAGTAAGACACTCAGCATTCTACATTTCTACATTAGAATAATAAATTTCTCTGATTTATCTATTGAGATATCATTTATTGATGTATTGAGGTCTTGCTAATTGTAGTTATCATATGTTATGTTGGAGTTGATGTACAAATTGCAAATCAAGCATACACAAGCACCACTTTTGTCCCTACATAGATATGGACAGCGGACATATCAATGCATTACATCAACTTAACCTAACAATTGAAAGTTCCTTGATGGAAAGTGAAGAATCATGGTATGGTCAAGTTACCACAATGGTCATAAACAAAACTGACTTTTGTGGTATGTGTGCATCATTACATTTATGGAAAAATGATGGTAAAATATATAGTTATTGTACATGCCTAGGTGAAGCCACCCTGGCACTTGTATTTTGTGAGAAATCCAACTAAGATTCTGGGGCCAGGTACCAAGATTTAGTTTATTAGACAGACAGAATGAGGGCCACTAGTTTTGTCATTTTTTTAACCTTTTGGGGGGAAGAGAGAATAGAATAAAGAGGTGAATAGCCTCTTCCTTTTCTCTTTCTCATCTTTTTGCATTATTGCATCCAAGAGGTTTGTTTGTTTCTAAGCGGAAAAGGATGAGTCACTTCACTCACTTGTGTACACTAAAGTAAATGTATAATGTATTCATTTGTAATCATATAAAAGTTAGTGTTTGTTTATATTGCTTGGAAATACTTTGGTTACTGTTACTTGTAAAGGTTGTGATAGAGATGATCAGATGAATGTTCAAAACCAATATGAGAGAGAGAAGCAAATTTTTAATTTAATGGACCATAAAAATTTAAAACAGTGTGGACTTTGAAACTCTGATTATATTAGATTATGTTTGTTATATTCTTCTGGTACTTTAATTTTATTTTATTTTGAAAGAAATTAACTTTTTATTAATGGCTTAATTATACAATTAATTCTTTAGTTATAATTAAAAATTTAATTGGATGTTTTAATTATCAAAAAGTTGAATCGTTTACTTTAATTATTTAAAAAAAAAACTTTAATTAGGTTCTTTATTATTAAAAGCACCTAAGAGGATTGTTTGTTTCTAAGCAGGAAAAAGTGAAAAGGTGAGTCACTTCACTCACTTGTGTACACAGTACACTAAAGTAAATGTATAATGTATTCATTTGTAATCATATAAAAAGTTAATGTTTGTTTATATTGCTTGGAAATACTTTGGTTACTGTTACTTGTAAAGCTTGTGATAGATATGAATGTTCAAAACCAATACAAGAGAGAGAATAAGAAGCAAATTTTTATTTTAATCGACCATAAAAAGTTAAATAAAAATAAATGTGGACTTTGAAACTCTGATTATTTTCGTTATTATTATATTAGTTAAATTAAACAATTTTAGTAAGGACGTCTAGCTAGCTCAATAGATTGATATAGTATTTAATTTCTGTGGATAAAAAAAATCTTTTTTTGATACTTTAATTTTATTTTATTTTAAAAGAAATTATTTTTATTAATAGCTTAATTATATAATTCGTCATTTAATTATAATTAAAAATTCAATTGAGTTCGTCAATTATTAAAAAATTAAAATCTTTTAATTGTTTAAAACATTTCCGTTATTATTTTTTGTCCATTAAAGAATCAATTATATAATTGAGTCCTTTATTAAATTAATGAGATTGGACATGTGATCACACAGAAAGACTGGCAAGTAATAGAGCAACTTTTTTGGGGTGAAAAGCAATTAGCATGTTGATTTCATATATAAGATATCTTAGCTTGAAATTCAAAAATGTGCTTGGATAATTTATTTTTTCCAATACCTCAAAAAAAAAAATTCTCCAACATGCATAGCTCTACCTACCTGTAACGTTTTGAGCTTAAACTCCATGCCATTATTCATTCTTTATTTCTGTTAAAAGGCAAAGAAGACCCATATGTGTAACATTTCTCTTCTTTTCTGTGCAATTTACACCACAGTAAAATTTCATAATTTTCCCGATGAATCTCTATGGCTACTCCATTTTTCCAATGAGTAAGGTTGGTTGAATATTTGCCTCCTAGATCCATAACATATCTTGCAAAATCTTGGTTCAAAAGTTCTTTTTTCTAAATTGTATCTCGTGGCAAAAAGAAATTCATTAAAGAGAAAAATTTGTAGATTCTTACAAGGAAGAGCAAGAAAAAAAAAAGATTTTGAAATGGGAAATTTGTAAAGACAAAATCATTCTTTGGGTAACATAGTATCTCCACTTTTGTGGATACCTCCGTCCACCTACCAAACCAAGGCTATTGTTGATTATCTTGTATCCCTTACTCAGGTAGTAAGTTAGTCTAATGTCTTAAAAATGCCACTCATTAATACTTGTTATATATAAGTTTTAGAGATTTAAATTATTCAAACCCTAACTATATGGAATCTTCACTTTACACTCAATTTCACTTAATTTTTTGATGTGATTAGAACTTATTATTTGTAATGTTATTATATTTTTATTAATATTTATTTTTAGTATCTTGTACATTTATTATTAGTTGCATTTTTATTAATTTCACTCAATTTCACTTAATATTTATTTTTAGAACTTATTATCTTGTACATTTATTATTAGTTGATTAAAAAAATTCTTTAAACTTTATATTTCTACCACTAAGTTGGATAAATAATAATGGTGAATTAAGGCCCAATCAAGTCTCATGATATCATTAAGGATTTTACTATTTAACTAACTTTCTATTTACTAAATACACTCCAACTCACCTTTTTTATATTTAAATTCACCTATATAACTTTCAATTTCACACTTTTCTTAAATATTACATGAATATGAAAGAAGAAGAAAAAGCAATTGCAAAGTAAAAAAAGTAAAAGAAAATCAATTCTAAAAAGTATCTTCTAGAACATAATCACTCTTTTAAAAAGTACATTTCAAATCCTTATTCAATATTATGGAAAAGTATTTTCTAGAACATAATAATTCTTTTTGAAATACTTCCTGAAATACAATATAATCACTATTCCGAAAACTACTTTACAAAATATTAAATATAGTGTTCCGAAAAATACTTTCCACAATTGATCGAAAATATAGGGTTCATGGCATACCTCGTTGTGCACAATTGATGCGGCTGAATATAATGAAATTAAATACGTTGTGGGCTACAATCAAAATTAAATATAGCGAAGATTGTTGACCTTGAAGAATATAATGAAATTAATTATAGATCGCACTCGGTATCGAGATTGAAGTGTAATGCAACGAAACTAAGGTAAAAATTCTAATACTTTTGATAAACAAAGAGGGAGGAGGAAGAAAATAGGTAAAGGTTTAGAGATATAAGATGGGGCATAGAAAATAATGTTTGTACATTTTTTATATAAAAGGCTGTTTTAGTATAAAGAGTATTAATGATAATAAATATTAAAAAAAAGTAAAATGGTATTTAAAAAATAAGAAGAGTTTAAATAGCAAATTCGGGAACAAATTGAATTGATAAAATTGGGACTCAATTGCATATTACATCATAATCCTAGAACAGAGGAGTTTAGCCCGTCATAGGCGCAAACAACCTCAGAGTTGTATTTTATAACACAAAGCAAAGGATACCTACCCCCCCCCCCCCTCTTCTACTTATAGTACACAATTAGAGTGTCTAACATGGAAGGGAGCACAATCATGTTGGACAAGAGCATGGTAGTTCAAGAAAATAACGCCACTGAAAGCCCAATTGCGGAATTTGGAGAATGACCATCATGAGGGTGTTCTAAGAGTGTTCTTGATGGGCACGGTCGTGGTATGAGGAGCACGACTGTTCTTGAAAAATCTGACATTGTTTCCTAATTCTTGAAAATCAGAGCATGAGTGTGTTGGAATGAGCACGTTTGTTGTCTTAAAGAACATAATCGTGCTCTTCATCAGAGTTCTCTTTTTTTTAGTCTTTTTTGTGAGCTTTTCTTAGCTTTTTCAACTTTTATCATGTTTGCATCACACTTAAAAGAATTCCATGAGTTTTGCCAACAAATTATGTAAAAAAACATGCAAAAACAAGACTAAAACTCATTCAATATCACACATATATTGGTTTATTAAGTACTTTCTGGAACATAATCGTTCTTTTTGAAATACTTTTTGGAACACAATATAATCAATATTCCAAAAAGTACTTTATAGAATATTGAATATAGTGTTCCGAAAAATACTTTTTGCAATTGATCGAAAAAATAGGATTCCTCATTGTGCATAACTGATGTTGCTAAATATAATGAAATTACAATCAAAATTAAATATAACAAAGAATGTTGACATTGAAGGATATGATGAAATTGATCATAGATCACACAAAATTCTAATACTTTTGATAAACAAGGGGAGGGGGGGGAGAAAATAGGTAAAGGTTTAGACATATAAGATGGGGTATAGAAAATGAGGTTTGTACATTTTTTATATAAAGGGCAGTTTTAGTATAAAGAGTATTTATGATAATAATAAAAAAAAAGTATATTTAGCAAATAAGAAAAGTGTAAATAGAAAAGGTTGGTGCTCAAACAAAATTTTTTGGTCACATGCTTTCTAAAATTGTTGACTTACTAGTAAACCACGCCGAAACAAAATCCACAAGTACTTCGATTATAAATGGATCATAATTCAAATAGAAGTATGTTTAATCGGAAAGGTTTAATTAAGATATGTTAAATATATAATTTGGTCCCTACACATGTCACGAATTTTCAATTTGGTCTTTATATGTAAAAAAAGAATTAGAAAATTTGTTACTATACGTGACATTACCAATTTGGCTCTTGTCGACATATGTTGACTATTAATTTCCTTACACATTCTTAATTTGGTTTATATATATGTAGTGCTTTCTTAATTTAGTCTCTATATGTGTAGCGTGTTCTTCAGGATCAAATCAAGGGTTCCTACAAATAGAGACTAAATTAAAAATACTTAAAGGGATTAACAATGACAGGGACCAAATCGGTAATATATATATAATATATAGAATGACTTAATAATTTTTTATATAGAGAAACTAAATTGAGAATATGTGACACATGTAGAAACTAGTTTATATTTTTAACAATTAAGATAAAAATGATAACATAGAGAATAGAAGAAACATAGTCAAGAAGAAGAAAGAGGGTTAGGGTTTCATAACATCAACAATTGGAAGGTCTGAACAATACAAGACACAAAAGAGCATTATATATAAATGATGAAATAAAAAAACTATCCTTAGCTAATATATCTAATATTATCTAACATCCCCCCTCAAACTCACGATGCATTAGCACAAAGCATCGAGAGTTTGTTAGTTAGAAAATGAAAACGTTTAATAGAATGAGATTTGGTGAACAAGTCAACAATTTGCATAGCTGAAGAAACAAAAGGCAAAGTAATGGTGCCATGTTGAAGATGATGACGAGTAAGATGATAATCAATTTCAATATGCTTTGTGTGCTCATGAAAGACCAAATTATGAGCAATTTGGATGACACTCTTATTGTCACAGTACATACAAGTGGGTCCAGAGAGAAAAACACCCATGTTAGAGAGTAGCCAACATAACTACTATTAGAAATTACACTTTCAACATTGGTTATTTAGGGCATTCTACATCGGTTCTAAAACCGATGTTGAAAGTGCCGATGTTGAATGTATCATTGTTAACATCGGTTTTGGAAAACCGATGTTAACATACATACAATAACATCGGTTTTCTAAATACCCGATGTTAAACACAATGAACTACAGCAAAAAAAGTGAATGCATGATGAACGTTGACATCGGTTTTGTAATAAAACCGATGCTAATATTGTATATTGACATCGGTTTTCTAGAAAATCTGATGTTAATGTAATTTATTAACATCGGTTATTGACAAAAACCGACGTTAATATATTACATTAACATCGGTTTTTCTAGAAAACTGATGTCAACGCTGATGACGCATACACTTATTTGGTGTAGTTCTTTGTATATAACATCGATTATTTACAAATAACTGATGTTAATATACAAAAGTTAACATCGGTTTTCTATGATAACCGATGTTAAGTTGCATGTGGACATCGGTTTTTGTAAATAACCGATGTTGTTTACTATATTAACGTCGATTTTTGTTAATGACCGATGTTGTTTTCAAGTTTTTTTTTATATAAACTTTATGTTTTTACAATAAACCCAAAATTGTACCTGTAAAATTCAATTTTAGACCCAATTCACAGCAAATAAACATTTTATTTTGGTTTCAAGCAGCTTTAATCATAATAAACATCGAATAATTCATTTATCATAAAGAACAATCAACAAATGAATTCAATGTTCAAATTACATAGGAAACGTCAAAAATGTTAAACCAAAGTAAACTAAGCTAAAGTTAATGTCCATAAATCCTAGGTCTGATCTTTAACTCAGAGATAATACTGTGCCCACTGGATCTGCAACGCCTTTAATCTCTCTGGCTCCATTGGTCTAGGATCGTTAAAATACTGCATGATGAAATAAATCATAATAAGTTAATAATGTAATACAAATTATAAAAAAATTGAATTTGTTTGAAATAAACGTACCGCTTCCCAGTTATTCCTAAAAGTTCCTAAAATGATGGTGGACATCCAGTGCATGACATAGTAGCCGCACTCAGTACTTCCTTTTTGTCTATTATACTAAATACATAATGAAATTTGGATATTAATTAAACAACTAGTGTTAGACACATAAGAAATATATATAAGTGGAAGTTTTATGTAAATGACGTACCTTGACGACAATCCACCTAGTAGGAGCCTTTGATTTAGGCTGTGGAGCATCATCAAGACCTTTTAAAGCACTATTCCAAATGAGTAACAATTAAAAACTGGTGTTGTACGTTGAGGTATTTCAATGAAAATGTATTGAAAAGAACACTAGCCTCTTAATAATCCCCTTAAGGTAGTTGTCTGGCCTGTTATGCAATAAACAAAACCAGACAATTAGGTGTTCCTTGGGCAGGATGACCACCATCTGCTAGTGTCCGCTGCAGCGGAGACGAATATGGGTTAGTATATTAGTAAACATTAATTAAATTCAGTTATTTTGTGTGACTTACCCATTTAGGTAGGCTCCAAGATAGACATCGCGTTTTGAACTCTGCATCCAAGTCTTTATGTAACTTTTAGACTCAAACTGCGATTGCCCATACCTCTGAATGGACTGTGGCTCGAGGAATCCATAGATATTAGAATTCCCCGCTCGCATACATGTTTCAGTGAGATGCCTGTTTATGTTAAGTCAAAGTTAAATATTTATGAATTGAAAGCAATAACTTAGGTAATTAAAAGTAATATAAAATGACTTACAGAATCCACAACTGTAACACTGATATGCTGAGATATTGACCACCGTGTGCGATTTCGAAGAGGTCTTTGTGCTTTATGTAGAGTGGGAAATCTGGATTAAAGACCCCGAACACGGTGGCATCCCATGTAACCTGATAAGGCCTCAAGAAAAGTTCTGAGATGGTCAATGTCATCAGATAAAGTGGATCATCGACCTCCGGATCGGGCTTTGGAAGTGGTTTTGCCGAAGACACAGCTACCTGTTCATTAAACAAAGTAAAATGGCCTGATTTGAGGCACGCTGAATGAATTAATTTAAAAATAAGAAACATATAGTAAGAGTAAAGTATCTGTTGTGATAAAGACTTGACCATATGTGTTGACCAAACAAGGAAGGTGTGAAGTATCTGCCCCACTAAGGAAACCTCATCAGTGGGTACAGGAACTAGAACATATGCATCTGTAAACAATTGTATTGACGTACACACTTGAATCCAAAAACAATTGTATTGACACATTTTGACGTGTTTCTTTGAAAGGGAAATAAAGAGATTTTTCAACATTGAGGATGCATTTGGTAAGGGAGAAATTTTTTTATATTCGAAAAATGCGATTCGTGAGAAAGTCTATTTATGGGAATCTTAGAATAAATTGTTTACATTATATTAGTACTTAGAATAACTAAAAGGATAATAAATTGTGTCTTAATTAGTTTAATAAAATAGGTGTTGTTACTAGTAAAAGTGGCCTGTCATACATAAGTGGCTTAGATTAAATATAGAATTGAACCAAAGTGACTCTAGTTTAATTAGTTGGGGGTTTCTAGTCTCACCCCCAAATCTCATCCCCCAACATTGGTAAAATTACCTACCTACCATCTTCCCTCACAATCTTCTCTTACGGCACTCCCACCATCTCTTCTCTCCTTTTTTTACAGCACATCCTAGGGGCAGGAGGTTAACATCTGTAAAGGACAAGCCCTTCGTCCTCTCCTCTCCCTAATTTCATTCACTACTCTACCGTTTGGGTGTTCCTACTACTACTGCTACTACCTTGATTATGGATACATAGACTTCTCTCTCTCTCTCTAATTGATTATGCTACAGTGGACAACAAGTAAGAAAATAATGATCAAATTAGTTATTTTGGGAGCCTTGAGCAAACGCTTTACTTCCCTCATGCTTGGGTGGATATGAACATGATCAGAGGAACCAAAAATTACTGTGTCATATCTAGTCTTAAAAGTAAAAAATAAAAAAATATTGTTACACTACTTTACTGATCATTTGTTCTATAAAATTATGAAAACAGAACAAATAAATATTATCGTCTCAAGCTACAAATCTTATCCATTTTGATATAAAAGTTTTAGATTCTTTCAATTTGAACAAGAAAAAATAATGATACACAAATCATTTTTTATTTTAAACACTTCAATAAACACCCAAGATAAAGAGAAATGAAAAATATTTGTAGGATGTTTGAAATAAAAAAATAATAATTTGTATATTATTACTCTTGAAAGAATTTCAAACATCAAAACAAACAAAAGAAAACTTACCATTTAGGTCTGTTTGATTTTGTTAAACTATTTTGTAAAACAAGTTTAAAGAATAATATAAACAAAAGATTTTTTTTTTGGTAATACTAATTTCAAAACAGTTTTAAAAATGAGAAAAGAGTATGAATCTAACAAATCATCCACCACCCCCACCTACTAGTTCAGCAGACCCATGGACCTCGTCTCTTCCAGCAAGAGACACTCAAAACCTTAAGACTAAAGAAAGAAGCGAAAATGACACACTACACGAAAAGTCGAAGGATATATATTTCAAGTACATCTGCATTCAACTCATCACTTATCATACCTATATTTCAAGTAATTTTTTACTTGCTATATAAGACTAGATATGACACAGTACTTTGCTACCACTTACTTAATAAAGAAAATGACAGTGATATATCTTTGGGTACAATAGTTTATTAAACAATACTTAGTTATCAACATTTGTGGTTCTAAATAATAAGGAGTTAAACAGGTTTAAATTCAACATAAATAACACAAATATTGAGAAAATTTTAGGTCCATTATTTATTCAAGTTTTAGGTTAGTTAGAAGAAGTTGAGCAAAATAAAAATAATAACGAGTTCAACATAGCCTTATATTATTAGGTTAGTTAGAAGAAGTTGAGCAAAATAAAAATTAGGTTAATAAGAATATTAGCTAGGTTAATTTAATGACTCAATAATTACTTATTAATTTATTATCTTTTCCTAGTATGTAAGTCACTTATATACCTACCTTCTCTAGTCTTTGGCTTGTTTGCCAAATTTTATAAACTTACACTTTTAATTAGTTTTTATAAAATGTAAATTTGATCAATTTAGTGTTTAAAATAAATCAAGGTTTTTACCTCCTAGGGACCAACGCTTGTTATGGACCAATTCTTAAGGCCTCACCTAGCCTATTTCAAAGCCCAGGCTGGTCTAATAAGCCTGAAATTAACTTTGTCACCTCATTCTCAGTCTCGCCAACAAACGAATAGCAGTCCCAAATTTTCCATCAATCTAATTTTATTTTATTTATTTTTATTTCTAGCCATGATTGTTTCTGTTTGTTTGGATTCAGCTCTAGTCTTTTGTGTTGGAAACAGTTTCTTGTTCTGATTCAGCTGTAGTTTTGTGTTTGATAGTAAATTAAAAAGACAAAAGAAATCACAAAGTGCATACAACGGGGGAACACATGAATGCATCATATAAAAAGTCATTAATGACATAAGAAGAAAAAAGGGCTTCAGGCCAAGAAAGAGTAGAGTTGTTCCTTCTTTATCACATTGGACAATGGTGAAGGGTCTGTTAGCTATTTTATAGTGTCATTTAAAGGACGGTGTTTAGTTTCTTTCTGGGGTCTGAGAATTGAATATGGATTTAGACCATATAGTTCAGTAAACCAATGTTTTCCAACTTTCTTTGGCAATGGTATTAGTGTTATTGTGACTGGAGAACCTAATGTTGGACGATTAGTTTTGTTTGGTTTCATTTTATTCTGGGTCTTTGCTGCTTCTTTAATAACTTGTTTCTTTTTCTTCTTTATTTATCACCCTATCTCCTGGCTTAATTTGCTCATGGTAAGGCCCTTCTATTTTATGAACATGCATGAGCAAGATGCTTGGAGCAATTAGCTCTTTACCACAGAGTTCGTAGGTACAACTAAAGGCTACTTCGTGGTTGAGCGATAAACACGAAGTTACCCTCCCTAAAGGGTGTTACTACTCTTTGCTATTCATCAATGGATTGGAACTTGGAACATGGAACATGCTTAAAATATGATGGGGTGAGTTACATGGTTAATAAAAAAAGAAGTTAACTGATGTATTTACAAAGGACAACCAAAAGAGTATGAACTAAAATCTCAAAGCTTTGAAGGAAAGGTGGATATGGAGATGGAGGAGGAGAAACGCTAAACATCAATCAAAACAATGAATGTGGTGAATTTTTAAATTCTCATGCAATGGTGAAAGTAGCAGATTTTGAAAAAGATAATAATAAATGAGCGAGTTTGATATGGAACTCTTGAAAGGGATAGCAAGTTTCATGTAGCATGGGCCAGGCTCTAAAGCTAGCAATGTTGTTTCTGAGTACAAATGGCAGCCTAGTGGAAAGACTAACCAATCTTCATGAAGCAAGGTTTGATCCTTTAGAGGAGTTGCTGTTAAGGATCCATCTGCTCCCCATGGAGTTCGACTTTTGATCGAGGACTATCCTTATGCTTCTGATGGGCTACAAATATGGGATGTTATCAAGTCTAAAGGATATTGAACCTACAAACTAGTGTCATCAGCATGATGAGAAAGAGTCAAGCATTTTCTCTTCATTTCTTTAGTATTCATCAATTGCCTACAACTCTAATATACATAATTGACCAAAAGACTCAAGCAATTGACCAGAGGAACAAAAGCAGCAAAGTAGGTAGCCTTACCGGAGTTATTGCTATCCTAGCAATTACATCAAAACATTCAAACATTGCAGCAACACCAACAATCAATGCATTGCAGTTCACACACGTAAACTAGTATCAAAGATTCAAAAATTGAAGAAATGGGATACCTGAAAATTGCTGAAGAAACTAGAAAAAGCAACGCAAACAATAGATGGACCATCTTTCTGCTCAGACCCTACCCAATCAATTTTCACTAACCCAATCAGTCACTTCATACCTAACCACTATTTACAACATTGAACAAAAAAGTACAGGACAAATTAGTAAACTATATTACTTTTACACACAGTGACAATGGCAGTGACAATGAAAAAGAGTGAACACCCACTGAAACAGAGACAATGGCAGTGAAAAAGAGTAAACTATACTACAAATGAAAAAGAGACCAAGCTTACCTCAAACCCAAACAGTGACAATGGCTGTGAGATCTAACAAAATGGCATGAAACTTGAAGCTTTCCTCGTACCTCAATCAGCAATACTACAATTGAAGACGTATTATTATTATTATCATCAATAAAACATGAACACCCATGGAAACTTAGCATACACGAAGTTGACCTACGTACCTCGCGGAGAAAGCTTTAAGCTTTAAGCACCCATGAGTGTTTCAGCACCCTAGTACCAAGAGTGTATGTAGGGTTCTCTTCGAGCCACACTTCCAAGAGCAGTGTAGGGGGTTTTGTGGGTTCGAGCGAGGGGTTTCCGGCACTATTGAAAATAATGTGGGACAATGTGGATGTCGAGGGAGCGGTTTTCGGAAGATTTCAGGCGGGAGGAAAAAGACAAGAGCGATTTCAAGAAGGAGGACAAAGAGAAGAGGGAGGGCAAGGTTTTCGAGCGCGCGGGTTGTGAAATGTCAAGTTTTAACTTATAAACATAACAACATCGTTTTTTTAAGGATAACCGATGTTAACTGAATATAGTTAACATCGGTTTTGGAAAAGCCGATGTTAACATCAAATAGATTACATCGGTTTTTTAAAAAAACCGATGTTAAGATCAACTCCTTAACATCGGCTTTCTCCAAACTGATGTTAACTCTATGAAGTTAACATCGGTTTTGCCAAAACCGATGTTACCATATTCATCTTAACATCATGTTAACATCGGTTTTTTAAATAACTGATGTTAACATGAAGTAGTTAACATCGGCTTTGCTAAAACCGATGTTAAGTAACTCCATTTAATTACAAAAATGCCACCGCGCTTTCGTTAGCATCGGTTTTTGAAATAATCGATGTTAATGGAGCGATGTAGAAAGCCTTTTTTTAGTAGTGAACCAAACTACCTTTGTAGTGGTAAAAGCCATGACACGATATTTGGCTTCTGTAGAAGAACGAGAGAGAATGTCTTCTTTCTTCCTCTTACAAGAGATAAGAGAGTCTTTTAAGAAAATGCAAAAACCATGACACGATATTTGGCTTCTGTAGAAGAACGAGAGAGAATGTCTTCTTTCTTCCTCTTACAAGAGATAAGAGAGTCTTTTAAGAAAATGCAAAAACCTGTGGTAGACTTACAATCGATGGGGTCACCAACCCAATCTGCATCAGAGTAAGCACACAACTACAAAAGAAAAAGATGAGGGAAAGAGAAGACCTTGAAATTGAGTGCCTCAAAGATATCTAAGAATTCGAAGAACAATTTCCCAATGCATTGTAGTAGGAAAAACAACAAATTGACTGGCAACATGCACAACATAAGCAATATTAGGTCTATTAATAGTGACATACACCAAATTTCCAACCATAGTACAATACAAAGTGGGATCAGGTAAAGGGACACCATCAAAGGAGACATTTTTCATTGAGCTTAAGAGGGGTGTCTATTGTTCGAGTATCAGAAAGACAAGCATGTTCAAGAACGTTGACAATATACTTAGATTGAGAGAGAAGATAACCTCTAGGAGAATAGGCAACTTCAATCCCCAAGAAATAATGAAGAGAACCTAAATCATTCATCTCAAGCTTTCTTCTTAATTGCATTTTTAACTTTGCAATCCCATCCACATCATCCCCTGTGATAATAATGTTGTCAACATATAAGGAGAGCATAATACAACCATGAGGAGTGATATTCAAAAACAAGGCAAAATCATAATCACTAGAACAAAAGCCGAGATGCAATGACAATGGAGAACTTCTCAAACCAAGCTCATGGAGCTTGTTTGAGGCCACAAAAAGTCTTCTTTAACTTAAAAACCTCCCTTAG
Organism: Glycine max; assembly: GCF_000004515.6. Lineage (NCBI taxonomy): Eukaryota > Viridiplantae > Streptophyta > Magnoliopsida > Fabales > Fabaceae > Glycine > Glycine max. Next base: position 30,001,362 of record NC_038245.2, read on the forward strand.
ATTATGAGAAAAACCTATAGGATGTTGCCAAAAGGGATCAACAATAGCCTCTTTGTAAGAAGAGGTCTCAAACAAATTGTGAATGGGGGTTAGGAAAGAAGCAAAAGAAGTAGAATAAATGGAGTAAACAAAATTTGGTGATTTAATGGACTTACAAACAAGTGGAGGATAATAGGAGGAGCAGGATCAACAACCGAGGGAGGTTATTTGGAAGCCATGGGGACATCTTGATTTATAGAACTACTAGTTTCAACCTGGAAAGTCTCAACCTCAAAGTTATTTGGATCACCACTATCCATGGGAAAATGATCAATATGAGTGAGATCAATCAGACCTTGTAGGATCATTTTCCCATGGATACTGGTGATCCTTTTAAATTTCCCAAGGATCAATACCATGTTGTCTTTCTTATTCTCACAACCATTTTATTCCCCAATTCATTTAAATTTCTCTCCCAACACACACATCAAATAGTGCACTTAATGCATATGAAATTAAAAAACTACCCCAAATACAAAAACTAGTCTAGGTGACCTAAAATACAAGGGCTAAAAAATCCTACATGACTAGGGTATCTTAAACTTGTGGGATATCCTCCCTACACTATGGAGTCCTAAATACAATGCCCAAAAAAATAATGAAACCCTAAACTAATATGTACAAAGATAAGTAGGCTCATACTTAGATCATGGGTCCAAAAATCTACCCTAAGGCTCATGAGAACCCTAGGGCCTTCTCCTATATCCCTAGCCTAATCTTCCTGGAGTATTCTAGTCATGGCTCTGGTGATAGGTCTCCTCCTTGGGAGGATTGCATCAATACTCACCACCCAAATCACATCGAAAACACCTAATAACAATACTATGTTGAGTTTTAACCAAAGCACAAAACATATGGTAAATATAAAAAAAATTTAGAATGATGTTTCATAAGAGAAATCCATCAATAATGAGTATGATCATTAATAAATGATACATAATATCGAGATCCACATTTGGTTAGAATCAATGAGGGACCTCATACATCAAAATGGACCAAGTCAAAGGGTGCATAAGAGGTTGAAACACTCTTGCTAAAAGGTAAAGCAGGAAATTTAGCAAGTTTACAACCACAATAATTAGAAATATCATTGGTTTGTAACTTTCCTAAAGCTCTAGTAGAAGCCAAGTATTTTAATCTAGAGGAAGAAACATGTGTGAGACACGAATGCCATAAATAGAAACTAGATGATGATGAATTCAGATAAAAAGATGATAGATCAATAGTGTACCCTACAACATCTGGAACCTTCAACTCATCCAACATATAGAGTCCCCTATGTTTACGCCCTATCCCAAACAGCCTCCCCGATTGTGGATCCTGCACATAACAATTAGTGGAAGAAAACAATATTGAATAACTAGAATCACATAGTTGACCAACAGAGGCAAGATTCAAAATGAGCTTAGGAATATAGTAAACATTCAAAAAGGACAAATTAGATATGGAGATGAATCCAATGCCTGCTAATGGCATTGGGGTACCATCAGCAATTATGATTGATATAAACAAGATAGGATTTAAAGACACAAGACTTAGGATCATATGGCATGTGATGTGATGCTCCAGAATCAAGAATCCAAATGGATGATGACATACTTGACAAACTAGGGAAAGACAAACCTTTTAAGGTGGAGGCAAACATTGCATGTGATAGAGTAACAATAAATTTTGAATCTATTCTGCAAGATCTACTTGTGAAGTGGCATCAAAAGTGGATGTGTGTGTCTAGCACCAGGAACAACAACATTGGATGACAGAGATTTAAAGCTTCTTTGGTTTGACTAATTATGAGGAGGACACCATGGAGATTGTTGATGTGACTTCAACAATTTTGGACATTGTGCTTTCCAATTATCATTCCCCTTATAGTAATTGTGTTCATCATGACCAACTTTTCCTTGCGACTTACTTTTGTTAAACTAAACAACAAAAACTGATGGAGGGGTAGAGAATTCCTTTGTCAGAACCAGAGTTGGACTTAAGTCATATTTCTTCTACCAATGGCTCATTAACTACAACATCAACATTGGGAAGGGGACAACAATGTAATATCATCTCATAAAGCCCCTCAAAATAATCTTGAAGGGCCACAAAAACTGAACCAAATGTTGTAGCTCTCTAAATTCAGTATACGCTTTGAGTGCTTGCAATTATGCAGGTTCATTAAGATCCAATTGACCCCAAAAATTAGACATAACATAATAGAATTTGTGAATGCTCATGTTATCTACTTAAGAGCTTGAATATCAATTTCCAACTAGTATTGTGTTAGTCGTCATTTACGACTAACTTTTGTATAGAAAAGTGTTATAAAATGTTTGTCTTTTCCCCCAATTTATGGTTCTTTTTGTAGATTTGTACATATTTTTAGGTTTAGCTTAATTTTGTTCAGTAGAAATGCCCAACATTATGAATTTAATGTGTTTCAACTTCAATTTCAAGTAAATAGGATGAAATTTGTGAAGGCTAGCAGCTGGTGTCTCGCTAAGCGAGGCTTGTGCGCTTAGCGAGAGTCATGCACTAAGCGAGGCACTCAGCCCGCTTAGCGAGTTGGGAGAATCTGGAGGAGAATTTGAGAAGCATCTGCGCGCTCAGTGCATCATCAACTCGCTCTGCGAGACATTTGTCTCTTTTTGCGCTAAGCGCAAAAATGGCACTAAGCAAGCCTTCGAGGACAGAAAGTCCTTTTTAAGGCTGAAGTTAGAAAAATCAAGCATAGAGCATGGATTAGAACATAGAGAGCATAACAGAGGCAAAAAACAGAGCAAGGAAGCCAAAAACCTTAGCTTTCAAGAGGATCTTAGGTTTAGGAGTAATTTCTAGGTTCCTAGAGGTGGAGGAGACATCCCCACCATTGTGTAATCTGTTATTTTCTTCTTAAACCCTCATCTTGTAGCTGGAAGGTGTTGCCTTATGATGGAAGACTAAGTATCTCTGTTGGGAAATTCTGCTGGAACATGATGTAAATTCTTAACTATCTATTGAAAGTTGTTTTATGTGTTCATTGCTTCTATCTACACTTAATTATTGCATGTTTTTGGTCTGATCACCCATTGGTGTATAAAGTTAGGATTTTTAGCATTGGAAAATGTATTAATCCTTTGAACTGGATAGAGCAGGGCTAGATAACTGCATTACTAGACATAGAGTGTAGGGTTTTAGTTTTTGATATGTTGTGATTGTAATGTTGTTCGGTTAGGCTAAGTTCGACGAGACATCCGAGAACGAGGTTTAATTAGAATTAGTCCATTCACGCGAGGAATCGATGTTTGGTATTTTAGTCCTTAGCATAGAACACAGAAATAACATTAAATAGAGATTAATATTTTAATTACATCAAACGTTCAGTAGAAGGACCCAATGTTTTAATCATCTGTTTTCTCTCCTGTTTTGATAAGCGCATTTGTAGTTCTTTTAGATTTACAGTACATACATCTTTGATTTAATTTTGTTTACATGGCTTTATATCAATGTCTACTTGTTGAATGAAACTTTACCAAATAAAACAAGTTCCCTGAGTTCAATACTCGGTTTCTTACCGTTTTGTTATTACTTTAACGACTCGGTACACTTTCCGATAAAGTTCGGGACTATCCTAGAGTTCAAACATATTGTATTGGAAAATTAGACTGTACATACAACATTTTCAAATGGTCCCAAATAGCCTTAGCCAAATCATACTTTACAAGTTGCATCCCTATCGATTTTGAAATATAATTATTGGTCCAAGTAATAATCGTTGAGTTGTTGACTTCCCAAGTTTCCAACTCCTTTGCAGGTTTCGCATTCTGCTCATGTTGAGGCTTAGCAAAAGTTCCATCAACATAATCTCACATTGTCTTGTCTTTCAAGAAATTTTTCATTACATAGCTTCAATATGAATAATTTTGTCCATTCAACTATACACTAATTGATTGAAGAGAATCATCTTTCTCACCCACCATATTTGGCTGACCAAAATAATAACAGAGTGCAACAAAAAAAAAACACAGCAAATCAGATTGTCGAACCACTAAGTCGGAATAGAAACAAAGCTACAAAAGAACATAGAGGATTGCAACAATTAGATGATGCACGAACTGGAAGCGTGACGAAGTTGGGGTTGCGAAACCATAGAGGTAGATGCGACAAAACTGGATCGCAAACTGGGTTGGGAACAGGGTCACAAATTGGGTTGAACAAATCAATTTTTAACCCCATAAAAGTTGTGCACATCGCTACAGTAACTCCCAATCACGAACCAAACTCTTTGATACCATGTTAACATAGAGAAGAGAAGAAACATAGTGGAGAAGAAGAAATGGAGCTAGGGTTCTATAACATTAGCAATCTGTGAAGTATGTATAATACAAGACACAAAAGAGTAATATATAAATGATGGAACGACTAAACTTTCCTTAGCTAATATATCTAATATTATCTAACAATAGATATCATCATGCATGCATACATCCACAACATATACCGAGTCTCAAGAGTACCAATACATATATACTAAAGTTGTTCTTCAACATACCACTTTACTTCAATTTACTAAGGTAAAGCTAAAAGGGCCTGTGATTGCTTCTCATAGCGGAAACCATTTGACATCGAGTCATCAGCAGACCACACAAAGATACCATGGAGTTTTTGCTGACTCTTTAGTGTATGGCAAGCCGTGAAGAACCCACCATCTGGGGATAACCCACCACTCCCTTCAGTACTGAAACTCACCAAGACTTTTCCACCGTTATAGTTTGAACTTTGTGCATTGAAGTAACCAATAAATTGGTCCACGGTAGTGCCCTTATCATACGCATAAAATTGGAAGTTAACATAATCTATGAGGTTCCCGTAACTCTTCCACAAGGTCAAGTAGTGACTCTGAACTTGGTCATCGTCAAATGGAGCAATAGAAGCAAAAGAAATGACCCCATTGGATTTTAGGGTTTTGATTAGCCTTCCCAGACACTCAGAAAAGGTTTCAGGGTCTGCCTTGAAATGCTCGTAGTCAATGTCAATTCCATCCAAGTTGTACTCTTTGATGATGCTTGTGAGTGAAGAAACCGCGTTGGAAACCCACGAATCAATGGAAGATGGATTGAAGTTAGCGTTGCCACCTCCGACGACACTGTCCCCTCCGAGACTTAGGGCTACTTTGATGTTTGAGTTTTTTCTCTTGATGGCAGAAACTTGGGTGGGGCTAAGGTTGTCGGTGTCCCAAAAGACGTTGAACTTTCCATTGGTGGGAGAGGGGGATGATGAGGTGTCGTAGTCGATTGCGAAGGAGAGAATGAAGTGGAATTGGACACTTGGGTTGATGGGAACATCAGAGAATTTAACGTTGTTGAACTCAGCTCCAATGTATTCTCGAAATAAGTTTGAGCTTGAGGAGGGGGTTGCATGGGTTGATGTGAGTAGTAGTAAGAAGATGAGGAAGAAAGGTTTAAGAGTGCAAAGCTTGGAAGTGGGAAAAAGTTCCATCGTCATCACGTCACTAAGAAAATTAAGCTAGAGTTCAAAGGCTGTGTTAATGTTATGCTTGGTGATGATGCATTGTTTTGGTACGCTTATATATAATGGATAGAGTATATATGAATGTTGAGAATGGAAAATGAAGTGCAAAATATAAAATTCGATGCATGTTCGTGCCCATATGGTCGTCCTTCATTGATTATATTTCAGAAACGTTGAAATTGATCGACAATTTTAATTAGCTTTGGCCGAAGCTCTTATTTTGTTTCTTTTGGCAGTAGAAAACCTCCATTCAATTAAGTTTGAGTTTTTTTATCCATAGACAACTAGAATATAAAATTTGACATGATTATTATATGCAACGAGATGCACGTAACTTTTAGTAAATCGACATATTTATATTTTTCTTATATAAATTATGAGTATATTATCAATTTAATGAAGTGATGTTGTTCTTATAATTATGCGTAATTTTTTAAAAATAATTTAGATATTTGTATGTATGTATGTATATATATATAATTATATATATATAATCTAATAATATGAATTTATTTATATTTTAAATAAAATAAATAAAGTGGCGGAATGCATCAGTAAACTTGAGTTGAATAAAAATTTGTACATATGTATAATCTATTTCATGAAAATGTTCTATTGATGCCATTTATAAGAAAAAATATTGAAAGTCTAAGTTTGCCAAAACTTACATATTAGTTGGGTCATGTCCAATCCCATAAAAAATTCAAGTAAAATTATATTCTATAACTAATTATATATATATATATATATATATATATATATATATATATATATATATATATCTTAAAAAATAAATAAATTTTTAAAATATTTGGTTCTAAAAACACTCTACGAGATAACGTAAAGTAATTTTGAATTCAGTTTTCTAACGTGAAATTTTATTTTAAAATATAAAAGAGATTAACTTTAATTTAATATATATTAAGAATTTGTTATTATAGCTAGCAAGTATTTTATTGTGTATAGAATGCATATTTTAATTTAAATAATTTTTATAAATATAAAGAAAAATATGTAAAATTATAAATATTTTATTTAAATAAGTGAGAAAATAATTTATATTTAGAGGAAATGAGCCAATTTAAGAAATTAAAAGTAATTAATTGAAGAGTAAAAGTAGTTCATATTTGCAAAAATAATATAAAAAAGTTAATAATAGTCAAACATAATACTGAGAAAAAAATTATTCAACATAAAAAGGAAAGTTAAAAATAATTGATAATTTTAAAAATAAAAATAAGTATTAAATAATGGCAAAATGATATGTCACGAGAAGCCAATGAAAAGGAAAAGTAAAATAAAAAAATATCTTCATGTTTGATAATAAAAAAATCAAATTTATAATATAAGTTTATAAAAAAATACTTTTGATACTAAAATAAAACATTATTGAGCCATTAGTAAAGAATTTTATAGTGAGCCATAAATTTCTTTTTGAGAGAAATAGTGAACCATAAATTAAAAATATACTATTTGTACAATTTATCATATATACCTGAAGTTGCTTATACTTTTTATACAAAAAAATATATTTATCATATCCCTAAAAAATTTAAAAATATAAATCAGTGAAAGGTAAAAAATAATTAATTAAGAGAAATAGAAAGGTGTAGGCGGATAAGAATATATCCCCCAAAACAAAAAGATGTAGGAAAAAAACAATACAAGGGCCTAAGTTACAAAATAGAGGAATTGCTGTTTGGACGTACGGGAGGTACACGGCAATATCCTTAAGTTAAATTGTCTTGGATGACAAAATGTCTTAACCCTGAAATTGATGCCTCTTTCAATTGATGCCTTTTTCAAGGCAAATTTACTGTAGGAGGCTTATTTTGAAAACAATTTATTAAATAGGGTCTTTTTTAAAACAAATTGCAGGGGAATCTGTTATTTACGTAGGTGCCGTCATTGTTACTGGTGTGAAGCTTGTAATGCCACTGGTAATGGCGGGAACGGCGATGTCGCCATTGGCAGCAGCGGGACGGGGTCTGACTAGGAGAGATGAAGAAGCCCATACCACCATTCGTACTGGCGGGACAAGGCTGACTAGGAGAGAGAAGAGAAACCCGCCATTGGTGCTAGCAAGATAGGGAGAGAGGAGAGACCCGCCATTGGCACTCGCGGGACATGCCAAAATGTTGTTCCTTGACGAATATTATATATTTGCTCTCAATTTTATGGTTTATTATAAATCTATATTTATTTTCTCTTTCATTTCATTTCCATCTTCTTTCTATTATTTTATCATTTTTTTATTTTTTTTTCTTATTTATCTTTTTTTTTTTCTGTTCCAACTCATCCCAAAATAGGTAACGTTTAAATTATTTTTTGTGGTATTTACTATTCACTATTCACTCTAATGACTCTACCGTGTAGTTTTGATTCCCACTACATAACCTCAATGAAATTTGTTGATGTTTTCATGTTGGACATATTAAAATGAGATAACGCAACAGCGTAACTTGAGCTAATTACCATTTTTATTCTTTGTTTGAAAAGTTAAAAATCAATTGGAAAAAATGTCAATTCTTCAGGATTTTATTTTAGCATTGGCTCAAAAACAAGTAATTTAAATCATTCTTATTAATTTGCCTTTGTAAAAGATGTACTTAATACATTTTTCGTCATTAGTCATAGAGAAATGACATTATAAATCCAAACACATTTTGATAATTAATTTGGGGAGTTCTTTATTTATCTACTAGATCTAAATTGTTTAAGAATTTAATTAATATCTATCAAATAATTTTTTGGTAAAAGGAAACGAGAGCAAAATTTAATATAACTTAATGTAATTAATTTCATAGCAGAGGAATAGTTAGGGAAATAATTTATTATATTTAAATAATTTAAATAATTTTTTTTTCTTTTTCTCATCTTCTCTGAATCTCTATATATTATCTAGAGTTGTCAAATGAGCAACACAGGTTAGCCTAACCTGTTGGTCAGTGGGCCCGGATCAAATTAGCTGATTTATTTTTGTAATTAAAATGTCTTTTGTATTAAAAATAAAAAATAAAACTTAGTCACTTTATTGCTCTATGGCTAGCACAGGGCCAAAGGCAGCTGTTTGTGTTGTTGTGCCACCTAAGATGCTTCACGACTCACCAGCATAATAAGCTCCCACCAAATCAAAAGACATGATATGAGCAACAACAATCGCCTAGTGTGTCGTAGGACCCAATGGCGGGACTGTCCACGTTGGCATGTCCCGTCAGTGCCAATGACGGGTCTCTTCTCTCTTCCTGTCCTGCCAGCACCAATGGCGGGTCTCTCTCCTCTCTCCTCCCCGTCCCGCTGCTGCCAATGGCGGCATCGCCGTTCCCGTTATTGCCAATGACGTTACAAGCTTCACGCCAGTAACAATGACGGCACCCACGTAAATAATAGACCCCCCTGCAATTTGTTTTAAAACAGACCCTATTTGGTAAATTGTTTTTAAAACAAGCCCCCTACAGTAAATTTGCCCCTCTTTCAACAAGAAATCCTTTCTCATGACAGTGAAGTTACTCGAGAATGTGCCAAAAGTATGATTGGGGAGGGGGGGATAGAGGTGATGGTGAAGGAGTCTCATCCGAATCTATAATAATAGATTTAAAAAAATATCATTTTTGTTAATTTTTTTTTCTCGTTTTAGAAAATGTTTATGTTCATGTATAATTATCTTTATAAAGAAATTCATGCTTTTAGTATGGATGTGAAAAAATTAGTTTTGTAAAAAAATCAAACCAAACTGATTTTAAATTGTTTTAACCGGTTTGATTTTATATTCAAATAGTCAAAGTGGTTTATAAATCAATTCATAATCGAACTGGTTTTAAAAAATTGATTTTTAACTGAATTGGTTTTTAAGTAGTTTTAAATTATTTTTAAGAACTTGACCAATTGATTTTTTAACTTAAATAAAAAAATATTCAAGTGAAAATCAGTTTGGTTAATTGACTGGTCTTGTAAAAACAATTCGACTTAATTGAATTGATTTTATGAAACAGTGCACTTTTTTTTTTCTTGAACTAATTTGAGAAAATCAATTCGATTTAAGTATGATTACACTCTCATCCAATCTGAACCGATTTATTTATGCACCCCTAATTTTTAGTTGAGGATAAAAAGGGAAAAAAGAATGTAAAGTAAAATAAGAGTGGATCTGATGCAACAGTATCTTTCCTCCCACTTAACTACATATCACCTTCTATCAGATGCAACATGACCATTTCTTTTTAATTTTCTCTTTCTTTCATACAAAAATTATATATAGTTTTTCATCATTGACAACTCTCACACTTCATCTCCCCCAACTCCCATTTTTGTCCATTTTCCCTCATAAAATTGGAATTGCAGAATAAAGTCACTACTAGAAATATTCTATTTTACGACGCACATTCTACGTCGGTCGTACATAACCCGACGTAGTAGTGCACACGGTGGCATTTCCGTAAATATATAAGTTTTATATACGGCGCATTTCGTATACGACGACGTTTCACTTAAACGCCGCGTTTGTAGCTTTGGTGGAACTAATCTAAGACGGTGTGTTTATAGACACCGTCGTAGTTGTGGTCAGAGACAAAGACGGTGTTACGTGTGCACCGTCTTTAATTTTGTTCTTTAAATACTCCTTGTTTCGCGATGATTCAACACTCTCGCGTCCTCGAAAAAGCTATACCAAAACCCTAATGCGCATGCGCTCTGTTGCTTGAAGTCATCCCAGCGACGACTCTGTCGTGCCCACCGTGACATTGCCTTTTCGACCACCAAGAACAAAAACTCTAGCCATTGTTCTGACCACCACCACGTATCCGATCTCGTGCCCTTTGGAGTGGTGTCGCGACCTTGCTAGTGTGAAGGTAAGCATGTCGAAGTTTTTGAGTTCTTGTTTCATAATATAAGTTTTTTAGTTCTTGTTTCATAATATAAGACTTTTAAAATGTCATTATCGACTTCTTGAGTTGCCCTAACAATGTCATCGTTGAATATGCGAAAAGGGTTTGAAGGCCAAAGGGTTTAGTTAAGTCAGAGTACTAACGAAGTTGATGTTGTTGGTTGTTTTGGTTTCGCGTTTTTGTTATCTGGATTGGTGCACTTCGAGCATATGTTGTTGGATTTATTACATATGCATTTGTGGTTTCGATTATTTTCTTCCATTATTACATATGCATAACCTGTTGGATTCAAATGACAAAAGGAAGTTTTGAAATTAATACAAAAGATCAAATTGGGAGTTTTCAAACTTGGGTTTTGTCCCAATTCATGGGAACAGTTCAATGAGAAGCATGAATCAAATGTGCCAAAATGTTCTGGAAATTAGGTGGTCATACACTCTTACAGTGTAATTGGGTTTTGTTTGGCAATTTTTGTGCAAATTTTATGTTTGTTTGTTTCTTTACCTCTCTTTGCTTATAATTTATGATTCAAATTAATACATAAGATCAGTTTTCTCATCTTCATTTTTTCATAGCAGATAAAGAGGGAAATATCCACCTTGAAGCTACTGAAGCATCCGAACGTGGTTAGATTATAAGAGGTAACATCCTAATCTGTTTTTTGTTTTTTTTTTGTTGACCATGTGTTTTTTCTTTTTCTTTTTCTTGTTTACGTGTAAAAGTGCAGTTAATGCAGTTTAAAATCATTGATTTTATAAGTATTTCCATTTTTTATGTGTTGTTTTGGCATTTCTCTACTTAGTCAGAAAAAGTTAGCTTCGCTTTTATTTTCTTTGTGGAAACATGTGTTACTTGGTTATCGGATCAACAATGTATACAGGTTTTTCACTCATTTACATAGTCAACAAATTGGAGTAATTAAGCTTTTTCTGAAACTAAGAGTCCAATAACTGCTATTCAAGTTGGATAATTATTTGCGTTGTGTACTTTGGGTTTGAATTAATTTTGTTACATTTTTCAGAGGAACTTAGATCAATTGGAAGACTTACTCAACAAGGTTAAATTGAAGACCATAAGGACTGAACCACCTTCTGCATCTATTGCTGGCACAAGGTACTTTTTGATTATTAATTTTGATTGTGCGTTTACAAATGATTAAAAAAAAAATTTCTTATGGGTTGTTATTGGTTGGTAAGTTGGTGTATCTTTGGTGTTTCTGTAGATTCTGTAGTTGCTGCGTTACAATTTGTGGCTCCCTCTGCAAAGGGATTATTTTTTTAAAATCATTTTGACTTAGATCTTATTTGAATGTTTCAACACGACCCACAGTAGGATATCAGATCATTATGGTGTATTTAGGAGCAGATTATCATATTTATACTAATAAGTATATCCAAATGCAAATGTTTTTTTTGTTTTTTGTGTTTATATTATAATTATTGAGTCAGTATGATGTTTCCTTTTAGAAACAAATGACAGCCACTCAGAGAATAGTATACATTACTCTCTTTCATCTCTTTTCATTCCTCACACTTTCATCCATTTTCATTCATGTATACCAAACCCATTGTAAAAGTTTGATAGGTCCTGCATTTAAAGTCAAATCAAAATTCAATCCTTAAGAAATAAGGTTGTTGTCTTAAATAAAGAAAAGTAGGACAGTAATATCTACTCCAGGAATAACATAAAATTCCTAATCTTGAATAGTTCCCCAAAATTTAGAATCCTAGTTAGCATAAAGTGCTATCTGTCAGCCTATTGATATCAAAAGTTTGATTCTGAAAAATGATAGCATTTCTGAGCCTCCAAATTTAAACTGTAGCTGCTATCCACCACATTGTCCTTCTTGTGTTAGAAACCTTTGAAGTTGCTAAGGAGTAGTGCTAGATAAAATTATCCAAAGGCCTACAGTGAAACACCTTGTCTTCCTTTACCCAAGAAAGGTATTCCCACCATATAGCCATAGTTTTGCCACAGGTGAAAAATAGATGGGATGCGGATTCGGGTTGATTGTGGCAGAAGGGACATAAATCATTATCTACCTGAATCTGCCTCTTGATCAAGTTGTCCTTCGTGGGAAGTCTGTCCCATAATAACCTCCAAACAAAAGAAAGGGCTTTAGGAGGAAGTTTGATCTCCCAAAGTTTCTTGAATCCCAGGTACAGACCTTGAATGTACCATCTCAGATTTAATAACTTGATAACCAAATTTAGTTGACAAAATCCCAGAGGATTCAGCTCCCCAAACCCAGGTATCATTGAGATTGTTGTTAACTCTGATTTGGTGGATGTGATCAATGAAAATAGAGGCTACCTGCACCTCATTATCAAACAAGTGTCTTCTCCAAACCATATTCCAGACCCATCCATTCTCTGTCCAGGATCCCACCTCTGCCACCCTTAAATCTCTTTGGGAAGAAATACTGAATAACTCATGGAATTGATCCTTTAGAGAAACTCCTTCATCACCCCAAGGATCTTCCCAAAAGAGGAATTTGTCACCTCTCCCCAGCTTCCACCTGATTTGATTATCAGCACTGACCACATTTTGCTGTTGAAAGATGGCCTTTAAATCAGCCCACCAAGTAGAGAAATACTGCTTTTGAGGACCATACTCCAATCCCCTCCAGCCATTGTACATAGAGATCAGAATTCTGGTCCAAAGCTGGTCTGGTTGGTGGAACATCAGCCACTTCCATTTGAACAACAGAGCCTTGTTAAGACTTGGAAGATCTCTAATCCCCAACCCTCCCATATGCTTAGGAGAGCAGCACTGGCTCCAAGAAATCCAAGCAATCTTCCTACTATCTGGTTTTCCCCCCCATAGGAATTGTCTTTGGAATTCAACTTACTAGTGTGTTTGGATTAGATTGATGGTGAAAAAAATCAATTAAATTTTCATGATAAAGATAAAGTGATAAATAGTTGTTTCTGTTTTTTTTATGGTATGGCCATTATTTTGTGGGATAAAATGGATTGTTGTGTTTTATCCCAACACAATATATACATTGTCGCGGTTTAAAAATTAAAATACTGATTGGCTATAAACGTCACAAAGCATACAGTTGTGGTTTATTTGGTCTTAGCATTTATTGGCGGCTATAATTTGCCACAATGTTTTTTCTATTATTTTTTACCCCTTTTTGAATTTTAATGATCTAAATTAAAACAAAAAAATTTCTAAACATCTTGTCTTCAACAACATTGGAACAGCTCTGAGCTCTCTCTGGTCCTCAATTTGTGCTTTTTATCCTCCAGTTGCAACACCCTAACTCGCTAAGTCACACGCAGCACCGTGATTTTCTGCAGGTTCTCATCCTTAAACCTTAATTTCGTCCCTTGATTAAATTAATAGTTATATATATATATATATATATATATATATATATATATTTACATTTTAAAAACTATAAACCCTAATCTATACTATCTGTCAAATGACCAGACCAAAGACCCCTAATTTAATCGCAGGTCGTCATTCCTGCCAGCAGAACACAGAGGCCAGCATCGTGTGTTGTTCAATCTAAGGTACCTTCTGCCTGCGTTCGTTCTATCAGTTATAGTTTCATTGTTTATTGCATTTGAGGTGGACATGAACTCCCCTGTTATGATATGTTTCCTACTTTGTAACTGTTGACTGTCATTTCTCTCATTAAGTTTCTAAATACTGAAATAACAATACCTACACAATCAATGAGTGTGTTTTCATAAATTGACTTAAAAGAGTTGAAGCCAGGAAAGTGGCAAGGCGTTCTGATTCATTGGAACAATTTGTCTGTGAAATGACGCGTCTTTTGTTTTGAATTCAAATTGTTTACATTTTATATAAAATTAAATTGCACTAACTCCCCTTAAAAGTTTTTGATATTGCACAAAACCCTTGGTTTTTTAACGTTTACAGCTGCTTTCTTACAAGGGTACATGGTGCAATGATTTTCAATCAATTAATGGTATAGTGTAATGTACAAGGATATTAGTGTCATGTTTTGCAAACAATTAATAGGGTTAGTGTACGAGTAGAAAAAACAGGGATATCAGGGGGAATTTCAGTGACATTTACTGTAATTTACTCTTCATTGATATAATTTATTTTTTTTTGGAAAGCAAATATATATATATATATATTGATTAAAAAAGTACCAGAGGTACTACAAGATACATAGTAGACCTGTAAAACAGGAAAGAAAAACCACCCTACAAAAACCATTGTCAATCTTGGAACCAATTTCTTGACCATCCTCCCCTTTATTAACATTTCTATTATTGTTCTCAGCAGCAGCTTGTTCATACAATTCAATTAGTTTACTATTATCCTCAATCAAGGCTTTAAGTTTCATCTTGAGTTCATCATTCTCCTTTGCCAGCATAATTGCTGTCTCATGAGCCTCTGCTTCTCTTTTTTTTTTTGAACGGCCAAAAATAATATTATATATATAAGAAGCATAGTACCAGAGGTACTACAGGAAAACAAAGGGTAGCATCCCCTAAAACACAGAAAAATAACCAACAGCCACCAAAATCAATAAAACCCATCCCTACAAATGACACATTAAATGAATGACAAAGACATATAAGAGGACCATTGGTGAAAAGGAACAGTAAAATCCTTTTCCCATCCCCTCAACCAAGACCAAGTGAGATAAATAGATCTGTCCATCAATTTAGATATGTCAAAAGACTGGTTGTTGAAAACCATGTCGTTTCTAAGGCTCCAAATGGATTTGGTAGCTGCAATCCACCAAATCTTCCTCCTTCTGTTAGAATTCCTCGATCCAGCCAATGAACAATGCTGAAGAAAGTTGTCCATAGGCTTGCTGTGCAAAACTCTATCTTCCTTCACCCATGAGTTGAATTCCCACCATAATGGCATAACTTTATAACAAGTGAAGAAAAGGTGAGAAGCAGATTCCACTTGACTTTGGCAGAAAGGGCATAGATCGTTTTGGAGGACAATCTGTCTACTGATTAAATTATCCTTAGAAGGAAGCCTATCCCAGAGTAATCTCCAGGCAAAGGATAAAGCTGCAGGGGGGATTTTGATTTCCCATAGCTGTCTAAAGCCATTGTTTGGCTGATGGAGAGGCTGCTCAGATCTGAGACAGTTGTAAGCAGAATTTGTAGAGAACATTCCCGTTGGTTGAGCTCCCTACACCCAGTCATCCTTCAAGTCTGCAACAGGACTTATAGCTGAGGTCTGGTCGATAAAAGCTGTGGCTTCCCCCAATTCACTATCAAAAAGATGTCTTCTCCAAGAAAATTTCCACTCCCAGCCATTTTCTCCAAAAATCCCCATGCTTGCCACTGTCTGAAGTTTTTGAGAAGATACCTGATATAAATCTGGGTATTTTTCTCTAAGAACAGAGCCATCACCCACCCAAGAGTCTTCCCAAAATAAGATTTGATCTCCACTGCCCAATTTCCAAAGAAAGTGCTTATTGGCAGCAGTCATACTACTGTGCCATTATTATTGATCTTAAATCAGACCACCAAGAGGAGAAATTCTGTTTATGAGGACCCTCTTCCAAGCCTCTCCAACCCCTGTATTTTGAAGAGAGAATTATGCTCCAAAGATGATACGGTTGTTGGAACATCAACCATTTCCACTTGATGAGGAGAGCTCTATTAAACACCTTGATGTCTTTAATTCCCAGCCCTCCCTTTTCTTTAGGAGCACACACTTGCTGCCAAGAGATCCAAGCTATCTTTTTCCCTTCTGAATTGCCACCCCAAAGATACTGTCTTTGGATAGCAGTGAGTCTCTTGATGACTGCTGAGGGGATCCTGAAAAAAGACATATAAAATAAGGGCAAAGCTGTCAAGACAGCATTGATTAAAGTAGTTCTGCCAGCCATAGAGATGCTTCTGTGGTTCCACTTGTTCAATTTGGCTTCAAATTTTCTGATTATAGGCTCCCACACCACCTTCCTCCTAGGATTAACACCTATAGGCATCCCTAGGTATAAGAAAGGAATCTGCAGAGGCCTACAATGCAAGTAATCAGAAGCACGACTACTCCAATCCTCAGATCTGCCTATCACACCGAATTGGCTCTTAGCAAAATTAATTCTAAGGCCAGATACCAACTCAAAGCTTCTAAGGATAGCTTTAATAGCTGTGACATTGTCCATGGATGGTTCCCCAAAGAAGATAGTATCATCAGCAAATTGGAGGATGTTGACTGGAACTCTATTCTTGCCTACCATGAAACTGTTGTAGCAATTTTTAGACACAGCTTCCCTCATCAAACCTGTCAAACCTTCAGCAACCAGGTCAAACAAAAAAGGAGCCAAAGGATCTCCTTGTCTCAAGCCTCTTTGGGGTTTAAATTCTTCTGTTGGGCTTCCATTTACTAAAACAGATATGGATGCTGATGTAAGGCAGCCCTTTACCCATCCAAGCCACCTCTCATGAAACCCCATTCTTCTCATCATGTAGAAGAGGAATTGCCAAGACACCAAGTCATATGCTTTTTCGAAATCCACTTTAAATACCAGGCAAGGCTTCTTAGATCTCTTGGCCTCCTCTACAACCTCATTTGCAATCAAAACCCCGTGAAGCAATTGTCTGCCCTTAACAAAGGCTAGTTGCCTTTCATCTATTAGGTGATTCATGACCTTGCTTAGCCTATTTGATAGGACTTTAGCAACAATTTTGTAAACACAACCAATAAGGGATATAGGTCTGAAATCACTAATAAGTTGGGGATCTTTTATCTTAGGGATAAGGGCAATGAAAGATGAATTAAGACCCTTAGGGAAAACTGCATTTGCATAGAATTCCGAGAAAAACCTTAGGAATTCAGGCTTCAAATCATTCCAAAAATGCTTTAGGAACCTGAAATTGAAGCCATCGGGCCCTGGACTTTTGTCACTCCCGCAAGACCACACAGCACTATAAATCTCCTCCTCTTTAAAAGGTTCCACCATCATTTCTCTCTGATTATTGGACAGAACATTAAAGAAAACCCCATCTAGGTTAGGTCTGTTCAAAGAAGGTTCAGCAAATCTAGATTGGAAGTGCTGAAGAATTGCAGCCTTCACCACAGCAGGTTGATCTATCCAATTGCCATCAATATGAAGCCCCCTCAAGGAATTCCTTCTTCTGCTAAGGTTAATAATTCTGTGGAAGTAAGAGGTGTTGCCATCACCCTCTTTGATCCACTTACTTCTAGATTTCTATCTCATGATTGATTCATGAAGAAGAGATTGCTCCCAAAGGTCAGACTGAGTTTTTTTAAGCTGTTGAATGTCCTGTTCAGAGGGATGAGCTGTGAGAGAATCCTCCAGATCATTCAGCTTTTTCTGAGTTTGCTTCACCTTGCTGCCTAGATCTCCACAGATATCTCTACTCCAGGATTTTAGTATGTTTTAGGTTCTGAAGTTTGCATTTTAGAGCATACCCTCCCCAACCCAAAGGCTGGTTTTCAGACCAACAATCCCTAACCACCTTAGTATAGTCCTTGTTAGACAGCCAAGCATCAAAGACCCTAAAAGGCTTAGGGCCCCAATCAAAGCATTTTGAGTTCAATAAGATGGGGCAGTGATCTGAATAGTTCCTTTCAAGATTGAGTTGGGAACTATCAGGCCACTTAGAAAGCCACGCATCAGAAACTAACACTCTATCAAGCTTACTCTTGCTAGAGCCATTAGGCCTAACCCAAGTGAAAGGCTTCCCCACACAGGGGATATCATGAATCTCCATATCAGCCAACCACTCATTGAATTCTGCTATAAGATTAGCTTCTGAATTAGAGTGTCTACTGCCCACTCTTTCAGCTGGATGTCTAATACAATTAAAGTCTCCCACCAAGAACCAAGACTGAATCTGGGACTGATTCTTCTTTGAGAACAGCTTCTCCCATAGCTGTCTTTTGCTTTCTATGTCACAAGGAGCATAGATGTTGGCCACCACAACTCTCTGCATTTCTGCCATCCAAACTCCCTCCAACATGATGAATCCCCTTTCAGCAGTTTTCACCTCAACCTGGAAATTATTATTATTCCAGATACACAATAAACCTCCAGCAGTATTCACAGCAGGAATCCATTCCCATTCAAAGTCTGATTGGCCCCACAAAGACTGACACACTGCCTTATCGGAAGTGTCCCTCTTTGTTTCTTGCAAACAGAGGAGATCTATCTTGTGTTGCCCAACCAATCTCCTGATAGAGGCCCACTTTAAACCTCTACCAAGCCCTCTGCTTCTCTTTGACTAGCTGAAGCTATAGCATCAACCATTGCTTTCAACTCCAGTTGGTCATTGCTGTTAATGACAGGCATATCAGTTGTTGATGGAAGATCCATTTGTTCCTTTCCTTCATTAATTGTTTGGCATTTCTCTTGTTCTAATTTTGCCATCAAATCATCAACATGGCTGCAAGATAAAATTTAGAGGATAAATTTTAAGCATTGTTTGTTCATGATGAACAACAAAAGAGAAATACGCGTCTATGCAGAAAGAATATGAACAAAGAAATATGTCGAGAATGACCTTTAGGCAAAAACTATATCCAAATAATGATCAGAAACACACAACCCCCACATAATTATACATTATTTATATGAGAAAAATGAGAGTGCGAGAGAGTAAACAGCACCTTTTTAATTTTTCTTTCTCTTCAAGGAAAACCTCTAGCTTTTTGCAAATTGTATCCATTTCTGCCTGGTTTTGTATAGCCTGTCATAGATAAAACATATCAAGTCAGAGAGAATGTGACAGACAAATGGACTAGTAAGTTGAATAAAGTTTTTTTTTTTAAAAAAATAAGAGTACAAACAAGTGTGATCTAGACCTGAATCTTGAGAAACTCATTTTCCTCCCTAACCAAAGACTGCCATCGTGATTTTGAACTTAACTCCTAAAGACAAATATTAATAAGAATTAAATAGTTGAATAAGTCATATTCACAGAAAATTTAAAATGCAAGCACAAAAAATTACAAACAACTATAAATGTAAGATAATTAAGCAAAAAGACATTCTATCTTTTTACACATTGAATATCTAAATAATTACTAGGGCTCCTTATTCAATGACTGGCCATATGACAATGATTGACATATGGACTGAGCTTCTAGAATATCCACAATGTGATAATAGTGGTAAATGAAGAAAAATAGATGATTTAGAGTTTCCACCCTGACCATTTCTAAAAAGTGGTAAATGAAGAACATGAAGAAACAAAATGTATAGTCTAAACTGCATTCCATGTCTACCACTACCTACTACTAGTTGAGCGCCAGTATTATTCATGTTAGATTTAAAACACACTAATTGAGATGGGCCTGTTTTTCCATTTTCATGAGATTCAATATATGTCCACCAATATTTATACTGGAAAGCTTAATTTAGCAAGATTTGATGACAACACCAAACTGGTAAATTATGTTGATTTCAGAAACTTAGATAAAGACTCATGAAATTTATACAGTGGGTCACTGAAAAGTGACTGCTAATCTGAAAACCTGATAAATGGGCACAATGAAAATCAGATTCTAGGTTCTAGCTTACATCTATGTTGAAGTAAGCTATTGTGACATTCACTGCTTCAAACATGAATATGGATGCAGGAAATACTATATCATTCTTACCTGTTTGGAGATGAGATTACCATCATTATGTACATCTTCGATCATCAAATCAGAATTTGTTTTCTAACATTCGCAAAAGACAAAGAGGTCAAGATAGGAGTTTGTAGTGCCTTTTATTCTAGACACAAGAAAAAATTATTACACTAAAAAAAGTGAAAACCTGAACCCTTACCAGATCTGTTTCATGCATAAATTTCCAATCTAGTGCTTCCAACAACTACACATACAAGTGAAAGGAAAAAATAAAAATCAACATGAGAGGGATTGACTGAAAATTTTACAAAGTACAAAAGCATCCATTCATACCTTGTTTTCCAATACCATGATTTGTTCACTCATCCGTTCTCGTTCACCTTCCATACAAAATGACTTTAACCTGTTTTGAAGATACATAAGCATTAGCAACATGACATTATGGAAAACATGTATATCACAGAAAAGTCACTGGTAATCTAGCTAGCACTAATTTGTTGGAGAACTTGGACTGGTTGGTTGACTAGTTTCTTTTGAGTTTGACAATACCATAAGGCTGTGTTCTTGCCTCAACTGATTTACATATTTTCATATTTGTGGATATAATAGGCAATGTATATATTGTTCATACTGGAAGATTGATTTTTGGTCATAGAGTAACTATGCCACTTCCCAACCTTTACTTTAATCATGAAATCAAAGTGAGTTACTTTTGCATGCACATGAATATAAAAAAAAAGCAACAAAAAAGTATTTTAGCTGTATCAATAAAACATGCCTTCTAATTTCTTCTTTTAGCTGCAAATTTTCCATAGCAAATCTAGTTGCTTCATTATTCCGATCCACCTGGGCCCGCAAGACCTCAATTTCCTTCAAGTGCTCCTCTTTTTCTTTTAGCAAGTGTGTCTCAGCTGAGATCTTCTCAGAAGCAACTGTTTCTAATCTTTTTATTCTAGCTTCTCGAAAACGTAGTCTCATCTTCAAACTTTGTATCTCATCTTCTCTTTGTCTCACCTAAAATCATCCCATATTTTCAATCATTTAATTCATCACAAAAACATCAAGAATTATCATTATTGATAAATCAACAAAAAAAAGTGATTATAAATTAAAACATTGAAAATACTAGAATGGAGCTCTATGACAACAGACTAAATTGATAGGTGTTTCTCATATATAATTATAAATTGCTACTTATAGGTCAAAACTTGTTTATTCTCTCCCTCATTAATCAATCATTCAAAACTGATGACAAAACAATAAGAAATATATGGCTTTTCAAAGATACCAGCTTCATGGACGCTTGAATTTCATCTCTTAGTGCCTGTAATTCCATCTCTTTGTCATTTTCCCTTCTAAAGGCCCCAACAAGGGCAATGTCATAGTCTTTTTTCTGCAAAAAGAGAAAGATGCTTATCAGTAAACAAGGTTATGGGAGACTGAATGATTTCTTGGACACAAAAAATATCAACCTGAGATATCCTTTTAACAAAGGTTAATGGACTGAATGATCCTTGCACACCCTCCCACTTGAAGGATCCAGGAGAACCTGGGAAGCTGACAACTGAAATGTCATTATCCTGAATTTCTCCTCCACCAACTAGACCACGCAAACGGGATACTTCTTTCTGAAACCCCAAAAAAAAGTTACAGTACAAACCAGCCAATTTAGTAATTTAGTAGATATCAAGGCAGAAATACAAGTTGTAGGAAGCTTTTCCACTTCCCTATAAACAGTAGGTGAAAAGTAAAAGTAAACTCTTGGCCAATGTACTTTTCTAACAAGAAATTAAGTATTAGGTAATTATGTACAAAGACTCCAATTAAATCAATTAATATTCTTGTAAATTGATGATGGCATGAAAAACCACCCTCAATACTGATGCAGAGCATTTGACCCCATAACTGGTATAGTAGGATAGTAGATAGTGGAATAACCACTATTATGAAATTTATAGATATAAATTAAGTAATTTATATTACATTATATGCTAAAAAATTAAAAAAGTTACACAAATAGTAGTTGAACTAGTAAAGTGATATTCACTTATACTCAAATTATATAATAACATTACACACTATCAGTAATAGACATTCCATTCACAAGTTTGTACCATTATAATTACGTTCAAAATTAAGTTCACACATGACATTATTTACAACAGTGTTATTTAGCCGCTTGAAATAGTATTGTAAAATGGCGTTGTCTGAGTAAATTCTTTTTATTTACAAAAATCAAAACCTGTCTGACTAGTTTTTAGTAGTTACAGTTTATATTTGCAGTTTTTTTGGTATTGGTTCAGTTTATTCTTTATTAGTCCTTTCATATATTCAAGTCATTAGTCAAACTTTAGAACATATCTCAGCGGGTCTATCAGTGTATCTATATTTGTCAAGTAGACAAACACATATTCCTTTTCAAGTAAGTATGCCATCATGGGGTCCTTCCTTTTACGAAAACCATGTGTGCCCCTACGTATTTCCCAATTTATCATATCATTAAATGTGGTGGATAGGTTTATTGTTAAAAAAAATTATACATATACAGCAAGGCCTGATATGAAACATGCAAAAATAGACCTCTGAAATTTGAAGTCAACCATGTGCTGAATTCAAGGTTATTAAAACTGGGGAAGAACCTTACAATTGAGAAGAAATTATAGAAGCAAACATTAGTGAGCCACTTGCAATTTAATTCTTTATAATATGAAGTTGATTGCCGCAAATTATTTTCTACATATTACACAAATGTTTGTCATATATGCAGTTGATTGACGAAAGTCTTATTATTTATCAGGCACCAAATAATCACCAAAGAACTCTTTTAATTATTTGCAGGTGTGTTTATTGTTTGTAGTAATAGTTTAAAATATGTTTTTTAAATTCCACAAATGAGAAACATGTATGATGCCTGAAAACATGTATGCGTTTAATGCCTTGATATTCATGCGGTGTAATTGTTCTTTTGAGCTGTCTAGTATGATGTTTATTATGTCATACAATTACCAGAGTACCACAGGTACTATAGGTACAAGTATAGTTTAAACACAATTGTGGTTCAAAAGATGAAATTAGAGGATGGTATTGTGGACCAGCTACAGCCCATAACTTAAGTACATGTATGCTGCACCTCTTGGAAGAGGTCTCAGCATTTACCCTTCCTTTGTTGTTTTTTTTCCCCGGGAAAAATCAAATATATTATGTATAAAATTCAGTACTAGGTGTACTGAAGTAGGCTACAATAAATCTCTTCATCTCCGCCTTTTTATTTCCTTACCCGACCATCCCCATAACATGTATTGCAAGCTGTTCAAATTTCTCCAGTCCCCTTGCATGCAGAGCATGTCATTGACCGCTGGAAGATGGCTAATGGAGTTCTCGTTGATGAGACAACCCGGTCTTGACCTCCACAACTGCTACATACGGATGGTGTAGTCCCTGGTTTAGCCCCTGAACCATTGCAAGTTCGACAGCTATCTAATCGACGTATCTCTATCTATTTTTCTATGCGAAAAACTGCTTCTTTAAAGTTGAAAACAAGACTGTAATACTCATGTTTAGAATCATTTGCTCCATTCCAAGAACCTCTGGAACCTCTGCCACGATAATTGCCCTCAAACAATGATTCGAACAGATGTAATGGATTGCCCCAACAGCCAACAAAAATTTTCAATAATAGTGTCAAGAGTGCTAACAAACCCTACATGTAAGACTTTAGGGGAAAAAACACCCTAAGGCTGCATGTAAGACTTCATAAAAACTTCTACCTAACCCAATTAGAAACCTAGAGGCAATTATAGACTACGAAAATTGTATGGGAATTGCATTCTATTAGAAATGTCTGAAGAAGATAACATGAAAAATATAATCTTAATCTCCAAATACAAAAGTAATAGTTTCCAAATGTCATTACGAATGGGACTTTTCATTTCTTGTTACTAAGATGAAAATTCTCCTTAAAGGAGGCTGCTTTTAATGGACAGAAATCTGCACAAACTTAATGGGGGAGAAGAGCATTCAAGTTGAATAACTATTGAAGAAGTGGTATGTCTCAAGTTTAATTACTCCAATTGCAGCTCTGTTGGACAAGGAAAACTGTAAGTACGATCTTCTAAACAGGACTCGGTTAAACAAACAGAGCTTTCCACATCCTGCAAATCCAGCTAATTGGAGCTAAGCTAGCAGTCCCTCATCCTACGAAGTGGTATCTCACTTGTAAATACAACAATTGCCTCCATAATTTTCTATCTGATTAGTAACTCATCCCATACTATACAACATAAATTAATTAATAGAAAAATTCAATATCCATAGGGAAATAGCTACGGTCGGGTGAGTTTGATACATCTTACGTTATGTACTCAGTACATTTGTGGAAAGCCAAATCACCCCAACGTAAGTGAAAATTACATTATAAATTGCAGTAACGCAGGCTTTATAACTTCGAAGTCTACGATGATTGCGAAGCAATCTGCATCAGTCTATAAACCCTATACACTACATCAGCTAGGACCACAATCACATCACCCTTCAAACCTTTCTATAAATAGATTCTAATTCCCCAATAAATTTGGTAACTACGAAAATTGTGTTTGACACAGACTATTTTTCCCAATTTCAGCTGATTTGATATTTTATAAATGTTTGAAAAATGAAGCTGAATTTGAATTGCACCACTTTCGTCATTCAATTTTGATGCTGTCGTTTCTGCAGTTTTTGTTGAAAAATGCCAAATCCCTTGAAACAGCCATGCACCATTTGACTTGTTAGCATTGTTGGTCCAACTAACTGCACTTGCTATTGTGTTTTGTAATGCAGCGTTTTGTACAAACGGTGCAGTGCTGCTGTGTTTTCTACTGCAATTGGTGCTCTATGCTTGTGATGCATGTCAAGTAATCCCTAAGCCACTAACATTTTACATAGAAGGCGTAACATGGATCGAAGTTGGATGAACGCATCACGTATAACTGAAGAGTACGAGAATGGTGTTGAAGAGTTTTTGCAGTTTGCTCAAAGTAAAGCGGAACCTATGTGGGGGAAATTTTTTTGTCCATGTGTGAAGTTTGGAAATGGGAGGTGGCAAACAATTGATGACATAAGAACTCATCTTATTTGTGAGGGAATAATTCATAGCTACACAAAGTGGATATGGCATGGGGAATCCCTCGATACAGCTGACATGTCACAGCCTGACGATGTTACTACAGCCAGTGGAAATCCTATAGAAGAAATGATTCGCGATCTTGGGCAAGAGGGGTTTGAAGAGGCACATGCAGCATTGTATGACAACATAGAAGTTGATTCAAAAATGCCTTTGTATTCCGACTGCACATCTTTCACAAAGTTGTCTGCTGTGTTAGCTCTAGTTAACTTGAAGGCCCGATTTGGGTGGAGTGACAAGAGTTTTAGTGATTTGCTGATGTTGTTGAAAACAATTCTTCCTGCTGATAACGTGTTGCCAAAGAATCACTACGAAGCAAAGAAGATTTTATGTCCAGTTGGGATGCAGTACGAAAAAATTCATGCATGTTGTAATGACTGCATTTTGTACAGAGATGAATTTGCTGAACTACATGACTGCCCTGTGTGCGGGGTTTCAAGGTACAAAACGAGCAACGGAGATTCTACTGTTCTAGTATCTGCCGCCAACCGCCGTCCAGCAAAGGTGTGTTGGTATCTCCCAATAATACGAAGGTTTAAGCGGTTGTTTGCTAATGGGGAAGATGCAAAAAACCTTATGTGGCATGCAAATACCAGAAAATCAGATGGATTGATGCGACATCCTGCAGATAGCCCGCAATGGAAGGCAATTGATCGTCTATATCCTGACTTTGGGGCCGAGCCTAGAAATTTAAGGCTTGGTCTTGCAACAGACGGAATGAACCCATTTGGAACCTTAACTACTAACCATAGCTCGTGGCCCGTTTTGCTGTTCATTTATAATCTCCCTCCGTGGTTGTGCATGAAGCGAAAGTATGTTATGCTGAGTATGATGATAGCTGGTCCAAGACAACCAGGTAATGATATCGACGTATATCTAAGACCTTTAATTGACGATTTGCGGAAATTGTGGGATGAAGGGGTTGATGTATGGGACGCAAATTTGCAGCATGCTTTCAAGTTGCGTGCAATGGTTTTTTGTACCATAAATGACTTTCCAGCCTACGGAAATTTAAGTGGATATAGTGTCAAAGGACATCACGCATGTCCTATATGTGAGCAAAATACAAGTTTCCGCCAACTTAAACATGGAAAGAAGACTGTCTATACTAGGCATCGAAGATTTCTCAAACAGTTTCATCCGTATCGACGATTGAAGAAGGCATTCGATGGAGCTCAAGAACATGAAACCGTGCCAATTCCATTAGCTAGTGATGAAGTATATCAGCGGGTCAAGGATGTCGAAAATATTTTCGACAAGTCCCAAAAAAAACCATCATCCACTTCAAACATGTGGAAAAAGAAGTCTATTTTCTTTGATCTTCTGTACTGGTCCGATCATCATGTTAGGCATTGTATAGATGTGATGCATGTCGAGAAAAATGTTTGTGATTCTTTAATTGGGACCCTCCTAAACATGAAAGGCAAGACAAAGGATGGTTTCAAGTGTCGTCAAGACTTGGTTGACATGGGTATACGTCAGGTTTTGCATCCTATCTCAAAAGGTACCAGGACATATCTTCCCCCAGCCTGTTATACAATGTCAACAGCTGAAAAGAGAAGTTTTTGTGAATGCTTGCGTAATATGAAAGTCCCACAAGGCTACTCTTCAAACATCAAGAGTCTTGTGTCTGTGAATGAGCTTAAGTTGGTTGGCTTGAAATCGCATGATTGTCATGTGTTAATGCAACAACTTTTGCCTGTTGCAATCCGCGGAACATTGCCTGAGAAGGTCCGTGTTGCAATCAGTCGCTTGTGTTTCATTTTTAATGCTATATGTGCGAAGGTCATTGACCCTAAACATTTGGATGCTTTGGAAGATGAGGTTGCCATTGTCCTTTGTCAAATGGAGATGTTTTTCCCTCCTTCATTTTTTGACATTATGGTACACTTAGTTGTTCATCTGGTAAGGGAAATAAGGTCTTGTGGTCCTGTGTATTTTAGATGGATGTATCCAGTTGAGCGGTACATGAAGGTCTTAAAGGGTTATACGAAGAATCGACATCGACCAAAGGCCTCAATAGTGGAAAGATACGTTGCTGAAGAATGCATTGAGTTTGCCTCACAGTACATTGACTCATTGAAACCTGTTGGTGTTCCTGCATCCCGGCATGACCAGCCAAAAGCCGAAAAGGGTACTCGTGGATACAATGTTGTGACAATGACTAGACATGACGTGTCACAAGCACATTTGTATATATTAAACAACACAACAGAGGTGTTTCCATACATTGAGGCTCACAAAAAACATGTTAGAGATAGTCACCCCAAAATGAACATGATGAGGGTATTGCAAGAGCACAACAAAACTTTCATAAATTGGTTTAGACAAACAATACTTGCTGATAAAACTGTTTCCAGAAGACTGGCATTGTTAGCCATTGGCCCAAATCTGAATGTCCCTACATGGAAGGGGTATGACATTAACAATTATTCATTCTACACAAAGTCCCAAGATGATAAAAGTTCAGTACAAAACAGTGGGGTCTGTGTTGATGCTGATTCGGATCACTTTTGCAGTACATCGGACAACAACCCCATTCGAGCATCCATGTCTTACTTTGGTGTCATTCAAGAAATTTGGGAGCTTGATTATACAGCATTTAGAGTGCCTGTTTTTAAGTGTCAGTGGGTCAACGGGACAACGGGTGTGTTTCAAGATCCATTGGGATTTACTTTGATAGACCTTAGTAAGGTGGCATATATGGAGGAACCTTTCATTATGGCAGCACAAGCCAGACAAGTTTTCTATGTACAAGATCCATGTAATTCAAGTTTGTGTGTGGTTCTGCAAGGAAGACCAAGTGGAATGAATTACCATAACGATGAGTCAACCCTTGACATTGGTCAAATGTCTGGTTTTTCAAAACAATTGCCTTCAATGAATGAAGCTGATGAAGTGGATGATGGACATGCAAATCGTGTAGATCATGATGAAGGTCTATGGGAAAACATTCCTACAGGCTGAGTGCGAAAGTAATGCTTTGTTTAATGTGTAAATATAATGATTATTTTACTAGTACGCCTTTGCTTTGTTTAATGTGTAAATATAATGATTATTTTACTAGTACGCCTTTGCTGTGGTTAATTTGTAAATCTGAAGATTAATATTAATTGTGTATTTTTTTACAGGATCATGGCCACAGATCCGACGTCTCCCCCGCAGTCCGATGGTCAATCAGAGGCGACTTCCAAGAGGAGTAGAACAACGACACGGCTGAGAACATTGACATTAAGAACCGTGGATCAGCCTAGACCGGCAGTTTATGTGGATCCCGCTACTGGGAGAGCATCGGGACCGATGCGTGAAAAGTTCCACAGCTACCTAGGCGTAGTGGCGCGAGAAAAGGTTCCCATTATCCACAATAATTGGAAAGACGTACCTGAAACGCTAAAGGACATAGTGTGGAATGACATTCTAGTAAGTCCTTCATACCAAATAGTATATTTGAATTCCCCATCAATTTTTCTGTTAAAAACATATTTGTGCATATATCAAACATTTGTCCTTTATAATCTCTACACGTGTTTGCTGCCCTTTATTTTAAATGACTTGTCCTTTATTTGAATAGTTGATTTGATATCGTAGACTCCCATATTTGTAAAGAATGGCACAAGGGCAGTTTTTATTTTAAATATGAATATTAGTTACTCAGATGAGGTAGAGAACAAATATTGGCAGATCAAAGATACAGAACATAACAAATCATGTGTATAATAACTTCACAAATTTAAATTGATAACTAAACCACGTGGATGAAACATGTATATGCTAATTATGTAATACCAATGAAATAAGGAACAATGTCAAAAATTGTAAAACAGTAGTAGTAGACACTGTTTTGCTAAAATATCAGCAACTTTGATTTGCTTTCTTGAACAGTAGTAGTAGACAGTCTATTATTAACTAATTTTGTTTATATAAGCAGAATTTACGCAAGTAATTTTATTTGAATAAGGTAAATGTTTCTGTAAAGTGTTCTTTATACGTGGAAGATGGATCAGTATTGATTGCGTAATGTAGGAATTGATTCATGAAATGAAAAAGATAAAGAGTGACAAATGGTTGAATTGGGAAATAAGTGGATAGTAAAATGGGTGTACTTGTGTGTGTTTTATAGTGGTCCAAACATCCACTACTAGCGGTGGAACATGTTGAGATAAGTCTGGGAAGGAAGAATAGCACCTTCTAATGCTAATCTCTAAAGGCATTTTTGCCCCACATCAATCCTCAATCACTGGTACAATCCTTGACATTATGCAATAGTGTCAAATTTAAGGTATCACTTCTTACCTTTTGCTCTTTTGCCATATTTCAATTTCAAGGCAACGTTAAACGTTAAATATTTCCTACCAGATTTCCTGCTTTCACTCTGTGTTTTCGCAAAGAAATATTAAAATGTGACATGAACTTGGTTGTTTTCACCGTTTTTAATACAAATCTTTGAAGGTCACAAATAAACTGTACACAAGATGATAATTATTTAGGAAAATAGGAAATAAAAAACCAAAATATTGTTAAGGTTTGTACCAGCAGGCAGAAGTTATTTCCTTGTTTATTGTGGCATGCACATTGTCAACAACTTTAACATAAAATAGATGAAGATTTATATTACACTTGCAAGTCTTTAGTTATTTCGTTGTTTAATTAAATGTCACAAGCCTCAAGTCTTTAGTTCAAAACTTGCAACATCCAAAAAAAGCTACAGTTGCAAGTGAGGGGAAGGGACAGAACAAAGCTTGTCAATTAACTCTTAACTCATCCCAACTTTTAAATCACACGAAGCTTAATATTGTTAGGCTTCTTCCTTGTGTCAAGTTGTCAAAAGGTGGACTCTTAGGAACAAAGAGGATAGGCTTAAACTCCAACTGTCCCTCACCTCAGAAGTGCTTGACACCCAAATGCTCTTCCTAGTCATTGGTGAGACTCTTGTAGAAAGCAGAATACTCCTCCTTTGTGATCTCCTCAGGCTTTGTCATCCAAATGGCCTTGTGCTTGTTCACCAAGGAGCATTCATGTGACACTTCCTTAATCTTCTTTTTATTTTGTTCTTCCTTGTCCTTCTCTTCGTCAACATCCTTCCACCTATTGTTTCTTTTCCCTCCATTCATCCCATTTTGGTGCTGCAGAAAATGGTACCTAGGGATTATGGGGAATGCCCCAACTATTCCAGTCCACGCTAAGGATTCCCACCATAAGGCTAGAGATTTGGTACAATTGAAAAAGAGATGGGCTGCATCCTCCTGCTGAATTCTGCAAAGTAGACATTTGCTGTCATTTATCTCTATTTGGCTCCTTCTCAAATTAGATTTAGTCGGCAATCGATCTTTGATGAGTCTCCAAGCAAAAATTGCAGCTTTGGATGGCATTTATAATTTCCAAAGGTTCTGCAGTGCTGCATCAGGATTTGCTCCAACTGAACTTTCTTGTAACATGTTATATGCACTCCTTGTAGAGTAGCAACCATTAGGCTCTGCTTCCCACTTGCAACAATCTGCTATATGTGGCTGGATTGTAATCTGACAAATTTGTTCCAAAAAACCTGCAGCAGATGCGATTTCATTATCGAACAAAGACCTTCTCCATGAGAGGTTCCATTCCCATGAGGAGTCATTGAAACTTCCCACCTGCTGAATGAGTTTATGCTGCTGAAGTGATATCCTATACAACCTTGGGTATTTCATCTTTTGAGCCTTTCCGTGTCCAGCCCATGAGTCCTCCCAGAATTTTATTTTATCCCCGCATCCCACCCTCCAAGTAGTGCCATCTTGGAGGATAGAATTCATCTGTTGGTAATGTGTAACCTCCATTAAGTCTTTCCACCAACCTGACTCATTATTCCTTCTACTGCCTTCCACCAATGATCTCCATCCACCATACTTGGAATGCATTATCTTGGACCATAACTTGTTACTTTGCTGAAGCATATCCCACCTCCATTTTCCAAGTAGTGCCTTGTTGAAAGCCCTTATTTCCTGCTCATAAAAATTACACACCAACATCTGATTTTGCTGCTGGCCAATGTTACTGAAGGATATCCCATTCAGCTGTGGCCTGCACTGCATAGGTTCTGAAAATCTCTGCTGGAAAAACCTGTTTGATATTGATTTGATTTTTTGTAGAAAACAAAGAGGGGAACGAGCAACAATTTGAAGGTTGTACATTCAGGAACTAAAGAATTCAAAATAGCTAGTAATAAGAGGGATTTGTTTTTGGGATTTTCTGAGCACCAAGAGGGGCTACGCAAGAAGCTTGCACTTGAGGAGGGAAGGAAATTTGCAGCTAATGAACAACTTTGTTAACTATTTGTCCTTTCAGACTTTGCTGTTTCTTTTTGTTAATATGTAAATCACAATAGTATAAGGCTATGGCGTAAAACATGGTCTATATTTACTTCTAAGATTATTAGGGGTAAAAAAGACCATGTCCATAAGCCATAGCCTTATACTATTTATATTTACATATTAGCAAAATAAACAGTCAAATCTGCACGACAAATAGTTAAGAAAGTTGTTCATTAGCTACAAATATGCTTCTCTCCTCAAGTGCAAGCTTCTTGCGTAGCCCCTCTTGGTGCTCAGAAAATCCCAAAAACAAATCCCTCTTATTACTAGCTATTTTGAATTCTTTAGTTCCTGAATGTACAACCTTCAAATTGTTGCTCGTTCCCCTCTTTGTTTTCTGCAAGAAAGAAAATCAATATGAAACAATTCAGGCTGAATTGTTATCGTTATTATTACTCGAACCATAATGAATAACAACTAAACAAGTCTCTCTTATTCAAATGGAAATGGATGTTGTTCCACCAGCATCATCAGCTTTGGAAAAGGATTTTGGTCTCCAAATACAATGGTTGGAGGGGATTAGATCAAGGGCCTAAAAAGCACTATTTTTCTACTTGGTGGGCTGACCTAAGAGCCATCATCCAACACCAGAGTATGAATCCTGCTCTTAACCAAATTTGCTGGAAGGTGGGTAGTGGAGATCAGTTCCTCTTTTGGGAAGATCCTTGGGCTGATGAGGGGACTCCCTTAAAAGACCAATTCCCTGAACTTTTCAGAATTTCTTCCCAAAGACTTTGTAGGGTGGCAGACATGGGGTTTTGCTCTGAAAATGAGTGGGTCTGGAACCTTTCTTGGAGAAGACATCTATTTCATAATGAGATGGAGACAACTTCAAAATTTATTGATCAAATATCAGCAATTAAGCTTAACATCAATCTGCAGGACACATGGACATGGAGAGCTGAACCTAATGGGAATTTATCTACTAAAACTGCATATCAAGTTATCAAATCTGAGCAATTTTATGAAGGCCAGCACCTGGGTTTTCAGCAACTTTGGGAGATTAAAATTCCTCCTAAAGCCTTAACTTTTGCTTGGAGATTGTTATGGGATAGACTCCCTACTAAGGACAATTTAATTAAGAGACAAATCCTCATTGACAATGACCTTTGTCCCTTCTGTCATAGCCAACCTGAATCCGCTTCTCATTTGTTCTTCTCATGTGCTAAGGTTCTGCCTCTCTGGTGGGATTTATTTTCTTGGGTGAAGGAAGATAGGGTCATCCATTGTAGGCCCATCGATAACTTCCTCCAGCATCATCCTTTAGCAGGATCAAAGGGGTCTAATAGAAGATGGAAGATGTGGTGGATAGCAGTTACAAATACAATCTGGAAGTTCAGAAATGAGTTGATTTTTCATAATCAACCCTTCGATATCTCTAAGCTGGCTGATTCAACTCTTTTTCTCATGTGGACTTGGCTGAGGGGTTGGGAAAGGGACTTCAAGGTTCCTTTCCAGTGGTGGTCTTCAGCAATGCCTCTAGTATTTAATTAATGTTTTCATTGTAGGGCAGGGTGGGGGCTTGTTGTTTTTTGTTTATTTTTGTTCCTGCTTGTACAGGATCCCTTACTTTTTATCTTGTAGTACCTCTGGTACTTTTTTAGTAATATAAATTATCTTTGCATTTCAAAAAAAAAAACTTACTTTTATAAATATTAATAAATTTATAATAAGACAATTTTTTAACATGTGCCTGCAGTTATATAATACTGTGATATGTATTTATGTGTATGAACATACAATCATTAATGCATAATTAAGAATTAGACCTGGGCTGCAGTGATTCCTTTTACTTCACTATAATCTCCCTTCTGAAGCCTTTGATTGTGTATGTTAACTTCTTTGCCTCTGAGAGTGATATTATTGTAGAGGATATCAACATATATATGGGTGCTTTATTGTGATATTATTCAATATATCTGTTTTTTTTTATGTTCTGCCAGTGCTATGTCTAGTATTATCTATTTTCATATCTAGGATGCTATTCTAGATAGACAGAAATGTAATGCAATTAGTTTGGCAGTGCACACATTAGTAGAGATTTGTTTAGATACAGACCATAGTGATATTCTGTTAGATAACCCATAGTGGAATAGTTAGTTACTTAGTGGCATTAGTTCGTCATGTAGGAAAAGAAGGAGACTGCACCTGCAACTAATTAAGCCCATTAAGGATGGGTTTTGGTTATGAATTGTAGACCAGCAACTGCATATAAATAGGAATAACTGTAAAGCGCTTTATATTGTATGGATTTTAATAATTCTGAAGTTGGGTGGGTTTGAAGCAAATTTAAGTACAGCCCCGATGTGCTTGGGTGTATTGTTAGATACCCTGTTATGCCCTGTTATGGTTCAAATTTTTTGATTTTCCAATAGTATAGTAGTTTGTAAAGTTTCCTTTTCAAATCATTTGCCCCAAGGGCAACATATCCCAATTCATTCATATCTTTCAATAATTTCTCTCTACAATTATTTAATATGCTGAAACAATATTATGCCACCATCAGCTGGAAATACCAAATTAACACACATTACAACAGAATCAAAGATAAAATTAGATTTATTTAGCCACTTTAGAAAAGCTACATATGGATCAAACTATATGCAATGCACTAATTTGGTAAATGAAACTCAGAGTAAGCAAAAAAGCCTAGGACCCACCAATTGAATACATAAAACCAGCCGATCCACCACACCACATACAAACCCCAGGGCAAATTTAAGCATGCTGACTTAAACCAGTTTGTGCAATATTAGTAGACTATTGAACACCTCTACTGCAATATGTCCACAAAAGAATTGAAACAAGATCACAATGTATTCATTAATTCATCTCCTTTTCAAAGACACACAGTTGCTTTCTAGTTTTTTATAATGTAGTCAATCATTAAAACTAACTACAGAATATGCCAAGTGACTGCTCATGAAATACAGGGGATAACATAGCAAGTCAACAAGAAGATGCTACAGTATCAACAACAGGGGTACACCAACCAAACAAAGAGGTGCAATTAGTGAGTAAAACTAAAAAGAGGATTGTCAGTCCCACGTACCTAAAAGACTTGGTTTGAAGGTCTGAAGCCCTGCACTGGTGTCAATGAAATGGAAATGCTGCAAGGATTTGGTGCTAGTAATTAGGGAACAACAATAACGAGTTGCTGATAGTCTGAAATGACAAAAGACAAATTCTGTTATGAGAATTTCAGTTTACATATACCATTACTTGTTCAATTTATGTTCAAATTAATAGAAATAAGAGTTAATTGGAGTCTAAATTGGTTGAATCTTGTTTAGCTTTGACTTTTACGATTAAGCTTTGAAAAATTTTGTTATTTCTTTTGGCTCTTACTCTTGTCAACATTCTTTCATCCCTTGCAAATGATATTTTCATTTATTACAGCTTCATAGATTTATATCATATAGAGTTAAAGTGTTGGACAATATGTTGTTGAATCATCTATTTACTTGCTATTTGAGTATATGGTGTATGACTTGAACGATATTTTTGTTTCGCTGCCTAATAAGTGGACTTGTTTTAAAAAGCACGATCTTCAAATGGGAAAGTTAGATATGAATTTAGGTATAAAATCCCTTGATGTTCGTCGGTCTTGCCGTGCTAATCGCTTCTAAATCAGACATTAAAAAAGATAAATTTTCTTCCTAGTCATTTGTCATATATCATATTGGCTAAAGTTTTGACAGTTTCTGCGAAGGTTGAACCATGTTCTTAACAAACCATGAAAACAAGTTTTTATAGGAATTCATACTTTAAGGCAATAACTGTTATCAGTTTAACAAAATTTTTTATTTCATTTATTATTTCTTCAATTTGGATGTTAAATTTGAAGGCTGTCATTGCATGCTAAACTTACATTATATGTTGATTGCATGCTTTTGCTTTATTGGGTGTATTGTGGCAGAACATTATCATTGACTACTTGTTCATTGCTAGTATTGTATAATGATATACATCTGGCTGCCTTTAACCCTTTATTTTGACTAATGTATTTATGTAGGCAAAGTTTGATATCGCAGAAGCTACGAAGGTGAAGACGAAGGTTATGTCAACAGTAGCGACGAGATGGCGGCAATTTAAGTCCACATTGACTAGCAAATTTGTGTTTGCTAAGAGTGAAGGTCAACAAACACAGGATGTTGTGACAAAATATGGACTAGATCCTGAAGCATGGAAACAATTTGAAGAAACCCGGCTCACACCTAACTGGGAGGTTAGTTGAATCTGTTTATGGTAACTTAAAATGAATATTTGTTTACCAATTTGATTATTTAAATTTGGAAAAAATCTTCGCAATTATGTATGTCACATTACAGGGTATTAGGAAACGAGCACAATCAATTCAAAAACACAATGACTGCCCCCACGTACTTTCATGTGGGGGATATGATTTGCTTGAGAAGAAATTGTTAGACCAGAAACGAAAAAGGATACAAGAGGAAGCATTGTTGAGTGAAAATGCAGCAAGCCTTGATGAACCCCCATCTCCAATAAAAAGACATGTTAAGTGGAAGGTTGCTCGGACCAGGGCTGTTGGCAATATGACATCTGAGTCTGCACAGGAAATTGCAGATAAAATAGTAGGTTCACCAATATGTTGCAATGTTCATATGTTTAAGTATTTTGTAATGACAATGACTGCACGTTGTGTATTTTTGTGTCACTTGTTTTGTGTAGGACTCCTTAGAAGAGCAGGTAACGCAGGGCTCGTTTGTACCCCATGGTCGGCAAGACATTCTGAACACTGCGATTGGCCGACCTGACCATGGGGGTCGCGTTCGGGCAGCAGGCTCAGGTGTCACTATTACTCAGTACTACGGAAGGGCATCAAGGACATGCAACAGCTCGTCCACATCCATCAGCCAACAACAACTAGATGAAGTTGTTGCAAGGCTTAGGGAAGACATAACTGGGCAGATTAGGGAAGAATTGAGGACTCAAATTAAGGAAGAATTGAGGACTCAGCTAGAAGAGGAAAATAAAAAGAGCTTGGAAATAATGACCAATGCATTGAAAGAGGCTATTAAAAAAGAGTTGTCAAATAAAGGATCCCCAGAGCTACTCCAAATTCAGCCGGACATACAACAAGTAGCTGCGCGTGTCAGCACACAGGGAAGTAATGTTGTTACCAATGTCCAGGCTTCACAAGAACATCATGCTGATGCCATACCATTGATGGGACTGTATGTGCAGCTTAAGGATGGTACAACAAGGTTTGTAGAAATATTACCTTACTTACAATTTAATCGGACTTTTGTTTTTTATTGCAGTTGTAATTGTTGGGTTTGGTTTGTGTTTTGTTCATCGTTTAGTTTGTGTTTTACATGCATTAGTTTTTGCTTTGTTTATGGTTCATTTAAGGTTGGTGGCCATGGGGAAAATAATGGAGGGGGATTCAGTCATACACACAGTGGCATATGCAGATGATGTTGTCAGGGTAAGTGTAGAAACAGTTATTGATCCTGAGGCTGAGGTCCCCTATGCCACCTCAGAAATACAATATGTGAAGCAGGCCGTCGATACATTTGTAGCTTGGCCCACACACCTTGTGAAAGCTGTATTAGATGAGGTAACATGTTTGATTTGACATACATAAAGTAAAACATTGATACATTACAGTACAAATACTCACCCACTTTCATTAACCATGTAGGTTCCACAAAGTATTCCACACAACGAGGATGCACATGTGCCGAAGCCGACTAATGTGGACGCAGATGATCCATTGCGTGGATTGATAAAGTACAGTTTCGATATTTACGACAACCCACTTGAAATCAACTTTGATGGGAGCTTTCTTGGAATTGTAGATGCATCTGCATCGATATTCATTACATATTCAGATGTTAGTGAAATAATAGCAGGAGACAAAAGTCTGAACATATCTGTCATACAATTATGGTTAATGTAAGTCAAATCCTTCATTTATTTATTCGTCATTCATTCTATATCATGATCCACTACAATACTTTCAAATCATGTGAATAGGTATATGCATGAGTGGAGTCAGATATTCAGTCAAGGTTTCATGTATGCATTCCTTGAGCCACAGTCGTTGGTTTGTTCAAAGGAAAGACGCAGCGAATGCGAACAATATCTTCTAAGATGGCTTAAGGAATCTGACCGAGAGGTGTACATTGGACCTTACTTCCATCAGTAAGTGTTATTTAACAAACATACTTCAAATGATGTTTGGGTGTATACGTATCTAATGTGCATCACATGCAGGGCACATTGGCAACTCGTAGTTTTGTGTCCTAGGCAACATGTTGTTGTTTGGTTCTGTTCCTTGCATAGGAAACCTGATATGCATATCAAAGCTACAATTAATAGGTTATCTCATACCATATAAATTTTTACAAGCCTTCTTTAATGGGAATTATTGATTGACATGTTGTATATGCGTTGATGTGGTTTTTTAAAAGCAGTGTAATGACGAAATTGAAGACGACCTTGTCTCCTGAAACTAAGGCAGTTGCACCTAAGTGGATTGAAGTAAAGGTTAGTCAGCTATGTACCATGCGTTATTGTTGTCTAGTTAAGTCATGAAATTATGTAATGTATACGATGTTCAAATGTTTTCCATATGTAGAGTCACGTTCAAACTGGCTGTTATGAATGTGGATATTATGTAATGCATTGGATCTGGAACATCATAACCAGCGACATAAAGAGTGACTGGTCCATGGTATGCATAAACTTCAGTGCAATTGGAACTGAATTTTTATATTTGCAGTACTAACTTACAATTATGAATACTTGCAGTGGTTTGCTAATGACACACCGTTGGACATCGACATCATCACCACAATTCGAAAAAAATGGGCAACATTTTTTTAAAAGACGGCAATAAGTAAAAACGGCTAATGATGGCGTAGGAGTATTTCTTTTTTCCTGTATTTGAGACAATTGTTATGTTATTTTACACAGCGGCTATTTTATTTTCGGTCATGCTACTGTGATTCATAATGAATCACAAATCCTATAATGGTGATTGCGTGCAATGGTTTTCTGTTCATATAATTGTAGTAATATATTGTCTTTACCCCCTTCTACTGCATTGCATCTGCATTTGATTACCACAGCAAGAATTTAGTGCAGCTATAGTACCACCAAGCTTGGCACTGCAGCAGTTAACTGAACAAATGAAGTGTCCACAGTCATTGGATGGTTGCCTGGTAGAGGTACATGTTATAAACTAATAAGATTTCCTGCGTGTTAGGTATAATTATTAAGAAGAGGCACTATATATATAGACTTTTATATATAAAGCTTATTAGAGTTTTAACACACTCTCCACTGTTGGTCCTCAATTTATTGAGAATTATAAAATTAGAATAATGACTCATCATATGAGTAGTGGGACCTGCCAAATTTGTGATTTTTAAGAAATTTGAGCCAACAAAAAAGAGTGTGTTCAAGAGAATGTGTTAGAGACAGTGTTGCTACCATTTCTCTGTTTAGGAATGGTGTTTGTAGTTATTAGTGAAAATAGAAATAGAAAATATTTTCCTTATGTCAAACAGGCTTCTGCATTACTATTTTTAGTTTTTACAACATTCTGATAGATCATTATATATTTTTTCTTTCTCTAAAACAAATGATTTCTTTATTGTCTTGGGGTGGTGTATATAAAAACTGATCAACACATTTTACTTTTCTTTTTTTGCCTGTTCATTCCAATGTACAAATGATTGGCTTATGATGCATCAAAATCTAAATCAGGAACTAACTAGCTCTTTTAATATAAAACATGTTTTCTTTATCTTTTACTTTTCTACAAGATTCATGTCCCTTTCCCTTGATGTCTAGGCTGATGTGCTTGTTGATATATTGAAGATCTATTGAAGATTGTTGATATAATGCTCTCTCATCAGGTATGAAATTTTATAACATGTTCTGTTGGGTGTTTTGCTTCCTGGATTTTGTGATTTTCAGGGAATTTCATGTAAAAATAAGTTGATCTTGCAACTGATGGATAAATTGGTATAACCCAAATTACACTTTATGTTTATTTTTCCCATATAGTTTATTTTAGTTTATTTCCTAATATAATTATACTTTCTGCGTGAATGGTATAACCCAATTTTGTAAGCAGGGCAACTAAAACAACGAAGGCCGTTAGTAGACCCGTCTTTATAGCGTTCTAAAACAACGACGGTCGTTAGTAGACCCGTCTTTATAGAGTTCTCCAACAACGACGGTCGTTCCACGACCCGTCTTTATACCTTCCTCCAACAACGACGGTCGTTCCACGACACGTCTTTAAAACTTCCTTCAACAACGACGGGTGTGCATGACCCCGATGTTGAAATTTTTAAAAGCAACAACGGGTGCAACCTCCACCCGTCTTTATAGATTTCTGAAACAACGACGGGCCCCATTCACACCCGACGTTGAAATCGATCCGAACAACGACGGTGCTCTGGTAAGTACGTCGTTGACTTATGTTATATAACGACTATTGTTAATTGCGCACTGACGTTGTCTTCTGACATTACAAAGACGGTGGTTGGGCTGACCGATGTCGTTGTTGTCGACTTACAACGACATCTGTAACAAAGACGGTGGGAGGCCCGACGTAGATAGCTTAGTTTGACCGATGTAGAATATGCTTTTTGTAGTTGTGAGTATTGTTCATCCATTTCTACTTTTATTTAATGATCTTTGTAGTTTCTAACGTTACTTTATTGTGTTGATACATATGTAATCATACAAGTTTAACCCAAGGGATTGGATTTTTTTTAGTATAGATGTGTTTGCATGAGCCTTTTGTTTTTATTTTTTTATATTTATTTATAAAGCATTTTGTCCGGTGTGAGTACACAATTTTTTTAAGTATTTTTATTTGGTTTTATTATGGTTGGATTAAGCATGGTAGTTACTTCAACTTTAATATCTTTCTTCAATTTTTAAGACTGCATTTTTTAACTTTTATTCTAAAAGTGAAAATTATGATTTTAATTTTAAAATTGAATCAGGATATAAAAAAAAAAGACCTCTTCATCTGATCCAATTTTCAAGTTTTAAAATTTCCTTCCCTTTTTAAAATTAAATAAATTTTAAAATTGCATACAGATAATTGTGAAAGTGAGTAAACCATCAATTTGGTTAAATGAAAAATATTTTTAAAATAAAACATAAATTTAAAGTATTGAATTGTTTTCTAAATTATGATACATTTTAGTGTAAATTTCAAAAAATATAAGCAGAATTATTTTTTAAAAAAAATTTGTTTGTTTTTAAAAAAATTAATAAATTTTAGAAAAATAAAAGCAGAAAAAAAAATCCTCGGAAAATGCCACATAATTATAAACCTATTTTTAAAAATGGCTTTATATAATTTTAAAATCAACAACAAAAAATTAATTTTAAAATAATTTATTTTTTAAAAGTAAAATTTATGATTTTAAAAATTCTCATATTCCAAAAAAAAAATCTTAATATAAAGAAACACAATAGTAAAATAAAAATGCGGACAAATAGGCATTGCTGCTCTCGTGTTTCCACTAGTATCAATAAAGGATTTTGTTAGATATTATAGAATTTTAAATGTAATGATTATCTGAGAGTATCGAAGAAATTGTTTTAAAATATTTAATTGATATATAATCTCTTAAAGAAACTCCATAATGTTTTTTTTGAAAAAATTGATTAATTTTTTATAGATGTTTTTGTTTTATTTATTTTTTTATTAGAATTGATGTCTTAGTTGAACAACCGATAAACTTTACATGTAAATGGTGGAGGTAAAAGTCAAGATGAATTATAAAGTTTGATAGAGAAATGTGAAAATAATGAGATATTGGATGGAAATAATTTGTAAGAAGGTCTTTAATAAGAGTATTTACATGAGTTGTTTAACTTTAAAGGTTGTTGCATAACATTTTTCCCAAGGGAGTAGATGATATGATGTTGTTTTTATAAACAACGGTTGCTTAACAAATTTATATCATAAGCAAGAAAATATTTCAAGCATTGTAGGACCCATAAAATTAAATCAACCATTCATTTCATCAATGTTAGCATTAGAGTGAATTTTATGTAAAATGTTTAAGTCTGTATGGACTTGTAAGATTCCACAAAATTATGATAAACAACTATAGATTATAGATATTTAAGGAAATAAGATGGTGATGAGACTTAATTAAAAATTAAAAAGTACATTCAAGACCAAAATCAATATGCATTTAAGTTCAAAAAAAATCAATTAAGTAATTAAGTTTACAGACTAAAATAACATTACATAATTAAGCTATTAAGTTCATGTACTAAATTAAAAAAAATTAACAATTTCACAGTTGGTTAATTAATCCATTGATAATATGTTAAGAAATTAATCTCAATCAATAAGTAACACATGCTGATTTTTCGATTATAATTGGATTAAGAGTATAAGGGACTATACAACAAATCTGTCATATTTTGTATATATTTATGAATTAAATTTTTATTTTCGTGTTTCAATAATTAATTGTCTTTGTCGGAAATCAAAATGGATATATTTAAAATTTAACATGATCTATTGAGTATTTTTTGTTCTGTTCAATACATGATCTCTTTTGGGTTTTTTACCAATATGCACACGGTTTTTTTTTTTTGTAAATACACATTCTCTCTTATTTTCTCTTAATCTACATTACTTTAATTCTTAATATACACTATTTAGAACTTTCTCTCTCCTTTTTGTTTTTTTTTTCAATTTAAAATATTATAAAATATAAATATTATATTATATAATTTTTTTAATTGGTTTTAAAATTACTTATTTATTAAATTAAATTTTATAATTTTTGTTTTTTATTTTTCTAAAGAAA
This sequence comes from Glycine max, assembly GCF_000004515.6. Classification (NCBI taxonomy): domain Eukaryota; kingdom Viridiplantae; phylum Streptophyta; class Magnoliopsida; order Fabales; family Fabaceae; genus Glycine; species Glycine max. The sequence goes on from NC_038245.2 coordinate 30,043,681, forward strand.
AAATATACAGATAAAGAAAAATAAAAAAATTGGATAAAATTAGAGTACAATTTTTTAGTTACTTTACATGTACTTTTGTAGTTAAATTTATGTGTTGTTGATATTTTTTTTGTTATGTTCGTTAATTAAAAAAATAAGAAAATTAATTAATAGTATTAAAATAAACTAAAAAACACAGTAAAAAAATAATAGATACATCTATCTTATACAATAGACATAAAATTTCAAAGAGTAGTAAGAGTTATATTGAAAATATCTTTAAAAATATTTATTTAGCAGTTATTTTTTGCTTAAGTGATAAGAATTGATATTTTTATTATTTATGATTTGCATATATGAAAAGAAAATATTAAAATATTCAAAAGATACTGATAACAGCTAAATATGACCTATTTTTTATAATAAAAATATATTAAAAATATCTTTAAAGATATTTAATTAGCAATTATTTTTCACTGCCACCCGAATCAACGTGGCAAGAATATGAACGAGATCAGTGGGGGGGTCGTCCTAATATAAGGAGAAAGAGGATGGAAAAGGGTCGTCCCGTTTCAACTCGCATTCCTAATGAGATGGACGAAGAAGAAAAACGTGAAATTTGCCGACAATATAGTCATAACAGAAACAATTGTCCTAATATATCTTCATGTTAAGTTTTTCCTTAGCCAAGTGTAATCGTTTAAGTATTGCATTGATAATCTAATATAATGTTTTTCTATAAATGAGTTGTTAAACAAAAAGTCTTCTCATTTTTAATTAAATCTAATGATATAAACAAACTAATTATATTTAGTAATATAATTATATTAAAAATAATTATATTAGAAAATTCAGATTTTAAATAAAAATATTCACCTAAAAAATATGTTAAGTAAATTAAATAATAAAACAAAAATAATTATGTTTAATAATATCATTTTCTTAAAAAAAATTAAAAAAATAAAATTGTAAAATTTAATTTAATAAATAAGTAATTATAAAACCAATTAAAAAATTATATAATATAATATTTATATTTTATAATATGTTAACTTAAAAAAAACAAAAAGAAGAGAAAAAGTCCAAAGTAGTGTATATTGGAAATTAAATTACAAAGTGGTATAGATTGAGAAAAAATAGGAGAGAGAATGTGTATTTACGAACAAAAAATCATATACACTCTCTCTCCTAAATATTCCCACAATATACTTATTCAATTTTTTTTTCCCAATCTATAGTACTTTTGGCTACAACTAGGGGTGGGAATAGGCCAGGCCAGCCTACAGGGGCCTACGACCTGACCTACATAAAGTCTGGCCTGAACTGTCTTATTTAATTAAAAGGTTAAGCTCAGGCTTTTTTAAAAGCCTATTAAATTAAATAGACCAGGCTTAGGCTTATTAAAAAGCCTTAGAAGCCTGATAGGCCGGCCTATATATATATATATATATATATATATATATATATATATATATATATATATATATATATATTATTTTTTGGGTACCAATATATAATATTATTTTTTGGATACAATTAATTTTTGTTAAACTGTTAGACTTTGATTACACATTACTGCTCCGTAACTTCTATTACTATGATCAAGGACTTTAATTATAATTTAGGTGTGAGTTATGTCTCCTTTTATATTCCTCATTATTTTGATTGACTTTCTTTTTTCTTTAACTTTCCTATTACGTTCCTAATCCATAAAATATTAAATATTTATTGCAAAGAAGACTTTTAAAAAGGCTATCAGGCCAGGCCATACTTTTAAAAAGGTCAGGCCGAGCCAAAATAAAAGTCTTTGATAGGCTATAGGCCAAGCTCAAGCCTCAAAGATTCATCGTAGGCTAGGCTCATGCCTTTCAAAATCTTTGACCACCCCGACTTTCGTGCTTGAAGTTTGTTTTTTTTTGTTTTTTTAATTTAAATTATTAAAAAAATATAAATATTATATTATATAAATATATTTTTAATTGGTTTTAAAATTACATTTTTATTGAATTACTTTTTTTAAATTTTTTTAAGAGTTGATTAAATTAATTTTTTAATAAGAAAATGATATTATTAAATATAATTATTTTTGTTATATTAATTAATTTACTTAAGATATTTTTTAGGTAAATTTTTTTTAAAAAAATCTGAATTTTGTCTAATAATATATTTATTTTAGTAAAATAAATTAAAACTTTTAATATCATTATTTTACTAAATATAATTTGTTTTTTTATGTCATTAGATTTAATTGAAAATGATAATACTTTTTGTTTAACAATTTATTTATAGAAGAACATTATACTACATTATCAATAAAATACTTAAACAATCACATTTGACCAAGGAAAAACTTAAGATGAAGATATGTTGGGACAATTGTTTCTGTTATGGTCATGTTGCCAGCAAATTCCACATTTTTTCTACTTTCCCATTCATTTTTGTCTTCATCCATTTCAGTAGGAATGCGAGTTGAAACGAAACGACCCTTTGCAGTCATCTTTCTCCTTGGATCAGGACCCCATTGATCTCCTTCATATTCTTGCCACATTGATTGGTGTGGAAGTAAACCAAATAAGGTGTCATAAACGTGCAAAATGTGTTGTAAAGTGAATAACGGCATCACAAAGTTCATGGGATCAACATTGACAAATTTACAGGCAGCCATGACACGTGAGAACATGGTAAGTGTTTAGCCTGATATTTATCACAATCACACACTTTTGGGATTGTAACATTACTCTAAACCTTTCAGGTGGTCTAGGTGTTTGAAGTGGGGATTGGGTCTTTATTACAATAAATGTGTGATTGTGTCTGTCGAATTCGTTTACAATGTGGTAGGTGGTCAAAGTTCAAGTCTACTGGACACCTAGGTTGGCGATATTGCAATGGAGGTGACGGAGGTGTCATTGGTCTGCCAACACCCTCGTCATCGCTTTGGTAATCACTTTGGTGATTGATGTGATGAAAGAACTATTGATCCTCATCCTCACTAAAATCATCCATGTTTTCATCATGAAATCATATAATTGGATCTTCGTTAGCGATGGGATGTTCATTTCGGTTTGATGTTTGTGTTTGTGGTTGTTGTGAGGGTGATGTAAAGGGGGATGAAAGATGGTTTTTTTGGTCAAAGGAGGTTTGTTGGGCATAAAAAAAAGAATCATTTTCGAATAATAGTTGTATGTATGAAGTATAAATGTCAAAGAGGTCTTGTGTTTCAAGGCTGTTATATGAAGATACTGGATCATTAAGGTCAAGGTTGTTGTACGATAATTGTTGTGGAGGCGGTAGTTGTAGTTGTGGACATGAGGGTTATGGAGACGATGATTGTAGTTGAGGAATAAAGTCAGTAACAGCATAGAATTCGGCAGAATTCAAGTGTGGATTCTGGAGAATTGTTTCCGCCGCGCCTCTAAGATCGTCATTGTTGAGTAGTTGTGCTGAAATGTAATGTGTCTGACCCCGATGAAATGAAATAGGGACACGAAATAATAATTGAGAAACTTTTTCAGTTGCTCGAGTAGGGAGACAGTTGTTAATTTTCCGAATCAATTATGTTAACGTAATAGAACGACTAACGTAAATAAATATTAGGTTTGCACATGTGTACACCGATCCCTGAACTGGGTTGTCTGGTATGTGACCATTGTGATAAATGACGGTCGAAATTTCTTTAGGTGGAGTCATGGTGGTGCTTGTGGGATATGAGTGGAAATACGGTGAAAGTTACAAATCAAGTTTTGTTTTGTAAGAATGTTATTGTGTGTGATATGTTGTCAAATGGGGAGATTATATATAGGCTGAGAAAGTTTAGTACAAGAGTTAGGGGCAAAGTTAGGTGGGAGAGTTAGATTGGAAGGTTAGGTGGCAAAGTTAGCTACGAGGCTTAGGTGGGAGGGATAAGTGGCAAAGTTAGGTGGGAGGGATAGGTGGCAAAGTTAGGTAAGAGAGTTAGATTGGAAGGTTAGGTGGCAAAGTTAGTTACGAGAGTTAGGTGGGATATTCAGTGCATGTGAGTGAATACTATGCAGTTGCGAAACAGTATACGCATGTGAGTGAACAATGTGCAACACCACACATTAATGTACATGACAGACAAATTGTTCATTGCATCATGAATGTTGACCGCGGTGTTCTATATCGTGTGCCAAGGTCACGCGGATTGTTGAGAACCATGTTAATAGGGTAAACATATGCATATGAGTGAACAATGTGCAACACCACACATTAATGGGGTTGTCGGTGCATGTGAGGGTTAGGTCTGACATTCCTCTGCATCTCTGAAATCATGCATGTGTAGACTATTGTTACTGAAGTAAATTGAAAATAACAACTTCAAAGCATGCAACAACTACAACTACATAATAAAGACAGAGAAAAACTTAAACGCAATACAACAACAAAGTATGTTAAACTATTCATTCTAATTTTAGGGAATTGTCTAGTTTCTGCTCCATGTCAATCCAACTTAGGTCATTAACTTGAGTAGGTGATAAGGAATTATGAACATCAACTTTAAGTTTCATACATATTACACTTGCCATATTTACAAATGTATGAAACATGCACAAAACACCTTCTTCGTCAATAATTTGAATTGCCCTATATTGAACTTCACCATTAAATTCATATACAGGACAACAATATCAAAGTGCAGTAATTATAGGCGTAACATCATTATCTGTAATTGATGACTATATTGCAGTGATTATGTTTGGCAGAGTCATTGTTGGATTCAAGAGTAACGATTTTGTCTTGTCACCTCTGAAAACTACATTTGTACTTGAACTTTGAATGATTTCACCATTGATATAAACATACGCACAAATAGGCTCTGACCTCATTTTGCTTGTTGTCTCTGTTTGCTCTCAAAATTTGATTTGACGCAACTATGCAAAGTCTTTGGTGATATGGTGCATTTATATATACAATCAATAATGGGTCCATAATTCACATGAATTAGAATCTCGATGCGTGACACTAGCACAGTCGTGTTAACGTGCTTTGGAATCTCGAGGCCTTACAATGAGACAAATTATAAATGTGCTTTGGAATCTCGAGACCTTACAATGAGATTAAGTGTAATGTCGAGCCCATTCAGATTGTTGAGAACCATGTTAATGCGGTAAACATACGCATATGAGTGAACAGTGTGCAACACCACACGTTCTAATTTGAGGAAATTATGCAGCTTCTGCTCCATTGATTCAATAGTAACAATTTTGTCTTGTCACCATTGATATAAACGTACGCACAAATTGGCTCTGACCTCATTGATTGCTCTCTCTGTTACTCTCACAATTTGATTTGATGCAACTATGGAAAGTGTTGGGTGATATGGTATGTTTATATATGCAATCAATCATGAGTCCATGCTTCACATGAATTAGAATCTCGATGTGTGACACTAGCACAGTCGTGTTAACGTGCCTTCGAATCTCGAGACCTTACATGAGACAAATTATAAATGTGCTTTGGAATCTTGAGGCCTTACAAAGAGATAAAGTGTATTTGTGCTTTGGAATCTAAATGCATTTTATATGATAAATAGATGGGAGGTGCATGTCAACACCACATTTGCATCACCCAACTTCAAATTTTATATCATTTGTACTCGGTTTACCATTTGACATCATTGTCATGGCTCATAAACCTCTATTGTGTCATCAACACATTCATTGTTTACGTACTACAATTAATGACTTAATCACTTCCTATTACCATACAATACTTGAACCAAAACCACAAATTATACCATTATTATCATGTACCAGGTTTCAACATATTGCCCTAATCAAACAATGTAGAATTGATTCTGCATTGATCACTGCATTGGTTGAACGATGGAGGCCTGAAACACAGACCTTTCACCTGCGATGGGGAGAGTGCACCATCACACTCGAAGATGTTGAACTACATCTAGGCATTAGAATCGATGGTCGTGTTGTGGCTGGACCTAGCTTCTTACATTGGGATGATTTATGCGACGAGTTACTAGGGGAAGTCCCTCCCGAAAATGCGCGTAAAGGAGCTGCACTGAAACTGACATGGTTACTAAGCATCTTGCACGCACCATTGCCTAAAGAACCAACAACACACCAACTACGATACAGGTGTAGAGCTTACATAATGTACATGATTGGCGGTGCTTTAATTCCTGATAAATCTAGAAATAGAGTTCATTTAATGTATTTGAACCTATTACGTGATTTGAACAACATAAAAAAATATAGTTGGGGTTTGCCTTGTTTAGCAAACTTGTATAGAGAACTATGTCGAGCATCATCGAAGGTTGGTAAAGTTATGGGTGGTTGTGCCATGCTATTGCAGTCATGGGCTTGGTACCGCATGTCTTTTATTGCACCAAGTATCCCACGACCCAAAACTTATCCACTAGCTAAAAGGTTATTTACATATAGTGAAATCTAAAATTTAATTTCAATGACGCGTATTATAACAGTACAATGAATACTGATTTTGTATGTTTTACATTTTAGATGAAGTGGTGGTAGATTAGAATATAGGGCCACACCTCATGGTGACTTAGTCAGATATAAATCTCGTATAGATCATATGGAGAGTCATGAGGTATAATACTATCATGAACTGCACAATCAATATGTACATATTAACATATACTAATGTTGCATTGTTAGCATATATTTCAATTTTCTTGGGTCCCATATAGAGGATTTGAAGAACACCTACCGAGACATGCATACAGAGACATGGAGATTTGGTTTGCATGTAATTCAATTATTTGTTTCTTGATAGTCAAATGGCATCAAACAAACCAGGTCAAGCTACAATTTGGACTACAACAAGATATTCTTGTTGATCCCATGAATCTTGATCGACTTCACCAAATTGACATGCGAGACAATCATTATAGTGACTAAATGGAATATCATGCAAAGTGAATTAATATCTGGAAAAACAAATGCAATGATGTTTTAACTGGGCAATGGGTTGAAGGAATAGTGACACATACACCAACGTACATGGAATGGTATAGGAAAAACATTACTCTGTTCTTGTCTATTGCACAACAGCTAAATGATTCACGCACAATAATTACCCATAATGTTGCAGGGACAAGTGTTGAACAAACACATTTTGAAATTCCACATCCTCAGTCAATGTATTGTACTTCTTCACCAGTTCATCAAACTTTTAGCTGGACTAGCGAGTAAGTCAGCACAACCAACCATGAATAGATGACCAATTTATTTGGTGTCGATTTGAATACACCAAATTTAGCGACATCATATTTTGCTTCTTTACAGCAGTTCAATGTGAAATTCTGATACTGGGGACAGATGTCGTACAGGATGTCACGACATCACGCTTCAGAACATGCAGATTGTCTTTGACTGTATGAACAGATTAAACAAGTAAATAACACAAGAGAATTGTTAACCCAGTTCGGTGCAACCTCACCTACATCTGGGGGCTACCAAGCCAGGGAGGAAATCCACTAAAATAGTGTTAGTTCAAGGTCTAACAGCCACTGTTTACAACCTTCTCACCTAACCACTACCCGTGCAATCTCTACCTAAGAGCCACTCTTAGATATGAGAACCCCGCTCACTCCCTCTCAACCACACTCCCGCACCAGAGATCAACTCTGAACAAAAGGGATCAACCCTACACACTAGAGATCAACTCTACACACAAGAGATCAACTCTACACACTAGAGATCAACTCTACACACACAGGTCCAACACTTGATGTTAGGATAACATCAAGGTGGCTCACAAAACACTCAAGTCCAAAAACTCACAAAATAACTCTTCAATCCCGGACTTGGTACAGAACTCGTGCAGCCTCCATGATTATATAGCAATGTGCGTTTCTGGGCTGCAACTGCTTGTGCTGGATGAGATCTATCATTTTCCTGAAAATCTGCACTTAAAGATCTAAAAGATACAGTTTGATCTTTTAGTTTTTATCTTTAATCTTTAATCCCTGAACGAACTCTTCTACTTTGAAATTCGAACTTTAATTATCTTTTAATTCGTTCCTAAAGATAGATCATCTAATCTCTTGCTAACTGCACAATAATCTGTTAAAGATATAACAGATTTATGTGTCCAGTATTTTCGGGCAAGATGTCAGGACATCGTATCCGACATCGTGGATCCTGCAGCTTCAATGCTTCATTTGACATTTTATCTTGACTTATGCATTGTGCAGCAACTCCAGTATTTTCGGGCAGGATGTCAGGACATTGTATCCGACATCGTGGATCCTGCAACTTCAATTCTTCATTTGACATTTTATCTTGCCTTGTGCATTGTGCAGCCCGATCTTATTCCTTGACATAACGTTGGACATCATGTGCAGCAACTCCAGCTTTCCTTCATTGTCTAAGTGCTTATGTTTTAACAAAATCTTAGCCAATCTTTTAAAACTCCGTAGAGCTAAGCACTAACAATCTCCCCCTTTGGCAAATTTTGTCTAAAACATACTTAGACACTTCCTGAGCAGGTACGAGCAGTTATGCAAGTGGGATCAGCAACTTTCATTATCAGAGTAATCAAGCACAGCGGAAATTCTTCAAGTTGCAAATCTACAAGTCTTCTCCAGGATGTCAAGACATCTCACGTGACATCAGCTTTCTGCTTCTGCTCCCCCTGTCTTCATGCTTACTGCAGCATCTTCTATCAGCTACTAGTCTTTTCCAGGCGCTTTCTGCTCCCCCTGTCTTCATGCTCTTACTGCAGCATCTTCTATCAGCTTCTAGTAGCTTACATCAGTCATCCTCAGCAGCAGCAGTCTCCCCCTCAAGATCATATTCATACAACTCCCCCTCAGAATCATGAATCATGCATACATCGTTTCCTACTGCCATACATCGTATCAATCATGCATAATACGACTATTGCATACATAGTATCCTACTGCTTAAAATCATGCATAATAGCAAGCATAATACTATTACTCCCCCTTTTTAGACAGAATTTGACAAAAGTAGAATGCATGAACTTAAGGTGCAAATATTACAGACCAATAACTAGTAAAAAGCAAAAATAGAGGTCTGATGGTCATGGGGTGGCTTCAGAATCATCATCATCATCTGGATCTGTATCCTCTGCTGCATCTTCCTCTTCCTCAGCAGCTTCTTCTTCTTCCTCGGCTGCTTCTTCCTCTTCTTCAGCTGCTGCTTCTTCTTCCTCGGCTGCTTCACCATCATCAATGCCACTTTCTGAGAGCCTTTTGATCAGCCGTTCCAGCTCCATCTTCTTCTCTGTGTTGGCTTTGATGGTTGCTTCCAGCACCTTGCATGTGTCCTTGAGTTCAGCAATCAAGGCATCCTTGGACACAGCACCTGAAGCATCTTTCCCTGATGTCGAGACAATGTCTGGGACATGTGTCCCCTCAAACAATTTGTAATGCAGGGATAGAGGAGATTCTCTCTTCATCACAGAGTCAGTGTAGTTTAAAATATTGGGGTGTTGACTCAACATAATGCCACACAATACAGTAGGGAAGGCAATGGGTAATTTGGCAGCAAAGGATTCTGAATGCTTAACAGTTTGATCAAAAATATAGTTTCCAAAATTAAATTTGGACTTGGTTCCAACAGCATACAGAAATTTACCCAAACCTGTGGCAACAGTGGAAGTATGATTGGTGGGTACCCAGTTTGCAGCACCAATCCTATGCAGAATTGCATACTTCACACTCAGCTTCCCTGCAGAAAGCTTCCCTTTCTTTGGCCAATGCTGGACTTGTTTGGCAGTGATTTCCTTGGCAATTTGATGCTCAGAGACAGCAATATCCATCACTCCATCTGTTGGTCTGCCCAGGTATTTGTTGATCACAGCAGGGGAGAATCTAACACACTTTCCTCTGACAAACACTCTTTGATAATCATCACTTTTTCTGTTTGTTATGTCAGAGGGAATGTTGACAATAAATTCCCTGACTAGGCTTTCATAACAGTCTCCCAACTTGGTGACAGTCTTCAGCAGTCCAGCAGCCTTGATGAGTTCCATGGTCTCCTTGCAATCCAAGGCATTTCTTCCCAGTTCTCTTTCCAAGGCAAGTCTGCGTTGATACACGTATTTCCACCTTTCAGCATTGCCAATGGAGTGGAATGAGATGTTGTCCAATGGTGCATCAGGAACATTTCCAGGCACCTTTCTCCCAGATTTCTTGGCCCTCTTTGATGTCGAGACATCTAGTTCGACATCATCATCAGAATCAGATGAGGAAATTTCTTTCCTCTTCTTGGAGGGGATTGTAACTTTGCTCCTTCTGGATGAGGTAGGAGTGATTGGAGTGCTCTTCTTCTGTGCCATAGTCTTGATTCGTCCAGACCTCTTAATGGGGGTTTTTTCCTTTCGGCTTTGTAGTCTATCTGCAATGCCAGGTGCCAACTTGTTGATCTTCTTCTTCTGTTGATTCCTCTTCACTGGGTGAAGGGAGGGCTTCAGCATTTGGAGCGGAAGATGTTGGAACATCTTTCTCAACATCAGGCACAGAAACATTCGGGGTGGAAGATGTTGGGACATCTTCATCAGCTTCAGGGACAGCAACATCTGGAGTGGAGGATGTTGGAACATCTTTCTCAGCATCAGGAACAGAGGCGTCTTTCAAAATGCTACTCACAATACTGCGGATTTTCTTGTCCATCTCCGTGTCTACTTCCCTAGGACTTGTTGCAAGGCTAGGGTTTTCAGCAATCTTCACTCCCTGTTGTCTTCTGGGAACCAGTTTCTCAGGGACAGAAGCTTGACCAGGAATTATTTGTATGGGTTGGATGTTGAATTCTGGTTGTTCCTGGTGCGGAGATGATGGTACAGAGGGTGAGCCAGGAGCTGAGGTTTCTTTTGGTGAGGTAGCCATGGAGAAGCAGAACTTTTGAAATGGTTTCATGAAATTCCGAGAGCTATTGGAAAATGCTGATGAAAACACGAATGCCACGAAAATATAAATTTGAATGAGGAATGTAGAGGGACGTGTGAAGCAACGGTCGAATTTGCTTTGGTTCAGTAGTGAACGTGCTATTAATGTTAAGTGATTCGTTTGGGCACGTTCAGATATCAGTAGTTGCTACAATTCCTCTAGCAGACAAATGCCCAGCTTGCCCCTCAGTTTTTCAAACTGATTTGCATCCAATGCCTTTGTGAAAATATCTGCTATTTGTTCCTCAGTGTCAACATGCTCCAGTGTGATAACTTTATCATCAACAAGCTCTCTGATATAGTGATGTCTGATGTCAATGTGCTTGGTTCTGCTGTGTTGCACAGGATTTTTAGAAATATTAATAGCACTCAAGTTGTCACAGTAAAATGTCATGACATCTTGTTCGACATTGTACTCTCTGAGCATCTGCTTCATCCAAACTAGTTGTGAACAGCTGCTTCCTGCTGCAATATACTCTGCTTCTGCGGTAGATAGGGACACACAGTTCTGCTTCTTGCTGAACCATGAAATAAGATTGGTTCCCAAATAGAAACATCCACCAGAAGTGCTTTTTCTGTCATCTGCACTTCCAGCCCAATCAGCATCACAATACCCAACCAGCATTGAATCTGAACAATGACAGTACATAATCCCATAGTCACTGGTGCCATTTACATATTTCAGGATTCTCTTTACTTGAGTCAAGTGACTTATCTTAGGATTGGCTTGATATCTTGCACAAACACCTACTGCATAGGTGATGTCGGGTCTGCTAGCTGTTAAATATAGTAAGCTCCCAATCATGCTTCTGTACAGACTTTGATCAACACTGGTGCCAGCTTCATCTTTTGACAGCTTCAAGTGAGTAGGTGCAGGTGTTCTTTTATGGCTGGCATTCTCCATCCCAAACTTCTTGACAATGTTCTTTGCATACTTGCTTTGTGAGAGGAATATGGAGTCTTCCATCTGCTTCACTTGGAGTCCCAGAAAATAAGTCAGCTCTCCAACAAGACTCATCTCAAATTCAGATTGCATCTGTTGGACAAAATGTCGAAGCATCTCATTCGACATCCCTCCAAACACAATGTCATCAACATATATTTGTGCTATCATCAAGTTATCAGCATCTTGTTTGACAAAGAGAGTCTTGTCAATTCCTCCCTTCCTATACCCTTGCTGAGTAAGGAACTCTGTTAGCCTTTCATACCAAGCTCTTGGAGCTTGCTTCAATCCATAGAGAGCCTTCTTGAGCCTGTATACATGATCTGGATGAGTTGGATCTACAAATCCCTTTGGCTGCTCCACATAGGCTTCTTCATTCAGGTATCCATTCAGAAACGCGCTCTTCACATCCATCTGGTACAGCTTGAATTTGAGGATGCAAGCTACACCAAGTAACAATCTGATGGACTCAAGCCTAGCAACTGGGGCAAGAGTTTCACCAAAGTCTACACCTTCAATCTGAGTGTAGCCTTGAGCAACAAGTCTGGCCTTGTTTCTGGTTATAACACCTTCTTCATTGGTTTTGTTCTTGAAGATCCACTTGGTGCCAATCACATTAGTTCCCTCGGGTCTCGGAACTAGCTCCCAGACTTCATTCCTTTTGAATTGCTCCAATTCTTCTTGCATAGCATTGATCCAGAACTCATCAGTCAGTGCCTCTTTCACATTCTTGGGCTCAATTTTGGAGACAAAGCATGAATTTGAGACGATCTCAATCTCCCTTGATCTTGTAGTGACTCCTCTGTTTGGATCTCCTATAATCAGCTCCTTGGGGTGCATCTTCTGGATTCTAGTGGAGGGTCTCTTGTCAGGTTGGTTGATGTCTGGTTCATCTGTAGCAGAATCAGAGTTTTCTGTATTTTCTGCACTTTTAGCTGTATCTGCTACATTGTCTCCCGATGTTCTGACATCTTCTTCGACATCCTTCCTTCTTGCTGGAGTTAGATCATCAACAACCACATTGATGGATTCCATCACAGTTCTGGTTCTGGAGTTGAATACTCTATATGCTCTGCTGTTTGTAGAGTATCCCAGGAATATTCCTGCATCACTCTTGGGATCCATCTTTCTCCTTTGCTCTCTATCTGCCAAAATGTAACATGGACTTCCAAAGATGTGGAAGTGCTTAACCGTTGGCTTCCTCCCTTTCCAGATTTCATACAGAGTGGTTGGAGTCCCTCTTCTAAGTGTGACTCTGTTGTGGATGTAGCATGTTGTGTTCATGGCTTCAGCCCAGAGATTATAGGGTAGATCTTTGGCATGAAGCATGACCCTAGCAGCTTCTTGCAAAGTCCTGTTTTTCCTCTCAACTATGCCATTCTGTTGAGGTGTAATGGCTGCAGAGAACTCATGAGTGATGCCTTCAGATGTGCAGAATTCAGTAAACCTGCTGTTTTCAAACTCTCTGCCATGGTCACTCCTGATTCTCTTGATGACACAGTCTTTTTCTCTTTGAAGTCTTAGACTCAACTCCTTGAATACTTCAAAGGTGTCTGATTTTTCTCTGATAAAGTTGACCCAGGTAAATCTAGAGAAATCATCCACAACAACATAGGCATACCTCTTTCCTTCAAGGCTTTCAACTTGCATAGGCCCCATCAAGTCCATGTGAAGTAGTTCCAGCACCCTGGAAGTGGTCTGATGTTGAAGCTTCTGGTGGGACATCTTGACTTGCTTTCCAATCTGACATTCACCACAGATTCTGCCTTCTTCTATTTTCAGATTGGGAATGCCTCTAACAGCACCTTTGTCAATGATTTTCTTCATGCCTCTTAGGTGCAGATGTCCAAATCTTTGATGCCATATTCTGACTTCATCTTCTTTGGAGGATAGACATGTGGAGGAGTAACTGGTTTCTTGAGGTGTCCATAGGTAGCAGTTGTCCTTTGATCTGCTGCCCTTCATTAGAACTTCACTCTTCTCATTTGTCACCAAGCATTCTGACTTTGTGAAGTTTACATTGAATCCTTCATCACACAGCTGACTGATGCTGATCAAGTTTGCAGTCAGTCCCTTCACCAGCAGTACTTTGTCCAGACTAGGAAGTCCATCATGGACTAGCTTTCCCATTCCAGTGATCTTTCCTTTAGAACCATCTCCAAATGTCACATAGCTAGTGGAGCAAGGTTCAATGTTCACCAGGAATTCTTTGACTCCTGTCATGTGTCTGGAACAGCCGCTATCTAGGTACCAATCTTCCTTAGCTGATGCTCTAAGTGAGGTATGAACAACAAGGCTAACAGTCTTGTGTTTTGGAACCCACACCATTTTCCTTCCACTGCTGCTACTTTGAGTTCCATGATGTGGATGGCCATGTAAATGATAGCAAAAGGGCTTTATGTGACCATACTTGCCACAGTAGTGACACCTCCACTTCTTTCTTTTGCTCCTTTTCTGCTGCGTTCCATGATGTCGAGACCGATGTTGTGACATCGTGGCTCCAGTGCTGTTTTTGGCAGGAACAAATTCTGTCATGGTTGTTCTGCCAGCAGACTTAGGATTAAATCCAAGTCCTCTTTGGTTTCCAACCTTCTTTCCAAGTTGTAGCACCTCATCAAGCGTATCTGAGCCTTTATTCAGCATCTTTATTGATTTTGTCATGTTTTCCAGTTTAGAGTTCAGAAAACCAACTTCTCCTTTAAGCTCAGAGATCTCCTCTTCATGTGCCTCCTTCTCAGCCTCCAGATTTGCAATGACCTTCTTCAGTTGTGCTTCTTGCTGGAGAATCTTCTCACTTCTGATGCATAGTTCTCTATAGGATGTAGCAAGCTCATCAAAAGTGATTTCACTATCTGTATCACTATCTTCAGCAGAGTCAAATCTCCCAGTGAGTGCATTCACATCTCTGTCAGAATCACTTTCTTGTTCACTCTCTGTATCATCAGACCGACTTACAGAAAGTCCTTTCCTCTGCTTCTTGAGATGAGTGGGACATTCAGCTTTGATGTGTCCAAAGCCTTCACACCCACGGCATTGAATTCCTTTGCTGTGACTGGGCTTTTCATCTGACCTTTTCTGGTATTCACTACCTTTCCTGATGTCGAAAGGGATGTTCCGGACATGTGGTTTCTGCCTCCTGTCCATTCTGTTCATCACTTTGTTGAACTGTTTTCCAAGGAGCACAACTGCATTAGTCAGTCCTTCATCAGTATCCAGGTCATACTCATCTTCTTCTCCTTCATCATTGGACACGAAGGCCAAGTTCTTGCTCTTCTTTTCAGCCCTATCCGAGAGTCCTAGCTCAAAGGTTTGAAGGGAACCAATGAGTTCATCTACTCTCATGTTGCAAATGTCTTGGGCCTCCTCTATTGCAGTGACTTTCATGTCAAATCTCTTAGGCAAGGATCTGAGGATCTTTCTCACCAACTTTTCATCTGTCATCCTCTCTCCCAAGGCAGTGCAAGCATTGGCAATTTCAAGAATGTTCATGTGGAAGTCATGAATACATTCTTCCTCCTTCATCTTCAGATTTTCGAATTTTGTGGCCAATAGTTGCAATCTGGACATCTTCACTTTGGAGGTTCCTTCATGAGTGGTTTTCAGGATCTCCCAAGCATCCTTGGCCACTGTACATGTGTTGATCAGTCTGAAGATATTCTTGTCAACTCCATTGAATAGAGCATTCAAAGCTTTGGAGTTTCCAAGTGCCAATTCGTCTTCTTCTTTAGTCCAGTCTTCTTCTGGCTTCAATTCATCAGTGGGCTTTCCTTCTGTGTCCAGCATCTTGGGATGTTCCCAGCCTTTGATGACAGCTTTCCAGGTTCTGCTATCCAGTGATTTGAGAAAGGCCACCATCCTTGCTTTCCAGTATTCATAGTTGGTCCCATCCAGAATTGGTGGTCTGTTCACTGGTCCTCCTTCTTTCTCCATGTTCATCAGAATTTATCTCCCTAGATCTCACTCAGTGATTTCGAGTGCCTGCTCTGATACCAATTGAAATTCTGATACTGGGGACAGATGTCGTACAGGATGTCACGACATCACGCTTCAGAACATGCAGATTGTCTTTGACTGTATGAACAGATTAAACAAGTAAATAACACAAGAGAATTGTTAACCCAGTTCGGTGCAACCTCACCTACATCTGGGGGCTACCAAGCCAGGGAGGAAATCCACTAAAATAGTGTTAGTTCAAGGTCTAACAGCCACTGTTTACAACCTTCTCACCTAACCACTACCCGTGCAATCTCTACCTAAGAGCCACTCTTAGATATGAGAACCCCGCTCACTCCCTCTCAACCACACTCCCGTGTTTACAATTAAATCAAAGACACACCAGAGATCAACTCTGAACAAAAGGGATCAACCCTACACACTAGAGATCAACTCTACACACAAGAGATCAACTCTACACACAAGAGATCAACTCTACACACACAGGTCCAACACTTGATGTTAGGATAACATCAAGGTGGCTCACAAAACACTCAAGTCCCAAAACTCACAAAATAACTCTTCAATCCCGGACTTGGTACAGAACTCGTGCAGCCTCCATGATTATATAGCAATGTGCGTTTCTGGGCTGCAACTGCTTGTGCTGGATGAGATCTATCATTTTCCTGAAAATCTGCACTTAAAGATCTAAAAGATACAGTTTGATCTTTTAGTTTTTATCTTTAATCTTTAATCCCTGAACGAACTCTTCTACTTTGAAATTCGAACTTTAATTATCTTTTAATTCGTTCCTAAAGATAGATCATCTAATCTCTTGCTAACTGCACAATAATCTGTTAAAGATATAACAGATTTATGTGTCCAGTATTTTCGGGCAAGATGTCAGGACATCGTATCCGACATCGTGGATCCTGCAACTTCAATGCTTCATTTGACATTTTATCTTGACTTATGCATTGTGCAGCAACTCCAGTATTTTCGGGCAGGATGTCAGGACATTGTATCCGACATCGTGGATCCTGCAACTTCAATTCTTCATTTGACATTTTATCTTGCCTTGTGCATTGTGCAGCCCGATCTTATTCCTTGACATAACGTTGGACATCATGTGCAGCAACTCCAGCTTTCCTTCATTGTCTAAGTGCTTATGTTTTAACAAAATCTTAGCCAATCTTTTAAAACTCCGTAGAGCTAAGCACTAACACAATGCACCACATTCGTTTGTAGAACAAGGACAAAGTTCTTCAGCTGCAGCAACCCACACTAAATATATTGACATAAAACAACAACATCATCATGACGTGGGAGAACCAGTCATACAAGAAAGAAGAAATCTGTGACGTAATCGATGTCCACTGCCCTGTGGGACTGGTCATCGTCTTGGTCATTAAAGTATAAAATGTTGTGATAATGGGATCAAATATGTTTAAGTACCTGTGTAACGGTTTCATCAACTATGATTTGGACCTTTGCAACTATGTTTAAGTGCCCATCTTCTACATTTTTTAAAAATTATGTCCAACACATTAATGATATTCATGACACACTTTTTCCATAGTTTGAACGTCAAAGAATCCAAAAAAAATATATCGTACACCAATTCCATGGAAAACCACCTCAAAATAGAAGCACAAAATCGAAAAAACTATGATTTTGACCCTTGCAATTATGCTTAAGTGTCCATCTTCTGCATTTTTTTTAAAATTATGTCCAACACATTAATGATATTTGTGACACACTTTTTCCATAGTTTGAACGTCAAAGAATCCAAAAAATATATATATTGTGCACCATTTCCATGGACAACCACCTCAAAATAGAAGCACAAAATCGAAAAAACTGATTTGGACCCTTGCAACTATGCTTAAGTGCCCATCTTCTGCATTTTTTTAAAATTATGTCCAACACATTAATGATATTCATGACACACATTTTCCATAGTTTGAATGTCAAAGAATCCAAAAATATATATATTTGTGACACACTCTGCAATTTGCACACGTCTCTAAAAAAATAAATGTCGCACCAGTAAAACTAACATGAGATGGACAATTCAGAACTTTTTTTTCACTCTGAAAATTATAATGGACTTCTGCTCCATCAGCTACCAGGGATAAATCACAGTCTAAATTGACAACACTCTGCAATTTGTGGACGTCTCTAAAAAATTAAATGCCCAACCAGCAACACTCTGCAATTTGCACATTATGGACCCTTGCAAATATGCTTAAGTGTTCGTTTACCCATTCAAATAAATGCACAATTAACTAGTGACTCACCCAACTATAAGAAAATTCTATAAATACCACTACAGCTAAAGACATTCGTAACACTTTCAAATTTTCATCTCAATCCCTACCACAATGTGTCACCCAACTGCATATGTTTGTGCTTACTACAAGGGCAAATCTGCAATGCTAATGAGGGCACCACCTTCGTTAGTAACAACACAAAAACTTTCATGGTCATCAAGGTCATAACCTTTACACAATTTCTTGAACTTGTTCACCAAAAACTAAACATTGAACCACAACATATCCAACATCTCCACTTTCGGTGCCCTATATTTGACTCAGCACAACGTTATATGTACACATCTTTTATTCTACGAGATGATGCTGATGTTCAACATTTTTTACAACAATCCATCACTACCATTTATGGAGTTATTTGCCATAATCTGTGACAATAATAACCCACCAAGCAACCAACATGGCTCAACCTCCAATCTTGAGGACTTATCAAATGAATACGAGACTTGGGTCAAAAACCATGATAGTAATACTGACTCCTCTTCCGGGCCCGAAGGAAGTAACATGTCTCCATCCCACGAAACAATATTCAAACAGGATTGGTAATCTATGGATCATTCATGTCTTAGTTATTTCTGCTTTGAGGTTTTCATGTAATGTCTTATGTCCGTGTTCAATTATCACTTTACGTAATGAAATAAATTTTTTATTTAAATTTAAGCTAGCAATTTTCAGTTTATCCACTTCTATTGCAGTAGGTGGCATGGTAACATAACTGTCAAAATTCACAACACTTTGCAATTTACACTACAATGTTTCAAAAAATTAAATGTCTCACCAGCAAAACTGACATAAAATGGACAACTCATAATATCTTTTTTCACTCTGAAAATTATCATGGACATCTACTGCATTAATTACAAGGGAAAAATTACTGTTCCAAACTGACAACACTCTGTAATTTGCACACATTTCTAAAAATTAAATGTCTCACCAGCAAAACTGACATAAAATGGACAACTCATAATCTCTTTCCACTCTAAAAATTATCATGGACATCTGCTGCATTAATTACAAGGGAAAAATTACTGCTCCAAACTGACAACACTTTGTAATTTGCACACATCTCTAAAAATTAAATATCTCACCAGCAAAACTAACATGAAATGGACAACTCATAATCTCTTTTTTCACTCTGAAAATTATCATGCACGTCTGCTGCATTAATTACATGGGAAAAATCACAGTCTAAATTGACAACACTCTGCAATTTGCACTAGTCTTTAAAAAATTAAATTACTCACCATCAAAATTGACATGAAATGGATAACTTAGAATCTCTTTTTTCACTCTGAAATTATAATGGACGTCTGCTACATCAGCTATCAGGGAAAAAGAAACATTGGATTCCAATACACATCAATATACAACTATAAATAACACAAAACACACTTGATACAAACGCACAATTTCACACAACATACCTTCATAAGCCAAAATTCAATCTTATTACTGTCATCTTTGGGAGAAACAAGCAGTCAAACCATTGCTAACTCGAGATTAGCCTTCATTTTTTTAAATGGATCAATCACTCACAACCAAACTAGTATTTATTTTTAAAGTCCCACCCTCCAACACCAATACAAGTTCCTAATGACTGCCCTTTTGATACACTCAAGCATAGAATACACAACACCCTTCAACTAACCAACGATCAATTATTGGATAAAATCTACTACCAATAACCATTCATAGATTTAGGTCAACAATATTTTTTTCCAATCTCTATAGTTGAGAAATGATGATGATATTTGCACAATGTTAATGTGCAATGAGCAATACTCGTGTGTTGACCCTATAAAATTATCATGTACCATCGATAGAACACTGGATGCTATACTCAACGTGTTTCAATCCACTATCACTCTTACTCTTGATGCAATTATGTATTACAACGGGAAGTGGAACATACCACGCCAAGGTGGGTTTTTGGGTTACTCCTTCACTGGAACAAATCCAATAAGATTTGACATTCCTTCGGGATGTAGTATGGACAAACTCAAGGATTTAATCAAGCAAACTGCACCTATAAGGATTCCCCCTTATGGAATTCACGAATCACAATTGGTCAGACGATTGTTCTTTCGACAACCAGGTCATGCTAAGTATTCAGAAAATTTAATTGAATATGAAATAACAGAATTGAAAAATGAAGAAGACTTGTTAAAGATGTTGGCACAATCCAACTATTGGAAACGATTTTTCCCAATAGAAATTTTTTGCTATTTTTAACAAACCAGTAACTGAAATAGAAGAAGACATGTATCCTGCACAACATATTTTGGATTATCATTAGCTTTGTCATATTTACATTGCAATTGTATTTTTTAATATGATTCATTATTCTTGGCTATAATCTCAGTTACCACACTTTTAAATTTTATATCTATTGTATAAGACAGATGTATCAATTATTTTTTCAATGTATTTTTTAATTTGCTTTAATATTACTAGCTAATTTTATTTTTTTTAATTAATAAACATAACAAAAAAAACATCAACGACACATAAATTTAATTACAAAATTACATACAACGTAACTAAGAAATTGTACTATAATTTTATCCAATTTTTTTCATTTTTCTTCATCTGTATATTTCTCTTTAAAAAAAATTTAAAAAAATTAATTTAATAAAAACATAATTTTAAAACCAATTAAAAATATATTTACATAATATAATATTTATATTTTTTAATTATTTAATTTTTTAAAAAAATAAAACCTCAAACACAAAAGTTGGGTGGCTAAACCCAACTTCTATATCCAAAAGTAGTATAGATTGGGGAAAAAAATTAAATAGGTGTATTGTGGAAATATTTAGGAAAAAGAATTTGTATATCTATATACTATCTAATAAAAGAGAAGTACTTGGAAAAACCTGTTGTGCCCCTACCTATAATTTTGACACGTGTCATTTTTTTGAGTTTTTTGGTCATTTTGCCTCTCCCTTTTTGGCACCATTTTTTTTGTTGCCATGTTGCTCCCTATTTGGTGGATTTCAACTCCCCATTTAATTTCGTTTAATAATCAGAACTACCATCGCCACGTGTCGCTCCCTGATTGGTGTATTTCAACTTCCCATTTAATTCCACTTAATACTCAGAACTGTCTTCTCTTTCCTGTGTTTTCCCCATTGTGTTTTCTCCGTTACTCTCTCTCCCTCGATCTTTCTCTTCCTCAATCTTCTCCTCTTTTCCTTGTATTCTTTATATTTCTTCCTGCAGGCGATTAATAGCGATTCCAGCTTCATGCAACCAAGTTGCAACCAACAATCTGAACTGAGGACAAGTTTTTACCGCAACACACTCACCTTTAGGTATTTCCTTTTTTCTTTATCTTTTCTTTTTTTCTTTCACTGCAGCTTGGAATCTAATTTTTTTTTCAACCTTCCTTTTCTCTGCGAGCATTTTCCGCTATGGCCGAAGAATTTGTGAAAGGCTCTGTTTATCAAGACGGCGTCGTTGTCATAACCCTCAATCACCCCAAAGATATTTCCTTCTTTCTTTCTTTTTTTTTTTGCGACTCATGTGAAGTCACCGACCATGCTGTGAAGACTTGGATAGTTAGTATTTTTCTGCATAATATATTTTCTTATGTGAAGAGATGAAAATTTGTCTTGGATTAATTTTCATTTTATATGATGTACATGCTTCTTTTTCTTTTTCTTTCACTACAGCTTGGAATCTAATTTTTTTTTCAACCTTCCTTTTCTCTGCGAGCATTTTCCGCTATGGTCGAAGAATTTGTGAAAGACTCTGTTCATCAAGACAGCGTCGCTGTCATAACCCTCGATCACCCCAAAGGTATTTCCTTCTTTCTTTTTTTTCTGCGACTCATGTGAAGTCACCGACCATGCTGTGAAGACTTGGCAAGTTAGTATTTTTCTACATAATATATTTTTTTATGTGAAGAGATGAAAATTTGTCTTGGATTAATTTTCATTTTATATGATGTATGTGCTTCTTTTTCTTTTTCTTTCACTACAGCTTGGTATCTAATTTTTTTCAATAAATTTCAAACTTCCTTTTCTCTGCGAGCATTTTCCACTATGGCCGAAGAATTTGTGAAGGGCTCTGTTCATCAAAACAATGTCGCTGTCATAACCCTCGATCCCCCCCCCCCAAAGGTATTTCCTTTCTTTTACTTTTTCTGCGACTCATCTGAAGTCACCGACCGTGCTATAAAGACTTGACAAGTTAGTATTTTCTGCACAATACTTTTTTTTTATGTGAAGAGATGAAAATTTGTCTTGGATTAACTTTCATTTTATATGATGTACAAGTTGTGCCTGAACATTTTTGTTTTGTGATTCCGATGGTTGTGTGATTATTTGTTTAAAAGGATGCATTAGGTTCTCCTGAGGATGGTATCATGACAGTTGAACTTCTTGGAAGGTTGTATTTGGAGATAAGGAATAAGGACAATCGACCGTGCTGCGAAGACTTGGCAAGTTAGTATTTTTCTGCATAATATATTTTTTTAAAGAGATGAAAATTTGTCTTGGATTAATTTTCATTTTATATGGTGTACGTGTTGTGCCTGAACATTTTTGTTTTTGTAATTCCGATGGTTGTGTGATTATTTGTTTAAAAGACTGCATTACGTGCTCCTGATGATGGTATCATGACAGCTGAACTTCTTGAAAGGGTGTATTTGGAGATAATGAACAAGGACACCGATAGTGCGACTGATATGAAGTCACCGACCGCGCTGTGAAGACTTGGCAAGTTAGTATTGTTATGCATAATATATATTTTTTATGTGAAGAGATGAAAATTTGTCTTAGGTTAATTTTCATTTTATATTGTGTACGTGTTGTGCCTGAACATTTTTGTTTTTGTGATTCCGATGGTTGTGTGATTATTTGTTTAAAAGGCTGCGTTAGGTGCTCTTGAGGATGGTATCATGACAACTGAATTTCTTGAAAGGTTGTATTTGGAGATAAGGAATAAGGACACCGGCAGTGCGACTCATATGAAGTCACCGAGAGTGCTATGAACACTTGACAAGTTAGCATTTTTCTGCATAATATATTATTTTTTATGTGAAGAGATGAAATTTTGTCTTGGATTAATTTTCATTTTATATGATGTACGTGCATCTTTTTTCTTTTTCTTTCCTTGCAGCTTGGTATCTAATTTTTTTTTTTCAACCTTCCTTTTCTCTGCGAGCATTTTCCGCTATGGCTGAAGAATTTGTGAAGGGCTTTGTTCATCAAAACAACGTCGCTGTCATAACCCTCGATCGCCCCAAAGGTATTTCCTTCTTTCTTTTTCTTTTTCTGTGACTCATATGAAGTCACGAGCGTGCCGTGAAGACTTGGCAAGTTAGTATTTTTCTACATAATATATTTTTTAAATGTGTAAAGATGGAAATTTGTCTTGGATTAATTTTCATTTTATATGATGTACGTGTTGTGCCTGAACATTTTTGTTTTTTAGATTCCGATGGTTGTGTGATTATTTGTTTAAAAGGTTGTTTTAGGTTCTCCTGAGGATGACATCATGACAGCTGAACTTCTTGAAAGGTTGTATTTGGAGATAAGGAACAAGGACACTGATGCAACTCAAGACAAACAATCTGCTACTGTTTTGCCACCAAAGGTATTCTATTCTGGTTATATCAAATTTATTTTTTAATCCCTTTTAGAATGGTGAGAACCTGCCACGATTTTTAAACGTTTATATTTTAGAACGGTGATTCATGGCTGCAGCGAATGCGTCAATCTTTGCATCTTCCATGCAACCATGCTTGCCCTCCTACCATTTCAAACATGCTTGGTCAGTCTCTCTAATCTAATATGTGTTAATTTCATTTTTATTGAGTCTTTGTCTGCAATAATATGTTATGTTATATGAAACTTTAGGATTTTGCTGCAAAGGACCATGTGATGTGAATTTTCATATTTTTTTATTATATGGGTACTTTTATATAATTATATCTTTCTTGGTTGTGGCTATTGTTCTGTTAAGAGTCCTTGAAGAAAGTTTCTCCACCAAAGTAGGAATCAGAATAAATTATCATTATATTGACATTGCATCAGAACTTTAATAAAGCTAAAACAATCTGATCTAACTTTTTACTATTGGTTGGAAGTTATGTGTTTGATCAAATTTCAAGATGATGTTTTTGGGTATGTTTTCTTATTTCTTATTTTAATTTTAAATTTGTGACACTTTTAGAATTATTTATTTTTCACATGGGAACTTTTCAGTTGATTCCGTCGGTTTGATTTGGTATTATCTTATAGAATTTAAAACTTTTCACGTACAATATTTGGCTATTGTTTCTTATCTTTTGTTAAAATTACTCCTCTTTATAATCAATTTTTCAATTAAATTCCTTTTTAAAAGGTTAGTAAATGGAACTTGATGTTTATTGCACAGATTTAGGTGTAAGGGCCACTACTACAAAAAGATGATTTAACATCGTCAAATCTACATCGGTTATTAAAAAACCAATGTAGTAAATATCACGGTGGCATTTTTGAAATTTAGATGAACTTTTTCTCATGTCAACAACGGTTACTGTAAAACCGCCTTTGTTTCTAAGCAAACTACATCGGTCTTCTATATACCACCGTCTTTGAATTGTTAATATTTTAAATGATTTTTTGATTTTCTTAAAATTACTACTACTCGCGCGTCTGAATAAACCCTAAAGTTCTATCATGTATAGTGTCGTCTCGTTCACAGAGAGAGGTAGCTCAATCCCTCTCCCTTTCCCTCCCCGCCTGTAATGGATAACCCCTCCTTAACCACCTTCCCCTCTCTCTCTTTCTCAATCCAAGCTTTTCATTTTTAATTTTTTTTTCTTGTGTAGAAGAAATGGGGAAGAAGCAGAACGAGATCCAAAAAACGGGGCTAGGTCGAGCCCTGCTGTCTCGCTTCTACAGGAAGAAGTTCCTTGAATCCTTCACCGAAGTCTCCGACATCGACGCCGTCGTCGAGCAATCCCTAGAACCCCTCCCCAAACTCGCCGCTGCCGCTTCAACCACTCTTATCAGCCTGTGAGTATTCTTTCTTTGTGACATTTATTTCTATTGTTGTTATGTGAGAGTAGTGAACCAGGTTCCGTGCCTGATGAAACGACAACATCAATAAACATGCTAGCTTTTACTCGTCGCAATGTTAGGGATTTTGTTTTTTATTTGTTTTCATTGCATGATATACTGATGAATTTGCTTTTCCAATAATTAGATGCTGTGTTTTTACTTTTCAGTGTACATTGGAAATTGGTTGAAAATTGAAATTCGTTTATTTTTCGCTGTAACCTTCAATTTTTTTTTCTATACCCCAATATTCAATTCGTTTATTTTGTGGGGTATTTTTATAATGGGCACGTTGAAAATTGAAATTTTCAAATGGGTTGTGTTGTTGGGTGCAGGGAACTTATTGAGAGGATCATCGTGTTCGGGTTTTATTATAGGGAGATGGAGCGGTTTTCAGGAAAGTGCAGGGATTTAAGTTGGATAAGGTCTGCAAATGCGAACCCTTTGGAGAAAAAGGAGAAGGGAAGTGTTTATCGTAGGGCACTTGCCAATGGCATTGTTGAAATACTCTCAGTTTATAGGTCTGCGGTTCTGCATATTGAGCAGAAGTTGTTGTCTGAAAACATGCCTATCTTGGCCACAGTTACTCAGGGCCTTAACAAGGTAATTTTTTCTGTTCCCACCTTTTTTTTGTGTGTGTGTGTGTATTTTGATATTGTCTTTGTTTTTTACTTGCTTTCCAGTTTCTTTGCCTTTTGCCTCCTCTGTATGAGCTCATCCTAGAGATTGAGCGTGATGATATTCGTGGAGGTCAGCTTCTTAATCTTCTACATAAGAGATGCCACTGTGGAGTGCCTGAATTACAGACTTGCATGCAAAGGTATGCAGTTCTTTTCACGTGTAGTATTCTTGGTAATGTTAAGATGCAGGTTGTGTCATTTCCAACTATGTGATGATATGCCTCTAATGCTGTTGTGTTAGGCTAGTAGTTAGTAAACATTTGTGGTTTTAAGTCATGAATGTTTTAGTGTTGTTTGTAAACATAGCATGTCCCTCCAATTTTTTGTGCCAAGCTTTGCCACTGCTAGCTAGTCCCTCTACTCGTTTTCTAACTTCTATTATATCACTATTGGATAGAGGATACTTGGAAGGTGGGTCCATATATAGGAAGATTCTGTGTTTCTATCCATTTCAAGTGTCATCTCCCTCTTTTTCATTCTCTGCTTTTCTCTATCGTCTCACCTAGGCATGTATTCCTTTACTATATCAATTTTTATGCGCAAGTCTAAGCACCAATAAAATTTGCAATAATCAATCTTTTCATCACCATTTTGGCAAATATCAATTCAACCATTATACCACAGTTACTAATAAATTAGAAAGAAAAACACATTACACCCTCCTTGTTCATTGTCATCTACATTGAATTGAAGCTCCACCAACCTCTTCTGCCACCTTTGTTTTCAGTTTCCAAACTCTCATGGGGATATTAATTGTTCTGCTTATTTTACTTATCATTCATATACACGGGAATGGTCATCACAAAGAGGCAAGAGGAAATATTAATCCAAAGAGGGGCTGTGATTTGTTTCAAGGTAACTGGGTTATTGATGATTCATACCCTCTTCATAATACCTCAGAATGTCCCTTTATTCTCAAGGAATTTGATTGCCAAAAGAATGGTCGTCCTGATAAACTCTATGTCAAGTACAGATGGCAGCCTAAAGACTGCAACTTACCAAGGTGCATGTCCTTTAATATATTTCTTGTCTTTATGTTCGTTCTCATAGCATAATACTATTTGATCATACCTCACCCAATCAGATTTTCTGGTGATCCCCTTCCCTCCTTTTGTGTTTATACCCAAAATTATATTTGGCATGTGTTACAATTTACTTTAATCTATTTCCATGTCTATGACTATTACTTTGAAACTGCTTAATATTGTTTTCCAATCAAAATTGATGTTTTACTTTGATAGTCAGAATTTACTTTTAATGAAATCCTTTATCATGTATTTTAGTAAGGTGAAACTCCAATTCTGATCCTTATAATTGCATTTAAGTTTTGTTTGAGAAGAAATAACCATATTTAGTTCTATTTATATTATTATCTTCGAACGACTCCACAGTAAATACTTGATCTCTCCAATTAGAATTTTTGGGACACAATAGAGTATACCCATCGTCCACCAATCAATTAGTGCTTCTTTTATGGACCAAAGATATTAACAATAGTTTTGGATTTCTTCTATATTATTGGACTTTTAATTAAGACTTTGGACTTGAATATAACATCTGATGTAGATTTCACATTTCCTTGGGTCCACTTGTGACTAATTAAGAGAAAACCACATGTTAGAGGAAAGCGATTTACTTGCTTTCTAAGCCACTTAAAAGGGCTAACCACAAATCATAAAGACACTATAGAAAGTATAAATTGTAGACTTATACAACTTATATGGTATTCTTTACAATTTTTTATAATATTTTTTCTATTTTTCTCATCCCATCATTTACCTAATCCCACACTTTTCTCTCTTTTTATTATATGAAAATTTATATATTCTACAAATATGTTTTTTCTTTCTTTTTTTGGAATATATATATTGTAGCTGCATCCTAGACTTAGAGACAGAGACTGCCAAACTGGGTCGGGGAGCAGTGCCCGTTGAGATACATGCTTGTTGAGTTGTTGGCAAATCCTCATGAGCTTTAATGTAAATAGTATGTGTGTGAATATATATATACCTCATGAGCTTTATTGTTGGCAAATCCTCATGATTACAAATTGATAAATAATAATACCTCTTAGCGGCTGGACTCTTAATTTATTAATTTATGATATTAGATTAGATTCGCATGTATGTATGCAGGTAAAAAAAAATGTGATTAAACAATTTATTCAATGAT